>NC_133418.1:112036750-112350375 GCF_049350105.2 Macaca mulatta
TGTCCTTCCTGTTCACCCTCCTTCCTTAATTTCTTCCTTTCCTTCTTTCTAAGTTCCTTAATATATAAATTATTATGATTGGAGAAATTACTCCAAGCCTTCTCAGGTCAAGTTTCATTATGTTCCCCTAAGCAAGATGTGACTGAGCTGTGAACTGACTCCTGGGAAGAGATCTCACCACGGGACACCAGCCAGGGGGAAGCGCGTGGGGCAGAGAAGAGGAGCTGCCTCCTGAAGCTCCACCCTCCAATGCGATGGGGGACCAGGAGGACAGGAAGCCCAATCTAGCTACAAAGCTCCAAAGGAAATGGCAACAGCCAGGATCAACACAGTCTCCCAAAGAATCAGGCAAATGGAACTGTGTGATCACACGCCTCACCCTGCTCTAGGCCCGAGGAAGAAGACATGAATCAGAGAAGCCATTGTGCTCAAGGAGCTCCTTGTTAGAGACCCAGATGCACAACCATTCAAACACACAAGGCAAAGAGTATTACACCAGAGGTAGGCATTTCAGCTGAGCCTGAGTACAGCATTTTCTGGTGAGTACTGTGGCAGGTAAAATGTAAAAATCTAAGACAATCAAGTGGATCTCTGGCCAAAGATCAGAGAGCGTACAAAAACTCAGCTTAGGAGCCAAGCAATACTCAAAAATCTAGGTGTGATATCAGACAAAAGATTATCTCGTAGCTCAGGGACAGATTATTATTGCTTTAGAGAACAGTTAGGGAAAGACTATTGAGTGATGTAAGAGCGATAATAATATTAGTAGCAATAATGATAACATTCACAAATGACAGTTAATAGTATCTGTACTGTAACAAGCACTATTTTAGGTAATTTAGGTTAAGCATCCCTAATGCTCACAGTACATTTATGAGTCATCCCTTAGTTCTGCTTTGTCTGGATAGAGGAACAGAGACAAAGAGGAAAAGTGGAATGCAATAGAACTTACACAGCTCATTGGTAGCAAAACTGGGAATCACCAGCAAGTTTGCCTGGCTCTAAATCTACTGTTCTGTCTTCTAGGAAGCCCGTAAGTATTTCTAGCCCTGAATCTATGGAGACCATGGGCTTGGGTAGGAGATCTTAGCATAAAGACAAAGAGGAAAGATTGAGAAACATAAATAAATTTGATGTTGAAATTTGTTTTTTTTTTTGTAGACAAAATGTAAAAATTCAGTGTTTAGAATCAGAGTACACCATTTAGAAAACATTGAAATCGTTAAGTCTGCTTACATACCCACCCCACACCAAGAGATTAATACTGCCCAAGTAGTTTCTACCTCATTGACAAAGGGTTTGTGGGACAGTGAGTGATGCAGGAACTTCCCCAAATGCCCACATTACTCCTCAGAGAAGTCATAAGAGGCTGGCATGTCTATAAGCCTATTGTTAATATCCAGAGGCCTTCTCAAAGACAAGCTGGCTTGGCTGGAGCAGCTGAGAGCACACTGTGTACTTATTTTTAACATTCTTTAATGTTTTCAGATGAGCACAGCTCTGAAATAGAAAGGCTGACCCATTTCAATGACATTTTCCCAAGGACATCACAGTATTGTGTGTTTGTCTTCCCTTTACCCCAGATAGAGTCCCAGTGTCCCCGAACTAAAGAAAACTTCCCTTCAGGCAGATAAATGGCAGGCAGTGTAACTTGGTTTAATGATATGTAACCTCTACAGTCACACTTTCCACTCCATGAGCCTCAGTCACCTAGAAAGTATCAGCACCCTGCAGAAGCAAGCGTGTTCATGTGCTATCCATGTCTAAGGGCACACATGCAACCCAGTAGGAAAAACAGAGTGCAGGATAATTGATGGAGCCACAGAGAAGCTGGAAGAATATGAACTAAAAGGATTTCTCGCATTGCATCACCATTTTTGTATTTTGCTTTTAACAGATGAGGGAGGAAACTCAGAGGTACCAAGTCATTTCCCCAAGCTCATAGAGCAGATAAATAGTAGCACCACACTCTCTCAGTGGTTGCTGCATGGAGAGGTATTTGGCAAGATCTCAATGTCCAGTCTTTTTTAAAAGACAAACTGCACAATGTAGTTTTACTTTATGTTTCTTCTGTCTTTTTCCTCCCCTAAAGTAGAAAAGTAGAGTGTAAATCTGCGTATTCCAATGTGTCTCCAGGAAAGGTCTGAAGTGTAAGACTTGCATGCCTTGAAAGAAAACAACACAACCAAATCACAACAATAACCACTAGTCTTGAGTTTGCCAGTGGTCCTGGTTCTGCCTCTGTTCAAAGTTCCATGAGTTTTGTGATCAGCAGGTACCACGTCCCTGATGGCCATCCACTTGGATATATGGGTGGATTCCTCTTCCACGCTAATTAATAATTCCTAGACAAGGGATCTTCTTTAAGCTTCCTGGTTTGTGTGGGGCCAGACTGTCTAGGCTGCAATGCTGCTTTTTCTGGTGTTGTTGCTGATATTTCCAGAAAGACCTCTGTCTGCCTATGCTCCAAGACACACTCATCGGTGTATGCATCAGTTTGCCCTCTCACCAAAACCGGTTGGGATTTACCACTCCCTCAGTGGGACTAGCTGTCTGACTGTTAGCTATTGACAAGGTGGCAGAAGAAACATTGATTTACCCCAGGCTTCTAGTAATTTTGTCTTGTGCATCCTCCAGTCACTTATTCTAAGCTACTCTTGAGAGTTCACGTAGACTCTGAGCTGAATGAAACCATAGCAGCCTTGAACTCAACTCTCTCACTATACAGATGTGAGAAGAGTTTGGGCTCCATAAGGTGCAGTGACTGCCCAACTTTGCACAGCCTGGAGTTTATTTTCTTATAAGTAACCCTTGACCACAGTAAGAAGTTATCTATGGTAGATTATTCTTTTTGGTCCCATCATCTCAATAGTTTTCCCAGTTTGCCAAACTCATCAGAGCAATATTGAATATTGTTTGTGTGCAGTATACTCCAAAGTCCTGACTTTCCTGTATTTTAAACATGATGTATTTCAGCTACGGTGCTAGTTATACATGGTTTCTAATTCCTGGAACACTCTCCATGTGTGTAAATCTGTCAGGCCGTGCCTTCCTAAAATGGTAGTTATTAATTTACAAATCAAAGAAATAAATCTTACCTTTTCCAGTCAGTATTTTCATTTCTATTTTACAACCAAATGTGCTATGTTAGAGAGGTTAAGCCATTTTTTTCTCAAGGTGGTATCACTAAGCAGGGGTGGAGCTGGGATTGTGAAGTGAGCTTTGTCTTTACTTTTTCCAGTATATACAGATATTGTTCCAGCACAGGAACACAATTAGTTTCCTCTGTAGGCTGACTTCATTTCCAGTGCTGCAATGGAGTGGGAGCTGACCTAGCAGTTGGAAACATCAGCCAGGAATCAGCGGGAAAGGGTTATGTTTTTTCCATGAAAGTAGGATCTAAAGTGGATGATAGAGGTATTAATACATGTGGTAAGTGTTCAAGGAAACTTATTTTCTGGCTCAAAATATAAACTAGAATAAATGGAGCTGTGAAACAGTATGAAGTCAGGATTTACTGTTGTTCATGGAACATGCTTCTGCTTACTCTTGTATTTTCACAACACACTGGCATTCACTATTCTACTGCCATAGTAGACACTGGATAAATAAAAATCACATGAGCCAATGTAGAAACAAAAAAAAAATTAAGAGCCCATCTATGCATCCCAATTAACCTACCAGCAAGAATCTAGAAGATTCTGAGTACTTAATTTGTCTGCAACTTTGGAATGTCGAGCAGAAGCTTAGAAAAGGAATGAGCAGAAGAAGTCAGACATCAAATTACGACTTCAGACAAATTTATAAGGGATGTGAAAGGTCATTTAAGCTACTGACCCCATAAGGGTTTCTTTCCAGAAATGGCCTTGCTAAGGAGTTACTAAGCTTATTCTTGCACACCTCCACTGATGGTGATATCACTACCTTCAAAATACCCCAGGCACTACTGCTCCGATGTTAATATTGGAAAGAGGCTTTTTCAATCTAGACTATACTTGACTTCACTTATGCTTTATCTATTGATCTTTGTCCTCTCTCTTGTGTCACATAAGGCATCGAATTGTTTCTTCTTCTTTTTTTTTTTTTTTTTGAGACAGAGTCTCTCTCTGTCACCCAGGCTGAAGTGTAGTGGCGCGATCTCGGCTCACTGAAAACTCTGCCTCCCAGGTTCACGCCATTCTCCTGCCTCAGCCTCCCGAGTAGCTGGGACTACAGGTGCCTGCCACCATGCTGGGCTAATGTTTTCTATTTTTTAGTAGAGACGGGGTTTCACCGTGTTAGCCACGTTGGTCTTAATCTTCTGACCTCATGATCCGCCTGCCTCAGCCTCCCAAAGTGCTGGGAATACAGGAGTGAGCCACCATGCATGGCCCGAATTGCTTTTTCAAAAGACTCTCTTCTCTGTTACTGCTTATAAAGAGTGGGATGTTTGTGGCCAGTGTCATCAATATGCAAACAGTATACTCAGTCTCCTTAGTTCTCATTTGTCTTTCACTTAATAGGGTAAATGCTTTTAGATAACATAATTTCATATTATTTGATGAGAATTGATTTCTGAGCACAAGCAGATAGCTCTAATTTCATGTTATCAACTTTGAAGTTATCAAAACACTGTAAATTAAATAATTCCAAGAAGACTTGCAAAATGATATGTGAGATAGACAGAAAAGAGGTTTAAAGTCCTAAACAGCTACAAGCAAGAGTCCAGCCACACACCACTTTACTCCAAAGTCCTGCCTTAGAGGACATTCTGGGTGTCACCAGCCTAATAAAGACATCTTGCAATCAGCACCACAAGCACCTTCTCAACTTTGCATATTCAGTAGAAGGACTCAGCAGTGATTAGGCATTTCCTTTTCCATGTAACTTAATGAAGATATGAAAACAGATTCCTTTCTGAGCAAAATTGAACCTAATAGCATATGATTCCACTTTTTCCTACCAAAAAAGCATTTAGCATGAAAAAAGATATGAAAAACAAAGGAGCAGATTTTTTTAAGTCTATAAACATTCTGTTTTACAGAGACTGTGTTTATTTTCAAATTTTAGATGCATAAAATAGCACTTAATAAACTATGAACTACCCAAATTTGGCAAAAACAAAAATTTTAATAATATATATCTGAAGAAAACTAGCTTAAAATTGAAAGGTTAGTATTTCATTAAAGAAAAAAAATGTAATTTAACTGTTCTATTTTTATGAATTTTTAATTTGAGCTGATTAATACTGAACGTATTAACCATTCAGAAATAATTTTCCTGAGGCACTGACAATTGTATTCTTTTCAAATTTAATCCAAAACCCACATTTTCCATTTTTGTTTTGCAAGATATTAATACTTTGATTTCTTCTTCTTTTTGAGGTCTCTGGGTGTGCTGAGCTGTCCTCTGGCCCTCTCTGTCACTGCCTGTTTCGGCAGTGAGTATTCTGGCCTGAAGCGTCTGGAACGCAGAGACTGAAATCTCAGATCTCTTTGATGGTTGATCACCTCTCTTTGGGCATTTCTTTTCCTACTACCTTGAGGTTCTAGGAGTGTGAAGTAAAAATAACTCTCTTCAAAACGTTTGACAGTGCCTGTCACAGAACACATATCTAATACATCCTCATTTAATGGGTTCAGGCAACAGACAGTGACAGGCTTGTGACATTATCCGACACAATTGAGCATCTATTCAGCAGTGCCCCACTCCTTTCCAGGGAATATCTCATATCCATCATTTCTGTTTCTTGAGAATCTACCCATAAAATAAAACTAAGTCTATATTGATATTTTGCTGAAGAACATTCTTCAATAGATATAGACCAATGAGAGCTCAGGTTAAACACTGTAGACGATGTTAGTCATGGAAGTGTGAAAAATTACAACAAAAAATAATTCACACTGTGGATTTCAATGTGAATTTGATGCTAGTCTACTTTATCAATTATCTTTCCAAACACTGAATATATCTTGGAATGTCTTGATTTTAAAAAACTCTTTTTAAAAAAGCAAGAAAGATTAAATTGCTCTCTATGGATAGGCTTTTTGATGAGATGCTTTATAGTTCAGGCTAATGACCCTTTCTGTATTTCTGCAATAAAACAGTCACTGATTGGAAAAGGTAAGATTGATTTCTTTGATTTGTAAATTAATAGCTACCACTTTAGGAAGGCATGGCCTGACAGATTTACACATATGGAGATTGTTCATTATCCCAAAGATGACAGGACAAGAGATCTTCTGGTGATCTGTGGTAATAGATTTCTAAAATAATACCACAAAGAATACATCATGATGCAATAATGCACCAGGCATATGAATGAAAACAGATGTTATAGAGAACACTTTTTCAAATGCACATGTGCACATGTAGAATTAATTACATTGCTTCACGGACATTCCACAGATGTTACTAAAGGGTTAATGTAAATAGCTAGAACTTGTCCTATTTTGGTTGAATACATAAAAATAAACTACATAATTTCCTTGTGTTAAAATTCTTGTTACTCAGGTCACATTCTCTCTTTATTTTCAGCTTACCACTCATGTTAAGAAAGTTTCAAATTAGACTCAAAGTCTGTTAAGGAAAAAAGCAACAAAATCAACAACACTAAATAAAAACTCTTGTTTTATGTGATAAAGATATATATGTATATAAATATGTGTGTGTGTATATATATATATATGTTTACCGTACATATGAGAAACTCAGCTTTAACAACTGTTCAGCATTCAATATCAGAAATAGTTCAGAAAATGTGAGATATTCTGGAGCCTTAAAACCTCCCATCTTCAAATTCCATTTCGCTAAAACAGAAATACCCAGTTTGTAAGTTGTCTCTGTTTTTCTACATCCCTTATGAAATGTAGACAGAAAGTCATAAGGTGAAAGGTGGTTAAGGGACTCTCAGCACGCATTTCTTTGTGGTCTTCCAGGGAGTCCATCAGAGTCAATGAGGGAAAATATGTCATAGGCTCACAGGCAACCCTTGGGAAAGTGCCATTGAAATTCATACTTCTGGTGCCACCTTGAAAATGAGAGTATTCCAAAGGAGGAGTCATCCTTTCATAGGGAAGTTTGTGTTTTTTCACTATCAGTCTCCTGTGTGCTTCTCAGTCACGCCTCCTGCCTCCCTCATTCTATCCCATAATCTACACGAGCTGCGTGCAGATCCCCACATTCCCTTGTGTATATACTATTCTGTCAGCTGGGGAATGCTTTTTCCCACTGCCCATGTAACTGAGCTAATTCCCACTTACCTTTCAGATCTTAGAATAGGAAACACCTCTTGTAGAAAACTTTTCCTGTGTTCCATGGTCCTCTTCTTTGTTCTGTGGGAAGGATCAGATGAAACAGAGGTGAAAAGACTCCAGGGGAGTTCGTAGGTCTGCTGTTTATTGACTGCCAACTAACTAGCATTGTGTCAGGACTGGTCTGTTTGGCTTAAATGTACCGAGTAGGACTGGAATACATCCTGGTCCTACTACCACAAAGTACATTTCCTAAAAGACCAGTTTTATGCCTTCAGTTATACTAAATGGATGGTCAACGCTAAGCCACAGCCATGTGAATGCCAGTAACAAAGTCCACTTAGCTGCTCATGAGGTCATCACAAATGGTATAATCTGAAAACATCCCTACAACCAGAGCTAGAAAATTCTTGTTGACATTGGTTATCCTTGCAAACTATAGATTGTGCCTGATTTATCTGTCCAGTCTGTACTTAACTATTTCTTCATGCTCTACTTACACATTTGCAGCTACATGATTGAAGTGACAGTGTGAATGAAAGGCCAGGGGTTCAGTCTAGGTCCTGGTGCTCACTGCACAGAAAGCCCATCACTGAGGCAAGTATTGTCAGGAAAGAAGGCTTTACTCAGGTGCTGCAGCCCAGGAGATGAGAGATGAGTCTCAAATTCATCTCCCGACTGACTAAAATTAGGGGTTTCTATATCAAGGAAAAAAATGTAACCATGTATAAACCATGTATTAAAAAAAGGAACTGGGGAGAGGTCAAGATGAGGAGTTGGTCAAGAGGAGGCAGGTGGTCAGTCAGGCAGTCATAATGGATGAGGGGTCTGGCATCTTGTTTCCCAGGTTCAGTGATCTGGTAAGTCGCAGCTCCTTGATTCTATCTGGGAAGGCTGATGGTTTTTTTTGTGAGAAAGGAACTCAGATAAAACAATGTAACTTTCTCAAGTTTTAAAACAGGGCGGATCAATTTCTATGTTTATTCAAAGAAACCATAAACATCAGTTCTGTGGAACAATTAGGTTGGTTTCAACAGATCATTGAGAGGCAGGATTGCTGCCCATTACAATTCAGAAACTAAACAAATATATACTTAATGTAAGTGATATGGAGGTGAGCAAGACCCTGCCCTATTTTGGAACCTTGCTTTTCAATGTACCCTGCACCAGCACAATTGACATCAATTGTTAGAAATGCAGACTCTCAGGGCTTGCGGCAGACCTACTTGATTAGAAACTGTACTTTTAAAAACTTTTATTTTAGTTTCAGAGGTACATGTAAAGGTTTGTTACACAGGTAAACTCATGTCATGAGGGTTTGGTGTACCAATTATTTTGTCACCTGGGTACTAGAATTAGTATTTTTTCTGATCCCCTCCCTTTTCTCATCCTCCATCCTCAAGAAGGCCTCAGAGTCTGTTGTTCCCCTCTTTGTGTCCATGTGTTCTCATCATTTAGTTCCAATTATAAGTGAGAACATGTGGTATTCAGCTTTCTGTTCCTGCATTAGTTTGCTAAGGATAATGGCCTCCAGATCTTCCACGTTCCTGCAAAGGACATGATCTCATATTTTTTATGGCTGCATAGTATTCTATGGTGTATATGTACCACACTTTCTTTATCCAGTCTACCACTGATGGGCATTTAGGTTGACTACATATCTTTGCTATTGTAAATAGTGCTGCAATGAACGTACGTGTGTGTGTGTGTGTGTCTTTATGGTAGAACAACTTATATTCCTTTGGGTATATACCCAGTAATAGCATTACTGGGTCAAATGGTGTTTCTGTTTTCAGCTTTTTGAGAAATCACCACAGTGCTTTCCTACAATGGTTGAACTAATGTAGACTTCCACCAACAGTGTATGAGCATCTCCTTTTCTTTTTTTTTTTTTTTTGAGACGGAGTCTCACTCTGTCACCCAGGCTGGAGTGCAGTGGCGCTATCTCGGCTCACTGCAAGCTCCGCCTCCCGGGTTTACGCCATTCTCCTGCCTCAGCCTCCCGAGTAGCTGGGACTACAGGCGCCCGCCACCTCGCCCGGCTAATTTTTTTGTATTTTTAGTAGAGACGGGGTTTCATTGTGGCCTTTTCTCCACAATCTTGCCAGAATCTGTTATTTTTTGACTTTTTGATAGCAGCCATTCCAACTGGTGTGAGAGGGTATCTTTAGGGTTTTATTTGCATTTCTCTAATGATCAGTGATGCTGAGCTTTTTATATGCTCGTTGGTCACATGTACGGCTTCTTTAGAAAAGCGTCTGTTAATGTCCTTTGCTCACTTTTTAATGGGGTTGTTTTTTTCTTTTAAATATAAGTTTCTTACAGATGCTGGATGTTAGACCTTTGTCAGATGCATAGTTTTCAAATATTTTCTCCCATTCAGTAGGTCGATACAGATAGTTGATAGTTTCTTTTCCTGTGCAGAAGCTTAAAGAGCTTAATTAAAGAGTTTAGTTAGATCCCATTTGTCAATTTTTACTTTTATTGTGATTGCTTTTAGCATCTTCATCATGAAATCTTTGACAGTTCCTATGTCCAGAATGATGTTTCCTAGTTTATCTTACAGGGCTTTCATAGTTTTGGGTTTTACATTTTAGTTTTAAATCTATCTTGAGTTGATTTTTGTGTATTGTGTAAGGAGGGAGTTCAGTTTCAGTCTTCTGCATATGGCTAGCCAGTTTTCCCAGCACCATTTATTGAATAGGGAGTCCTTTTGAGAGGTGACAACGTGCTAGCAGCCCTCGCTCTGGGTGCCTCCTCGGCCTCAGCCTCCACTCTGGCAGCCCTTGAGGAGCCCTTCAGCCTGCCACGGCACTGTGGGAGCCCCTCTCTGGGCTGGCCGAGGCCAAAGCCTCCTCCCTCTGATTGCAGGGTGGTGTGGAGGGAGAGGCATGGGCGGGAACCGGGGCTGCCCGTGGCACGGCGGGCTCCTGCAGGAGCAGCAGGCCCCGCACATGGAGCAGCCGGCTGGAGTCCACTGCTCAGGGTAGTGAGGGGCTTAGTACCCAGGTCAGCAGCTGCAGAGGGTGCCGGCGAGCCGGGACTGCACTTGAGTTCTCACAGGGCCTCAGCTGCCTCCCCGCGGGGCAGGGCTTGGGACCTGCAGCCCACTATGTCTCTGCCCCCACTGGAGCCTCCCCGATGGGCGCTGCCCCCTGCTCCATGGCGCCCAGTCCCATCCACGGCCCAAGGGCTGAGGAGTGCAGGTGCGGCTTGGGACTGGCGGGCAGCTCTGCCTGCAGCCCCAGTGCAGGATCCACTAGGTGAAGCCAGCTGGGCTCCTGAGTCTAGTGGAGACTTGGAGAACCTTTATGTCTAGCTAAGAGAATGTAAATACACCAATCAGCATTCTGTGTCTAGCTCAGGGTTTGTAAATACACCAATCAGTACTCTGTGTCTAGCTCAAAGTTTGTAAATACACCAAATCTGTATCTACCTAATCTGGTGAGCACTTAGAGAACTTTTCGGTCTAGCACTCTGTGTCTAGCCCAAGGATTGTAAAGGCACCAATCAGCACTCTGTCAAAACAGATCGATCAGCTCTCTGTAAAACAGTCCAATCAGCTCTCTGTAAAATGGACCAATCAGTAGGATGTGGGTGGGGCCAGATAAGGGAATAAAAGCAGGCTTCCTAAGCCAGCCAGCCGCAAAGTGTTGGGGTTTCGACCTACCCTGGGGAAAATTTGTTCTTTTGTTCTTTGCAATAAAATTTGCTACTGCTCACGCTTTCGGTCCATGCTGCCTTTAAGAGCTGTAACACACCGGGAAGGTCTGCACCTTCACTCCTGACAGCAAGAGGACGAACCAAGCTGAAGGAAGAAGCTCCAGATACATCTGAACGTCTGAAGGAACAGACTCTGGACACACCATCTTTAAGAACTGTAACACTCACCCTGAGGGTCCACGGCTTCATTCTTGAAGTCAGTGAGACCAAGAACCCACCAATTCCAGACACACTTTCCCCGTTGCTTGTTTTTGTCAACTTTGTCAAAGATCAGATGGTTGTATGTGTGTGGGATTATTTCCAGGCTCTATTCTGTTCGGGTAGTCTATGTGTCTGTTTTTGTAGTAGTATCAATTCTATTTTGGTTACTGCAGTCCTGTAGTACAGTTTGAAGTCAGGTAGCATGATACCTTAAGCCTTGTTTTGTTTTTGTTGTTGTTTTGCTTGGGATTGCCTTGGCTATTTGGGCTGTCTTTTCGTTGTATGTGAATTTTAAAATAGTTTCTTCTGTTTCTGTCAAGAATGTCATTGGTAGTTTGGTAGGAATAACACTGAATCTGTACATTGCGTTGGGCAGTATGGCCACATTGATATTGATTCTTCCTATTCATGAACATGGAATGTTTTTCCATTTGTGTTAGCTCTGATTTCTGTGAGCAGCGTTTTGTAATTATCATTGTAGAGCTTTTTCACCTCCGGGTTAGCTGTATTCTCAAATATCTTATTTTTTGTGGCAATTGCGAATGGAATTGCATTCTTCATTTGGCTGTCAAGTCAGCTGTTTTTGGTGTATAGGAATGCTGCTGATTCTTGTGCGATATAAAATCTGTCAACAGGATCCTCAGATGACTCTTACGCACACTGAAGGGAAAGTAGGTAGTCATCGAGTTCATGAAAACAGCCATGTAGCAGGACAGACAAGCCTGAGGAAGCCTGGGACAGTTCTTTTTGGACCCATTACTTGCCTTACAAGTACTTGCCATAAGTGCTTGCTCTGCCATCTCCGTATCTAATTAGTAGTTTATGCTGACTTTTGATGCTCAATGTCTCTATGGCTATTGTGGCTTCCCCTTTGATGCTTGACTGCTCTGTAGAATGCAGACAGGTGAGACATATCAGTTACTAAATGTCTTCACATTAGCTGACCTGTAGGAAGGTCAGCACTGGTGTCCGTCTCTTTAAGCATACTGGTGCATGATCAGTTTGTTAAATGGAAAAACAGATGTAGTTATAACATTGGCTGGTTGGCAGATAACACTCTAGCTGGCTACTAAAAAATACGCAGGCATCCTCCTTTTCTAATTGCTTAGGAAACTGAGCTCTCTGACTTTCTCTGGGATGTTCTCCTCCTCCTTATTATTCCTCCTGCTCCTCTTTATTCTCTCTCTCTCTCTGTGTCTCTCGCTTCCCACCCTTAATGGGTCTCCCATAATTTGTAGCCTGATCATTATTTTAAAATGTTCTACATGTTGGTCCATCTCACAGATGTGAGGATTTTTGCCTCAATTTGTGAGGCAAAAATCATTTGCCTCACAATGGGATACAAACACCATTGATTTTTTTTTTTTTTCGTTGACTGCTTGCCATTGGAATAAGGTCAAAGGGATTCGGTAACTGGTTTCCTGTGATTAGCACCAGGGTTATTTGGAGGTGTCATGGATCAAGTAGAAAAATGGAAGTGATGCAAAGACTGGACCAACTCAGAAGGGGATGACAAGCCTACAAAATACCGGCAGCAGACATACAGAAACAGTCCTAATGGCGTCCAGGAGAGCATCATTCCTGTGGGCTGGTGGTTAGAGATGTCGCACAGGAAGGTATTGGAAATAATAAGACATTAATGACTTATTATGTGTTTATATAAAAACCTGGCTATGCTGTGGCAAAAACAGAGGTCAGATATCCATGTTTATGGAAACTAACTATAACAGCTGATTCCTTTCCTGAAAGATTGAATTTCTCCTAATTAATGGGGTTATTTCCATGTTGGGGTGTAGGGAATGTTTCTTCCTAGATCGTAGAATATTATGAGCAGAAGGGATCCTACTCCTGGAAAAAGAATCCGATACAAACATAGTTAACATATCCTAAAAGTTACTCCTCAGAGTTTCTCTCTTTCTACAATTCTAACCTCAGAGCTTTTGCATTTAACTTTTATCCCTCACAGGTCATTTTCATCCTCTATTACTTTCCAATAGTGAAATTGCGTTTCTTCCACTTCCTTATTTCTGTCTCATGAATCATTTCCTCCTTGCAAGAAAACCATGCCAAAAAGCCTTCATTATTTCCATGACATTGCTTCTTCATGTTCTATTGTAGTTTTTATTTTACCTTGGGGACTGCAACACCCAATTCCTGAACTGCTTTGTGTTTTTCAATGTGTGAGCTGGCACATGTTCTTTCAGGAGGAGTTAAAACTTTCTTTTCAAATCAACAAACTAACATTGGCTAGCCATAAAGCCTCACAAACTCCAGATGTGTTTTACCTGGAATCTGATTATGCACAGACCTATTCAGCTTTGCCCATCACTAGATGACAAATAAGTTTAGGCAGAAACATGAGTCATTTGACAAAATGTTTCAGGACTTGGACTCTGGTTTCAGACAGATCCTGGTTCAAATTCTGGATCCATCAGTTTCAAACTATGGGAAACTGAATAATTACTTAACATCTTTAAGTCTCAGGAACATCATCTCAATATGTAAAAAAAATAGAGCCCACATAAGGAGTTGTCATGAAGATTACATGCAATAATTTACCTACAATATGCTTGCCATCGATTGGAATTTAGAAAACATTTAATACATTGAATGAAAAAAAACTCAATTTTTCAACTTGCAGAAAAAATATGAGAAGATATTGTTTTTACGCTCAATTGGGAGACATGCCTACTGGTTTTATGACACATTAGGTGTTAAATCATGGTCTCATTAAATCCAAAATAAAAATCTGAAGTTAATAATTGTGGGTCATGGACTATATTAAAGTTTAAAAGTTGGAAAACACTAAAAGTAGTAGAAGTCCTCCATAAAGAAATGCATGCACTAGTCTCTTGTACTATGGTTAGATGAGGACCAAAATTTAACATCATATTTCCTAATGGCCAAAGAAAAGAAATAGAATTTCATTTATAGACTATCAAGTATCCACAAAAATATATCAAATTTATAGAAGGCGCAGTGTCACTTGTTTGTTCTTTTTTCCCCCTCCTAACATAAGGAGTAACTGCTGTTTTCCCTTGGTTTGCTTGTTTTATTTGCTTTCCCTTTGAGTCCCATTGCTGGGTCAGCACGTTGTTACATGATACTATTGGAATTCAGTTGGTCTCTTAAGGTGAAGGGTATTGCCGAGTCTCTCCAGCAGAAGTAAATTATCCTCAGAAGGGAGAGGAGCTTCATTTTCCAGCTGGCGGGCAGCTGGTGTGCATGCTCAACTTTTGATGAATGGAGTCATTACATTATCTGTCTCCTGTATTCTAGACCACCCAGCACCTTCTTGGCGCTGTCTATGGATGAGAATAATGACCCCTTTGTTAGGCTCGCCAAAGCAGTGCTTCTGCAATGTGACCCACTGAAGAGCTGTTTCTGGGCTAAGCAATTTCCTCTCTGAGAGTGTGGCCTTTTCTGAGCGTGGAAGTGCTGTGTGAAGACTAGAAAAGTACCCTGCTCACCAAAGATAGTCAGTGAATGTTTAGATTCCTACACCCGTACCAGCAGCATTACCACCACCACCATCATCATCATGATGGTCACCATCTCTACCATTTATTAATAACTTTTTATATACTAGTTAAATTACACATATTATTTCAATTAATCTAATCAACAAGCCTAAAATGTCTAATTCTTGTTTAATAGATGAGAAAGCTGAAGTCCATCAGCAAAATAACCGAGATCACACAACAAGAAAGTACAGAGTAGGAATTCCTATTTCAATTCCAAGGTATGCTCTTCCTAGTATACAACAATAATCCCATAGAATAATATTACTGCCAGGACCTCAGACATCAGATATTTTAATGTCTTTCTCAGTTATTGAACAAATATTTATTTTATACTAACAATGGACTAAATATGAATCTAGACACCAGAGTGAAGGAGACACATAAAATTCTGTCTTTCAGAGCTTATAATCCGGAGATGGAAACAGGCTGTAAATAATCCATTTGGTTTGAGGTCAGTTAACAAATTATGTCCTTTATTTTGTCTCATAGTTCAGGGTTTTCTGCAGCAGAGTCACCTTCAGACTACAGTTTTTTGAAGTCATAGTTATAGACATACTAGAAAATGTATTCCGTGCCAATGCTGCATTGTAAAAAATATCGCAAAGTTGATAACTTTAAATGGTTCTTCAAGATATGTATTCGTGTTTCCTATGTTTTATTTATTTTTTTTCTTTTTTGAGAAGAAGTCTTGCTCTGTTGCCCAAACTGGAGTGCAGTGGTGCAATCTTGTATCACTGCAACCTCTGCCTCCCGGATTCAAGCAATTCTCCTGCCTCAGCCTCCCGAGTAGCTGGGACTACAGGCACCCGCCACCACACCACATCAAATAAATGAGGATGTATTTTTAGTTGAGATGGGGTTTCACTATGTTGGCCAGTCTGGTCTCAAACTCCTGACCTTGTGATCCGCCTGCCTCTGCCTCCCAAACTGCTGGGATTGCAGCCGTGACGTGTTTCCTGTGTTTTCTAAAACAACAAAAATCTCTTTTGAGTAGCATTTCATTGAGAATTCTAGAACTGCGGAAACTGGCGAAAACATGGCCTCTACATCTTCCTTTTTAGGTTCAGCATAATTGAGATAGGAAGTTGTTCAGGTAAGTTTAATGTACAAATCTATGTAAGTAAACAAAAAGCCTTCCTTTAACAGTTCTGAATCCCTCTTGGCAGATTTTTGCAGCGTCAGTGAATTGATAGTGATACATGATTTATTGTTAAATTTTAAAAGAAGTAGGATTCCTTAATTTACTAAAATCAAGAAATGACTACTTGTGAGTTTTAACCTATTTTTTGTATGAAATATTTTTCTTTGGAATTTTGGTTTCCTGGGGTTTTTTGCTCTACTTGGTATGCCATTCTTCTTGCAGATGATAATTTGTAATTTAAACCTGTTTTATCTGGTTATAGAGTTTTTCTTTGATCAAGATTTCTCAGCCAGATGTGGTGACTCACGCCTGTAATCCCAGCACTTTGGGAGGCAGAGGCAGGTGCATCACTTGAGGTCAGGAGTTCAAGACCAGCCTGGCCAACATGGTCAAACCCCGTCTCCACTAAAAAGAAAAAAATTAGCCGGGCATGGTGGCATGCGCCTCTAATCCCAGCTACTCTGGAGGCTGAGGCAGGAGAATAGCTTGAAACAAGGAGGTGGAGGTTGCAGTGAACTGAGATCATGCCACTGTACTACATACAGCCTGTGTGACAGAGTGAGACTCCATCTTAAGAAAAAAAAAAATCTCCATTGAAAAGTGACTCCAATTTTTGGTACATGTTTGAATAGCTTAATTAGAGCAAAACATTCTTTCTAGTATGACATATATAGAAACTATGAAGTTTTTCCCACCAGCTAAGCCTTTAGACACTTGCTGTTAAATTTGCAGTAGGCCAGTCTTTAGATGTAACTCAAGGACCTTTCAAAACTTTTGTCCAATTACTATTTTCCTTGTGACCTAGAACAGAATTGTAATTAATTCTCTGTCATTTTCAGTTTTAATTTCTTTACAGAATACAGGAACTTCAAAGCATTTGTGGAATGATCTTTCTGCAGAATACTTCAGGATCTAAATGCTTGCTTTTATTCTATTCTACATTTTTATAGTTGTCTTTCACATGTATAGTTCAATATTCTTAAAAAATTTATTCACACATTCAGAAACTCTCCAAAGCATTCAGTTTCACAGCAGCATGGTCTGTATTTTGCATTCACTTGTTTTAAATATATTAAATTAAATTAAATTAAATAATTGAAATAGAAAGTAGACTGGGCGCGGTGGCTTACTCCTCTAATCCCAACACTTTGGGAGGCCAAAGCGGGCCAATCACAAGGTCAGGAGTTCAAGACCAGCCTGGCCAACATGGTGAAAACCCGTCTCCACTAAAAGTACAAAAAATTATCTGGGTATGGTGGCAGGCGCCTGTAGTCCCAGCTACTCAGGAGGCTGAGGAAGGAGAATCTGTTGAACTTGGGAGGCAGAGGTTGCAGTGAGCCGAGATCGCTCCACTGCACTCCAGGCCAGGTGACAGAGTGAGACTCCATCACAAAAAAAAAAAAAAAAAAAAAAAAAAAGAATCCAGTAAACTGGTATAAACAGGTTGGGGAACAAACATGACTAAATTGGTAAATGTCATTTTGGCTGGTGGAAGAGAAGAGTACCATCCTACTCAAGAATAGCCTGCTATATTGTCGGTTAAGTGGAGGGACTCAAGCATTGGTTAAAAAAAAAGAAAAAAATACACATTAAAAATTTTAAAAAAAATTGTACTCTAAGTTGTGGGATACATGTGCAGAACATGCAACTTTGTTACATAGGTATACATGTGCCATGGTGGTTTGCTGCACCCATCAACCCATCATCTACATTAGGTATTTTTGCTAATGCTGTCCCTCCCCTAGCCTCCCACCCTCCCATAGGGCCCCGTGTGTTGTTCCCCTCCCTGTATCCATGTGTTCTCATTGTTCAACTCCCACTTATGAGTGACAACATTTGCTTTTATGTTCTTCTGTTCTTTTGCTGAGAATAATGGTTTTCAGCATCATCCATGTTTCTGCAAAGGACATGAACTCATCCTTTTTTATGGCTGCATAGTATTCCATGGTATATATGTGCCACATTTTCTTTATATATGTGCCACATTTTCTTTATCCAGTCTATCACTGATGGCCATTTGGGTTGTTTCCAAGTCTTTGCTATTGTGAACAATGCTGCAGTAAACATACGTGTACATGTGTCTTTATAGTAGAATGATTTATAATCCTTTGGGTATATACCTAGTAATGGGATGGCTGGGTCCAATGGTATTTCTGGTTCTAGATCCTTGAGGAATTGCCACACTGTCTTCCCACAGTGGGAAGACACTCCCACCAACAGTGTAAAAGTGTTCCTATTTCTCCACATCCTCTCCAGCATCTGTTGTTTCCTGACTTTTTAATGATCACCTTTCTAACTGGCATTAGATGGTATCTCATTGTGGTTTTGATTTGCATTTCTCTTTTTTTTTTTTTTTTTTTTGAGACGGAGTCTCGCTCTGTCGCCCAGGCTGGAGTGCAGTGGCCGGATCTCAGCTCACTGCAAGCTCCACCTCCCGGGTTTACGCCATTCTCCTGCCTCAGCCTCCCGAGTAGCTGGGACTACAGGCGCCCGCCACCTCGCCCGGCTAAGTTTTCGTATTTTTTAGTAGAGATGGGGTTTCACCGTGTCAGCCAGGATGGTCTCGATCTCCTGACCTCGTGATCCGCCCGTCTCGGCCTCCCAAAGTGCTGGGATTACAGGCTTGAGCCACCGCGCCCGGCCCAGATTTGCATTTCTCTAATGACCAGTGATGACCTTTTTTTCATATGTTTGTTGGCTGCATAAATGTCTTCCTTTGAGAAGTGTCTGTTCATATCCCTCACCCACTTTTTGATGGGGTTGTTTGTTTTTTCTTGAAAATTTGTTTAAGTTCCTTGTAGATTCTGGGTATCAGCCCTTTGCCAGATGAATAGATTGCAAAATTTTTCTCTCATTCTATCGGTTGCCTATTCACTCTGATGGTAGTTTCTTTTGCTGTGCAGAAGCTCTTTAATTAGATCCCATTGGTCAATTTTGGCTCTTGTTGCCATTGCTTTTGGTGTTTTAGTCATGAAGTCTTTGCCCATGCCTATGTCCTGAATGGTATTACCTAGGTTTTCTTCTAGGGGAAACCTAAGCAAACTGTTATTGTAAAGGGCCAGACAGTAAGTATTTTAGGCTTTCAGGCCGTAAGGCCTTTGGTCTCTGTTACAACTATGTTTGTCATGTTTGTTTCCCAACCTGTTTATGCCAGTTCATTTTCTATTAAAACTAACTTTTTTGAAAAAATTAATGAAATTGAGTGTCTTTAAATGTTAGTGGCCATTTGTATTTTCTTCTTTTCTAAATTGTCAACTGAAATCCTTCATCTTTTTTAACTGCAATGTTAATTTCCTTTTTTCTTATCATTTTATAACAACTTTTACACATGATGTCATATGTGTCACTAAGATTTTATCAAACCTCTTTTACTTTAACTGCAATTATGGTGTTTTCTGTTATTCAGAAATTTGAAATTTCAATATACTCAAATCTATGATAGCTTGTTTTTATACTTTCTGGGTTTCATAGGAAATGTAGAAATCTCCTCCAAACCTTGATTATAACAACGTTTCCAATATTTTTTTCTAGTGGGTTTATATAATAATTTTTTAATAAAATTAATTAAATTTTGAATTTATTCTGTATATTACAAGTGAATCAGGGACAAGAACCTATTCTTTTTCCACCCCCTCCCCGAGTTAGTTGCTCTAAAAATATTTACTGACTAAGCAAGATTTCTCATTATCTTATAGTATCACCTTTATGACTCATTCAGTCTCATCACACACATGCAGATATAAGAATTATAGATTTTGTTTCACCGAGTTGATGAGCTTCCATCTCAACATCAAGGTCTTTTCATTGTAATGGCATTAAGTGTACATATTTGATGGAACAAATCTTCCTTCATTATTCTTACTTTTCCAGAAATGTTCTGAGCACTTTAATTAGCTTATTCTTTGGGGGAAATTGAAATTTTTTTTGCTACTTCACTAAAATTTCTGATACCATTACATTGAATACGAAGATTAATTTAGAGGTAACTGACACCTCCATGATATTGAGATTTTTTTCCATTCAATACAATGTATTTAAATTTTGTTTTGTATCTCTGAAGAGTTTTATAATTTTGTTCATATAGGTTGTAAATATGTGTATTTAAGCTAGTATCAAATTATGTCCTATCTTTAATATTGTTATAATCAGGATTTTTTTCACATTTACTATGTAACTATTAATGTTGTACATGAAAGTTATTAATTTGTAAATATTTTGTAGCCAGGAAATTTACAATTACCAGAGCTTTATAAAACAATTTCAGTTGACCATTTTTGGATTTCTAGGTTGATAATTTTCCATCTGAAAATAATGACAAATTTGCCTCCAACACGTCAATACTTCTAACTCTTAATTTTGTCTGTTTAGTCATCTAGTTTATACTTCTTCAGTCCTAAAAATGGCAAAGAAGGGAAATAAAAAGATAAATACAAAAAAAATCAGGAATAAAAAGGAAGGTATAAAGAACAGTCCTTAAAGATTCAACGTCTTGTTAACTGGGGTCTGAAAAAGATAACAGAGCATGTGGGGGGTGGGGGAGGAATCTAAATATATAATAAAAGACTCACTGAGCTAAAGGAAGACTGACACCCATCCCGCCACACTCCCACCCACTACCATAGGCTAGGAATGTGTCCCCTCCCGCTGACTTTGAGGCTGACCATAGTATTTTCCTTGAATACGGGCAGAAATGATGATAACCTATTCCATTCCAAAGTCTACAGAAGCATCACATGTTTTTATTTACCGTTTTGAACTTCTAACTCTTTGGTGAGAAAGACATACTCCAGGAATCAAGGCTACCTCACCCTGCGCTCCAGAATGAAGACACATGAAGCATGGGACCCAGTCTGGAGCTTGGAGATGAGAAGGGAAATGAACAGCAGAGTTCAGCTGATTCTCAGGAAAGTCAGAAACCTATGAGCTCATCAGACATCAATGCTTTTGTTGTTGTATGATATTGTTGGAGTTTACTGTAGTATTGCAGCAAAAACCAATATACATGGTGTTACAGGAAAAAAATTAAACAGAAAAAAGGCATATTTTGATTGAAGTTAGCAAACTTCAAGTATAAAGAAGTTTCTTTTTTCTAGAAAACAGTTTCTAGACTAGGATTACTAATAAAGGAAATTAAATTGTGCTGACTTTAGATACCTCTTCAGCAATATTAGAAATGGGCATACAATATTTTAAAAATCTGCAAAGATTTGAAAGGATGGCTGTAAGACCCAAATTTTTTAACTGGTAGTGTCACTATACATCAAGACAACAACAATGAAATGATCCTCATCATAAAAGATCTTAAAAACTAGAACATTTGTGATCCTGAAATACATGATTAAAATAAGAATCAAAATAAAGATGTCAAAAGTGAGGAATTTATGGTGCATAAAGAAAGGTATTGAATATGGAATCAGTTTAAACATGGTGTCAAGTCAGAACAGATATTTTCAAAAGAAAAACTACTTAATGTAAAATACCAGTTATTGAAGTGTTGTTGAGGTTCACATTCATCCCCTAGTATCAATCCAATATAAAATATTTGCCTCTCACTTTGTTTTTTTCATTTTGGGGTTTGCAGGGAGAGCAGATAGGAAAAACTTACTCATTTCTCTAAATAAACTGAATAATTATATTAATATTTTCCAAGATTTTCTGTGGATATTTTTCATGATTGCCCTTTACATATAAAACATTGATTTTTAAATTGGATCATTTCTCCTATAATTTAATAACTTAAAACCAGTGCCTAGTTTCTGTGTTTTCATCTTGTCATCTAATGCAGAGATGGATATGACAACCTGAGGCATTTTTTAGTGAGAATTAAATTGGAAAATGTGTGTGAAAATAACAACAATGAAGGAGCTCAAAAACTGTTCTTGTGGTCTGAATGCATAATTTAATCAATATAGTAGCCCTCCCCAACATAGAAAAACACTCAACCAAATATCTTTCTGACTCCACAGACCACAATTCCCTAGAGAACTGGACCACTGTCTTTGCATCTTTGCCTGTCCAGGTCCAAGACAGTGCTTGGCAGCCAACCACCATTCAGGAGATCCGCGTTGAATGCAGGCAGAAAAGGATTTAATCTCTTCCCCAGCACCTCAGGAAGAGAGCTTGCTTAGAAAATATATTTCTAGTACACATTTGTTTCATATTAGTCTCTCACCAAGTCTATGCAACTGTGGGATCCCGGAGACGCAGAAGGTCAAATCCTTCTTACTATTTACTGACTTGCCTGTCCAACAGTTCCCATCATGATAGTCTTTCCTGGAAAATATTTAGGAAGACTAAAGCTTTTCTTAGTCATCTATGTAAACACTCTGGGAACATTTAATATGTGGCTGACACTATGCTAGACATTTTCACAACGATTATCTCATTTAATTTGCACTGTGATTTTTAAGTTGGATAGTATCAACCATATTTTACAGATGAGAAATGAAGATTAAAACATGTTAAGCTATTTGCCCACAGCTAATAAATGTCAGAGCACAGTTCTTGAGCCCCAGTCTCTCTGACGCCATATCCAGGTCTCATTCCACTCTATTACAGGGCCTAACAAAGAACAACTTAGGAAAATATAGTCTTTCTGTTTCCCTTTCTCTCTTCTGTCCTTTCTCCAAACATTGCTCATACAATGGAATGGAATTCTGAGGAGAGAGAAATAAATTCTTTTCTTTTGGAACTCCTTTTCCTTTGGATTTGTTCCCGGTTCTTGTGTGAACCATGGTTCAACTTCCACATCCTCTCTTTGACCCTAACTTCCTCTCAGATCCCTTTTCCAAGAATCCTCTCCCACTCCATGTGATGAATCACCTGGCTTGCCTCAAGACAGAGAATAACAGACTCCAACCACCCCATCACTGCCCGTGGTTCCAGCTAGCCATATATGCAGCCCTACATGCCTTATTTGGGCGAGTGGATCTAAGACAGTAACAGGTTTCTAATTGTTTTAATATGTACGTCATTCAGCAGAATAAATTGGTCATACTTACTAGTATTAATTTATTAATTCATTTATTCACTAAATGTTAACTCTTAATAAAGCATTCTGTTAGACACAAGGAACTTAAAGGTAAATACATTATATTCTCTGCATAGTAGGACACTAAAAATTTGTAGGAGGTGCAAATGAGTAAGCATTACAAAATAATGTGGTAAATTATATGAGAGGTAGATAGGGTATAGTAGTGTAAGCCTTATAGGCTTTGAGATAAATTAACCAGAATTGGCAGCCTAACTTTCACACTTACTTGGAAGTATGCTCTCATGCAAGTCTGTTAGTCTTTTTGAGTTCCATGTTCCTCATCTGTAAAACTGGAATAAGAATATCTACCCATATTGCCATTATAAAGATTAAATGAAATGACACAGAACATGGCCAGAGAAAAAGAACCCAATATAACCCATATTGTATGCCATTAGAGAAGAAGAGTAATGATAATAAAGTATAATTTTTCTCAAAATTAAGCCCAAGTTGAGAAACCAAAAGAGAGTAATTTTTGACACTAAATTACACAAAAATTGAACTGATGTTGTTAGACTTTTGTGTTTGATCAAGTAAGACCTAAAATAACTACAATATTTGATGCAATTTGGCTGTGTCCCCACCCAAATATCATCTTGAATTGCAGCTCCCGTGATTCCCACATGTTGTGGGAGGGACCTGGTGGGAGATAATTGAATCATGGGGGCAGCTCCCTCATATTGTTCTTGTGGTGAATAGGTGTCAAGTGATCTGTTGGTCTTATAAGGGCTTTCCCCGTTTACTTGGCTTTTACCCTCTCTTGCTTGTCCCCAGGTAGGATGTACCTTTTGCCTTCCACCATGATTGTGAGGCCTTCCTAGCCACATGGGACTGTGAGTCCATTAAACCTCTTTTTCTTTATACATTACCCAGTCTCAGGTATGTCCTTATTAGCAGCATGAGACAGACTAACACAGTAAATTAGTACTGGTAGAGTGGGGCACTGCTGTAAGATACCCAAAAATGTGGAAGCAACTTTGGAACTGGGTAACAGGTAGAGGTTGAGACAGTTTGGAGGGTTCAGAAGAGAAGATAGAAACATGTGGGAACGTTTGAAACTTCCTAAAGACTTGGAGGGCTCAGAAGAAGACAGGAAAATGTCGGGAAGTTTAGAACTTTCTAGATACTTGTTGAATGGCTTTGACCAAAATGCTGATAATGATATGGACAATGAAATCCAGGCTGAGGTGGTCTCAGATGGAAATGAGGAACTTGTTGGGAACGGGAGAAATGGTGACTCTCACTATGTTTTAGCAAACAGACTGGTGGCATTTTACTCCTGCCCTAAAGACCTGTGGAACTTTGAACTTAAGGGAGATGATTTAGGGCATCTGGCAGAAGAAATGTCTAAGCAGCAAAGCATTCAAGAGGTGACTTGAGTGCTGTTAAAAAGCATTCCGTTTAAAAGGGAAACAGAGCATAAAAGTTTGGAAATTTTGCAGCCTAACAATGCAATAGAAAAGAAAAACCCATTTTCTGAGGAGAAATTCAAGCTGGCTGCAGAAATTTGCATAAGAAATGAGGAGCTAAATGTTAATCACCAAGACAATGGGGAAATGTCTCCAGGGCATATCAGAGGTCTTCTTCATGGCAGCCCTTCCCATCACAGGCCCAGAGGCCTAGGAGGAAAAAATTGTTTTGTGGGCAGGGCCTAGGGCCCACCTGCTGTGTGCAGCCTAGGGATTTGGTGTCCTGTGTCCCAACCACTCTAGCCATGACTACAAGGAGCCAAAGTACAGCTCAGGCTGTGGCTTCAGAGGGTGCAAGCTCCAAGCCTTGGCAGCTTCCATGTGGTGTTGAGCCTGTGGGTGCACAGAAGTTAAGAATTGAGGTTTGGGAACCTCCACCTAGATTTCAGAGGTTGTACAGAAATGCCTGAATGCCCAGGCAGAAGTTTGCTACAGGGGAAGAGCCCTCATGGAGAACCTCTGCTAGAGCAGTGCAGAAGAGAAATGTGGGATTGGAGAACCCACACAGTGTCCCCACTGGGGCACTGCCTAATGGATCTGTGAGAAGAGGGCCACCATCTTCCAGACCCCAGAATGTAGATCCATTGACAGCTTGCACTGTGCACCTGAAAAAGCTGCAAACACTCAATGCCAGCCCATGAAAGCAACCGAGAGGGATGCTGTACCCTGAAAAGCCATAGGGGGAGAGCTGCCCAAGACCATGGGAACCCACCTCTTGCAATACTGTGACCCGGATGTGAGACATGGAGTCAAAGGAGATCATTTTGGAGCTTTAAGATTTGACTGCCCTACTGGATTTCAGAATTGTGTGGGACCTTTAACCCTTCATTCTGGCCAATTTCTCCCATTTGAAATGGGTGTGTTTATCCAATGTCTGTACTCCCATTGTATCTAGGAAGTAACTAATATGCTTTTGATTTTACAAACTCATAGACAGGAGGGACTTGCCTTGTCTTAGATGGTACTTTGGACTGTGGACTTTTGAGTTAATGCTGAAGTAAATTAAGACTTGGGCAGACTGTTGGGAAGTCACGATTGGATTAGAGATGTGAGAACATGAGATTTGGGAGGGGCTAGGGTCAGAATGATATGGTTTGCCTGTGTCCCCAACCAAATCTCATTTTGAATTTTAGCTCCCATAACTCCCATGTGTTGTGAGAGGCAGCAGGTGGGAGATAATTGAATCATGGGGGCAGTTTCCCCCATACTGTTCTCAGGGTAGTGAATAAGTCTCATGAGGTCTGTTGGTTTTATAAGGGCTTTCCCCTTTCACTTGGCTTTTATTCTCTCTTGCCTGCCGCCATGTCAGAAGTGCCTTTCACCTTCTGCCATGATGGTGAGGCCTCCCAAGCCACGTGGAACTGTGAGTCCATTAAACCTATTTTTCTTTATAAATTACCCGGTCTCAGATGTGTCTTTATTAGCAGCTTGAGAACAGAATAACACAATATTAATAACTAAGAAGTACGTTTGTGTGTGACTACATGTATGTGTTGGCAGGGAGAGGGGATATTTGTAAGGACTCATATTTTTAAATTATTTAAAATTATTTTCTCAGATGCCAACACAACTGCTGAAGAGGATGCTACATGAGAGAAACATGGATTTGTATGTGGAAAAGCCTTCTAAGGATAAAGTCTACCACATACTGACTTATTTTTGGAGGTAACAAGAGTAATGAGATCTCAATAGTGTTCTTCTCACCAGAAGGTCAGTGTCTTAAACTTGAAGTGGAAAAGAGATGAGGTGAGATTACTGTGCTGAATTTGAAATATGTGCCCTAATCCCAAGGTTAATTTGTTGTCGCTGTTATGTTTGTTTCAGAAATAATTACAAGGTAATTGCCCTCTGATTTCTGTTACCCACAGAACCTCAGCTCTCACCTTACCCCCAGCTTTAATGAGACTTCTTGTTGGTCAGTTCCAATAAGAATAACCCTAACCCTAAGTCACCTGGACTGCTCTGAGATCCACCTTAGAGTGAGTCGGGGATGCAGTCAATACAATGGTAGAAAGTGGCCCTGGCAAGAAAAGACTTTAAAACACGTAGAACAAATCAGCCCAGAGGCTCTGCCGGCACTGCTACCCTCAACAAGTGGCAATGTGGTTACCTTTAAGAATCCCATGTTTGGTTCCAACTTCTTTCCCTTTATAAGGGATTAATCAAGACATGGCTTCCAGCACTTTTATTGGTATTAACATGTGGAGTTGGGAAGTCAGGCTGGAGGACCTTACTGCCATTAGAAATGGGCTCCAGCCTTCTAGGAATACCTCTGTCTTTCGCCTACCTAAAGGATCAGCACTGGAGGAAACTTTCTTAATTTGTAATCACTCCCAGTGTATTTGAACTCCCTGGGTATAAACCCCAGCTTTACCATTGCTTGACTGTGGCAAAGTTAATTAACGTCTTTGAGCCTCATTTTCTGAAACATGAGCTATATGGAGTCATTAGAGTTCACTGAGTTTACTCATGTAAGATTCTGAACCTTAGTGCCTGGTACAGAAACGCTCAGTCAAGTTGGCTATCAATATTGATATCATGGCTACTAAAATATTATAAAACCCTTTAAGCTTTTCTAATCCATGTGCTCACTGCTAATAACCTTATCCTGACCAAGTGCAAATCTAAATTGATGGTGATACTCATCTCTTTCCCACCCATTCCCAATTCTAACTTCTGACTTCTGCTACCTGGACTATTCTTCCCACAACCATTTTCACCTCTCTCCTTGTATCTGTTACATAACACCCGGCTCCAATTTCACAATCGGAACGTAAGTTGGTCTCGTGCGTCAGGTCATCCTCAGCTACCTTGAATAATACCTTTATGCTATGTATTAGAAATGGGCTCCAGCCTTCTAGGAATGCCTCTGTCTTTCGCCTACCTAAGCGATTAGCATTGGAGGAAACTCTTAATTTGTAATCACTCCCAGTGCATTTGAACTCCCTGGGTATAAACCCCTTTGCTTGACTGTGGCAAAGTTAATTAACCTCTTTGAGCCTCACTTTTTTAAACATGAGCTCTATGGAATCAGCTCCAGGGTTTCTTAGCTTTTTCATTCCAGGAGCTCCTTTGACAGTGTGGCAAAGACTGTGAAGCAATTCTGAGAATATTTTAAATGTGTAAAAAAACCCGGGAATTTTAAAAGAAATAAATTATATTGGATTACTATTGTGTATATTAAAATAAGTGTATGACATAGTACTATATGTGTTTCACACATTACATTTTTAAAAATCTAACAGGGATTTAATAAATATAATTTTGAAGTTGTGATGAATGTAAATAATATTTTGAGATCTCTACAACTACTGTAACAGAATATAAAATATATGATAGCTATTGATTTTACAGGTACTGCACATGCAATTCTGGTTTGTTGCCTACATTCAAATTTAAAAGGCATGCTAAATTTCAGTTGGAGGCTAGTGAAAACAAAGACGGATTTTTTTTTCATCCATGGTTACAAACGACTGAATTCCAGCCACAGATTTCTTGGGAGATTCATTGACTCAACATTAAGATTTCCTGGTCTAGCCCAGTACCTGCCAGAGGCTCCTGCAGTGGTGTGTCTGATAAACTCACTGTAGATGTCTGCATGAACAGTCTGTCCCTGTGCCTTAGAGTTCCTCTCTTTGGGGTTATTGTAACATCTCTTCACTATAGATAGAAGTTTCCATGTTTCAATGCTCAGATCAACCCCCACTTCCTTAGGAAGCCTTACCAGACCATGGTTTCTACCATGTTCTCTTGCCTCCAATGTTTCTGCCCTACCTCAGAAGATTGCTAGTGGAGTCACGTGTGTGAGAGATTTACTACTGTATTAGTGACTGCTCAAGTGTTTGCCCTGCCTCACTAGTACATTTGATAAATCTAAACAGTAGACGTCAGTTGAGTTTTCTTTATCATTTCAGCAAAATCACTTTGCATTTTACCAAGCTTATAAGTGATCTCATTTGATTCTAGTAACAAGACTCTGGGGGTAGGTGGAGCAATACTATTATCTTGCTCTTACATATGGGAAAAAGACAAGTGGCTTTCAAAAGGAAGGAGCTAGTAATGGACAATATGGGAATGGAATTCCCTTCCCTGCTTCTGACTTTGCATCTGCATCCCCTCCAACAGCACAGACTTGGGCAATAATGGGGGGTTAGTGAATGTCTGTGGTTGATTCTTTTAAGACTTCTCTTCATCATGAACCTCATGAATTGCAGTTGAAGAGATCAGTGTATGTGGGAAGAGGAAAAGTTGTTCAAGAAATCACTAATCTCAAATAGGAGTCTTCAAAATAAATTAATCTTTGGAGTTCTCTCATTGTCCATGCAACTCTAGTTCTGAAAATGTTGCAGAGCTGAGTCTGGGTGTCCAGTTAAGGACTGCCAAAAATAAAAAGGCGAAGCATGGTACCATTGACAAAGAATCTGAGAACTGTTTCATACAGCATTCTCATGTTAAAGAGGAAGAAACAGAACTCAAGCAAAGGCAATGTAAATTGACAAGTGGCCAGTGGCAGAGCAGGACAGGACCCAAGTCTTCAGAGACCCAATGAAATTTTCAGTTTGCTTATTTGAGCAACTAGATTACCTTTACAAATCTTGTTCATTTTGAAAGAGATAATCAACAGGGATATTCATGGGTGCCTACTATATGCAAAGACTTTCCCAGACATGCTTGGAAATTAAAAAAAGATGTCTCAGATTTGCTCCTTATTATGTTCCCTCTATAAAAATATCCACGTTATATATTTTAAATCTAAGGTTTGATAAGGCTACATGCAAGTGCTTATGTCTCTATTTCTGCATATGTAGAAAAACATGCATACTTGATCATATGAATAATCAGAAATGTCTACATCACACGTATATACACAGAGATCACTACATTTACATATAAAGTGTTACATATTTATGAATATATTTATGTGCATGCATACATTTGAGTGAGCCTTGCTGTGCCTTTATGTAGAAAGGTAATCAGAGCTGTGCATGCATAATGCATGACATGCATGTAATACACAAATCAAATATACACATATGTATACAGAGATGCACATGTTCAGATGCATACATATATACAGAGAGATATATATATGCATATGTATAAATAGCTAGAGCAATAAATGCATTCATTTCAATATATATTTATATGTTAAATACACAGACATGTGAACATGCATATATACATGCTATACTTAGACAATATGTGTGCATAAATCTACATAGACATATAAATGAATTACTTGAAAATTCAGTACTGATTCACTTGTTTTTTCTTCCTTGTAGCCTTGACATCCTTCATACCACACCACTTTATCAGTAAACCCTCCAGGATGGAACTATTTATTGAAATGCCAGTACACACCCTCATGCTTTAAACTACATGCCCTGTTCAGTGCTGTCTGTTCTGGAATGAAAGGCCAATATCCAAATGTTCAGAAAGACCCAGGAGATGGGACAAGGAGGACGAAGCTGGGGCTGGAAGGCGACTCTGGGAATATAGACAGGAAACTCATCCCTACCCCCAGGGAACTCACCATCTAGAGGGTTCAAGCAGATGCGAGGCAGCACAGTGTAAAGAGTGCTGTGATGGGGTGAGGCAGCTCAAACTCAGATGTCAGGCTCAGGGAAGGGTGCCCTCAAGCTATAAAGGATGAGTAGGAGTTAGCCAAGAAAGACAACAGGAAGGGCATCTCAAACAAAAGGAACAGCATGTGCACAAACATAGAGACCGTGAGAGATTGAGGCAATATGGGGGAAAACAAACCACATTTTATGTCTGGAGGAAGGAAGCTGAGGTGAAGGGGGGACCTGCTATGAGACAGGATGGGAGAGAAGACAAGGGCCAGATGGGTAACATTCTAAAGTACTAAACAGAGGACTGCATTTTCTGTTAAAATCAGAGAGAAACCATTGCAGTGCTTCTGTGAGCTGAGAGGTCTCGATCTGTAATTCTAAAACACCATGACTAGGGAATAGTACACTTTGTTTTCTTCCATTTCTCATTAGGTGTCAATTATAATTTAAATTAATTAGAGCAGAATTGTATTATACGTCTTTGAACTTAGATATATGTGCTACTCAAACCAAAAGAAATGCATTATTGAAGTTCTAGCTTCTTTACAAGAAATGAATGTACACAACTCTCCAATATTCTACATGCATGGCACAGCGGCATAGTGAAAAGATCTTTTGTAATAAAATGATTTCTTTAAGGGGCACAATCAATGTCCCTTCCATATTCAAACACCTTTGCAAGTGTGACATTAGGGAACCTCCCAACTACAAATGGAATCTATTTCGCTGTGCTTGAATCTACACCTTGTGTTGGCCAATAGAATGAGATAGACATAACACGGTGGCAAGTCCAAACCCAGGGCTGTCTGCCTAAGTTCTTGTGCATGGACCCCTGCCATTCCCGAAGAACAAACCCAGGTTGGCATGTGGGAGGCTGAGAGCCTCAGGGAGGCGCAGGGAGGAGTCATCCAAGCAGAAATCGTCCAGGACAACCCCGACCCCAGCCAACCCAGCAGCTGGCCAAAGACACGGGAATGAGCTGAGTCCCAATCAATGGAGCCTGGTCCAAATCAGCAGAACTTCCCGCCTCCCCTGTAGACTAGTGAGCAAAACCAAATATTGAGTGTTAATTGCCACTGAGGGTTTGTGGTTGTTTGCCATGCATTACTATCGTGGCACAAGATAATAGACACAAGCTTGGGATCCAAATGACTGATTTTTTTTTTAATTTATTTATTATTATTATACTTTAAGTTGTAGGGTACATGTGCATAACGTGCAGGTTTGTTACATATGTATACTTGTGCCATGTTGGTGTGCTGCACCCATCAACTCATCATTTACATCAGGTATAACTCCCAATGCAATCCCTCCCCCCTCCCCCCTCCCCATGATAGGCCCCTGTGTGTGATGTTCCCCTTCCTGAGTCCAAGTGATCTCATTGTTCAGTTCCCACCTATGAGTGAGAACATGCGGTGTTTGGTTTTCTGTTCTTGTGATAGTTTGCTAAGAATGATGGTTTCCAGCTGCATCCATGTCCCTACAAAGGACGCAAACTCATCCTTTTTGATGGCTGCATAGTATTCCTCACCTTCTGAGCTACGTGTCCTTGTAAAAGTGATTTTGTCTTTCTGAGCCTTGGCTTTATTATCTATAAAATGGTGATAATCATACCCACCAGCAGGAGTTTTGTGAGGATTAGGGTGATGTGTAAAATCCTGTTAGTGGCCAGGCGTGGTGGCTCACGCCTGTAATCCCAGCACTTTGGGAGGCTGAGGTGGGCAGATCACAAGGTCAGGAGATCGAGACCATCCTGGCGAACACGGTGAAACCCCGTCTCTACTAAAAATACAAAAAAAAATTAGCTGGGCGTGGTGGCGGCGCCTGTAGTCCCAGCTACTTAGGAGGCTGAGGCAGGAGAATGATGTGAACCTGGGAGGTGGAGCTTGCAGTAAGCCGAGATTGCGCCACTGCACTCCAGCCTGGGTGACAGAGCAAGACTCCATCTCAAAAAAAAAAAAAAAAATCCTGTTAGTAAGATCTCAGTAACTGGAAGCTTTAATTATCATTTATGCTGCACTGGTTGGGAGTCATCCTATGGTTCTGCCAGTATAGACCTTTCAAAGGTGTGCTCTCTATTAAGGCCAGCAAACCAGCACTATGACGTGAAAGTGCCTTAGGGATCTGAATACCTCTTTAAGCCAGAATTCTACAACTAACAGCTAATTTAAAGCAGGCTTCTAAGGACAACAGAAGTCTCCAAAATCATAATGACTGCATGGCTGGGAGCTAACTGTCCCATATGAATGGTAAGACCTTTCTCTCTGAGTCTGGGCCTAACCACCATTCTGCATGCCTAGGGACCTCCCCGGTAGAGCACCAGCAATGGTTAGCAACTGGAGAGCCACACTCAGACCACCCAGAAGTCTCAGCTGATGCACTTGGCTGCCTAATTAGGACATGAACCAACGGGAGCATGACGATCCTGCAGCCTGGGCTTGCGGATTGCCCCGACTTTGGCTCTCTGGGCCACTCCACGGGGGAGGAAATGCCTTTGATCTACAAAGCCCATGTCCACTTTGATCCTAGTCACCTTTGAGGTCACTCTTTTAGCAGCTGGCCCTTCCCACCATGGCAGTCACCTGTGCCCTGAAAAAGACTTGTATAATATTTCCAGATGGAGAGAATCTGGGAGAGAAAGAGAGATGCTAGCTGTTTCTGTGGTGTAGCCAAAAACATGGTTTGAAAGACAGCTCAGATGCTCCAAGCATTTTTTTTTTTAATGCTTTAGAATCCTGTTAGCAATGGGAAAGGAAGAATTTAAATTCACTGATATCCTACTAGGCACTGGGCATTGGTACGTATGTTAGGGAAACAAACCTGGAGTCGAAGCTGAACCCCAATACTTGCTGGCTAACATCCGTGAGACAATCCTTCTGCTCTTCAAATCTCAGTTTTGTCATGTAGGAAATAATCATTTTTAATAATAATAATACAGGTAAAGCACCTGGCATTTACCTACTACTAAACATACTTCTCATAAAACTGCGTACTTTAAATATCATTTGCCATTTTCGAGTGCAAGAGATACTCAGGGGCCCAGGATAAGGAAGAGTTGAAGGTGAGATACGAACCTGGAACTTCTAGTCTCTGAGTTCCCTGCAGAGTCTGTACATGATATTGTGTATTGTAAGCTAAGCACTCATATCCATAGATTGCTTGGTTCTCCTGGACTCTTCCTCTGTTTGGCTCCTACATTAGTTCATTCTCACGCTGCTAGGAAGAAAAACCATAGAACAGGTAATTTATAAAGGAAAGAAGTTTAATTGACTCACAGTTCCACATGGCTGGGAAGGCCTCAGGAAACTTACAATCGTATCAGAAGGCACCTCTTCACGGGACTTCAGGAGGGAGAATGAGTACCAGCAGCAAAAATGCCAGATGCATGTAAAACCATCAGATCTTGTGAGAACTCACTCACTATCAGGAGAACAATATGGCAGAAACTTCCCCTGTGATTCAGTTATCTCCCACCAGGTCCCTCCCAGGACCCACGAGGATTATGGTGATTACAACTCAAGATGAGATTTGGGTGGGGACACAGCCAAACCATATCAGCTCCATTGATGAGGTCAATTTGTGAAAGTGACAATGGCAAAAAACAAACTCCCGAAAATAAACGTAGTATGTATGCTGCATTTTAGTTATTCCCTATTAAATTCAACTATAAGCTTTTTTTTTTTTTTTTGGTGGAAGTTAATGTTCCAAATAATTCATTTTTCATTTTTCAGCTTTTACAATTCTAGCTTTTCCAAGTTTGGGTGGAAATCTTCCTAAAAGGAAGATTTATACACTACAACTTTTTTCCTAAAGAGAGATTATTGACTACAAGTTTAAACTTTTCTTGATGATGTGGTGACATTATTATGACTATCTATTAAACTGTTACGACCATCAGTTCAAAAGTTCTGCAGTGAGATGATTCTGACTCTGCCCACTCTCCCCACATTCACCCATCAGGTTTGCGGCTCCTTGCCAGTGTTTGCCTCTGCAGCCTTTGTCTGCTTCTATCTGCTACAGTCATGATTCTCAACATCAGTGTGATTATAATGAAACAAGGAGTCTGTTAGCAATGCAGATATCAGGGCCGCACCCGAGAGAAGCTGTGGGTCTGGGGTGAGGCTCAGAACCTCCCAGTTTTAACAAGCTCCCCAAGGATGTGTTGCTGCAGGTGGTCTGAAGATCACACTATGAGAAGTACGATGCTATGGGCTGAAAACCAAGTTATTCCATCATTTATCTATTGGACAAATATTTTGCAGGCTAGCTATTAGGTTTGGGACATGCAGAGATGAAATGCACTGACCTCTCTATCCTGGAAGGTTCACAATCTACTGAGCTCACAGCCCTAAAACAAACAAGCATAGTGCTGGGCCAAAGGCAATAACAAGTTTACATTTGAAAGAGTGCTTAACCCATCAAGGCTGGCTTCCCTGTGGTCTAGGCTAGAACTGAACAAGAACCCATCCCACTTATCATTGTAGACTGAGGAGAAGGTGGAAAATTATTCAGAAAGTGATCAGGAGCAAGTGAAAGGTTTTCATCAGGACAATGGAATGACTAAAGTTCAGATTTAGAAAAATGAAGTGTCTGTGACCTCCTCATGTCCCTTCACCTGTCTGTGTCCCTGAACACTGAGGTCCTTAATAGAACAGAGCCACTTACTTAGAGGATCTCTTACCCAGGCAGAGGACAGTCGGGACCATGAGCTTATGGATCTACCCGGGTCAACCACAATAACCTTAAGAGCTACCAAAGCAGAGCCCTATCCTATTACTACTTGGTAGTTATGGTTTTAAACTTGTCGTAATGTATATACACTATTATATAATATCATATGTGTATTAATGTGTGTGTATGATTTCTAATGCAACCCCTTTGCCAATCCTATGAGTTGAGGATTAGCAGGCTTATTCTAACATATAAGGAAGCAAAGATCCAGAAAGGAGAAAACTCTCTCTAATCACACAGGTAGTAGGTGGCAGAGGCCAAATTCTAGCCCACGCTGTCTGTGCTCCTTTGTGCCTGTCTCTCAGAACCAAATCACCCACTGCTGTGGAGCAAAAGAGCAGATACGAAGATTTCTGAGGAATGGCATCCTGAAAACGAATGCAAAACCTCGCTTCCTTTACCCCAAGTGGAAGGTGATGGCCGTGTTCCTTAGGATGGGCATCTAGAGACGTGAGCGTTTCCAAAGTGGCTCTCTCGCTCTGCTTGTCCTCAGGAAGATGGGGAATGGAGCCATGCTACTCAATGCAATGTTATCCTTCATTCCCAGGCCAGCTCCCATTGTCACATGGAGTGGAGGTCACCATGATCCACAATTTCATTTGAATGACATTATCCGCAAAGGAGTTCCTGGTAGAGTCTAACACCCCAGATCAGGCAAGCAGCAGACAGAGCCAGCGTGTCCAGCATCTGCCCAGCCACAAGACTAAAGCTACTTACCCCTGGATCTGTCCTCCCATAGCCTTTCAGGCAGGACAGAGGTTTCCAGACAGGCGCTTTCCAGAAACCTAAGGTGCTCTCAGTCTTCACTGCTGGTTTCTTTCTCCACTCCATCCCCTGTGATTAAGTTTGCTGGCATTAAGTTCCACCCTTCCCGGAGAACTTCTGGGGCTGCTGAATCGCCTGGACACTGACCCATGTGCCTCCAGCTGTCACCCAACTGCCCTTTACCCACCAACTACTTGCTCTTCTGCTTTCTCTTCCTGTAACTGTGAATACTCTTGCTAAATCATTCACAATTATTATTATTGAACAACACCTATGTGCAAGTTATTTAAATACATTATCATTTAATTTAAATCTCAATGCTCTCTGAAGAAAAGCATAATTATGCTCATCGTAGAGATGAGAAAACTGAGGCAAAATGATTAAGTGGCTTACTCAAGATCACACAGGTGGCCTGTAGTATATGTGGGATTCGAATGAAAGGTTGTAAGCTAGTGCTCACCATACCACTGCCCTCTTTGGCTCTTTTGCTAAAATATATGGATTTTCACTTCTTGCGCTCCCATGTACTGATCTTGCAGTTTCAATCCAGTCTTTGGACTCATATCCTTAGATGTCTGTCCCTAGAATAATAATCACCACCCCAATATTTCTGGGGCACCTATAGAGACTTTAACAAAAAGCAAACAGACATTTTTCTGAATCCAGAAGCATGTGAACCCTTTTGTAGTGTGTGTTCCACCAGAAATCATTTGTGTAAGACCTTTCATAAGATGAAAATATAGCAACAATAGAAAGGATGTAGAAATGTCAGGTTACGTTTTTGAAGTTTAAATGTTTATTAATACCATTTGGAAACTAGCTGTTAAATACAACCATGAAGGAAGAAAAAAATTCCCCTTGTCTTTCTGCCCTTCAAAGTCCCTCTGTATCACAGCTGTGAAATTTCAAGGGCGGTTGGGGAGGGAGTTGTGTAGAGAAGACATTTCAAAGATGGAATCTCCTGCAGGAATGAGGCAGCGTAGTCCCAGGGGGGTTACAGGGAGGCTTTTTTCCTAATTGAATCCTCCTGTTTTTCATGTTCAGCCTCCCAGTACTGCTTTCGGACCCTCCCTCCCCACTCCCACCCCCAAGAATGTCTAAAACCTCTACAGCACTTGATAAAATACATATTATATTAGGTGGCGTTTTTCCAGTGTTAAATACACTCACAATTTATAATTAAGAAATCTTTAAAAGCAGCTTTGAAAAAGACAAGCCTAGCTCAGACATAGTTAAGCAAAGTGGATGTCCCTTGGGGATGATTTTAAGCTAGATCACTAGATAGCCTCTGGTTATAAATCACTCAAAATCAGTCTACCACCCCCACGTTTGTTATTGTCTAAAGAACCCTTTACTTACAGAACGTAGCTTGGGTTTACTTATGCTCTCTTTTAAAATTTGAACACCCCAGGAACTCTGAGGAGGCCTCTATTCAATGACACTCCCGTGCAAACTTATTCAATCCTTGTGCTTCCTTTCTCACACCTAACTCCAAGCAATCACTTCGAACAACAGGGTTTGATGACAAAGGAGGTGAGCAGGAGGGAGGGAGTGAAGAGGATCTAAGATGTCAGAAAGAGAACAAAGTTTCCTGAGAGGAACAGGGTCCAAAGAGTCCGGAGTTGACAGGGGGTAGGTCTTTCTCAGTGTCAGAAGGCAGTCCTTTTGCCATTGCTCTCAGCTGGAATCTCCACTCTGTCACCTTCCCAGGAACTTTGCTCAAACATTGCACTGGGTCCTTCTGGCGGGCTTTTGTGTTCTCCTCTGGTTACCATACACTGTCCCCTTCCTCCTTCTAGTCACACTTCTCAAGGTTTCCATATTCTCTGGGGACACTTCTTCACCACACATTCACTCAACAGGGCATGGTAATTCCATCTTCATCCTTACTACTTCATTCCACTTATTCTTTCTCATTTTGACTTCCTTACTGGGTCATCCATTGCCTTTCCGTCCCCCTGGCCATTCTCTTTACCCTTTTTTCTTCTTTGACCACAGCCTCTCCTGGTGCCCTCCACCTCTAGATCTGCTCCCTCTCAGTCTCTTGTGCACATTTATTCAGCCTTCTCCTCCTTCAGACCATCTTTTAGTTGCCCATTTTCTTCTGGTCATTTTATTTTTTGATTTTTCATTGATACATACTATTTGTACATGTTTGGGGGTGCTCGTGGTATTTTGATACCTGTATACCATGTGTAATAGCCAAACCAGGATAATTAAGATATACATCACCTCAAACATGTATTATTTCTTTGTGTTGGGAACATCAGAAACCTTCTCTTCTAACTATTTTGAAATATACAATAAATCATTGTGAACTATAATTTTCCTTCTACACTATTAAATACTAGAACTTTCTCCTTCTATCTAACAGTATTTTTGTAAACTTGTTCATTGTGATTATTACAAGAAGGACAGGCCACCTCCCATACCCAGTCCACTGGAATGCCTCATACACTGTGTCTGAGCTCCACCCTGCATCCTCTTCAGTATCCCCTGCCACCCCTCAGCCAGAGCTGCCGGCATCTCTCATCTATTCTATTGCAATGACCACCTAAACTATCCTTCTCTTTCATTTTATTTATTTATTTATGAGATGGAGTCTCAATCTGCTGCCCGGGCTGGAGTACAATGGCATGATCTTGGCTCACTGAAACCTCTGTCTCCCAGGTTCAAGAAATTCTCCTGCCTCAGCCTCCTTGAGTAGATGGGATTACAGGCACATGCCACTATGCCCAGTTAATTTTTGTAGTTTTACTACAGATGGGTTTTTACCATGATGGCCAGGCTGGTCTCAAACTCTTGACCTCAAGTGATCTGTCCGCTTCGGCCTCCCAAATTGCTGGGATTACAGACATGAGCCACCGCACCCAGCCTATCCTTCTGTTTCAGAGAGTTATCTCAAAAACAAAAATCAAATTATTCATTTCCCAGGCTCAATAATCTTCTATCATCCCACTACACCTAAAAGAAAAATCTAAGCCTTCTCCTCTTCTCTCTCTAAAGGCCCCTGTGACCTCCTCAAGCCTCATTGTACCACCTCTCTCTCGCTCGTGAAGGTCCAGCAACCCTGGATACTCTTTCTCTGAACAGGAAAAGTTTATTCCCAGCTCAGAGCCTTGGCTCCTGCTGTTCCCACTTCCTGGACCAGAGTTCCCAGATTCTTCTCATAGTCATTGCTTCTCGTCCTCCCGCTTGCAACAACTTAGTTGCTATATCTTTTTTTTTTTTTTTTTTTTTTTTTTTTTTTTTTTTTTTTTTTTTTTTTGAGAGACAGAGTGCAGTGGCCCTATCTCAGCTCACTGCAACCTCCCCCTCCTGGGTTCAAGCAATTCTCCCGCTTCAGCCTCGCTAGTAGCTGTGGTTATAGGCATGCACCACCATGCCTAGTCAATTTTTTTATTTTTAGTAAAGACAAGGTTTCACCATGTTGGCCAGACTGCTCTCGAACTCCCGACCTCAAATTGTCCACCTGCCTCAGCCTTTCCAACTGCTGGGATTACAGGTGTGAGCCACAGCATTCAGCCATTGCTATCTTTTTGAGAGGTTTCTCTTAAGCAGGCCATCTAAGATAGCATCCCCAATATTATTGTGAATCATATCTCTCCATTTATATTCTTGATATGATCATCTGAATTTATCTCCTTTAATGATTTGTTTATATTCTGTTTTCCCCAAACTCCCACTACAGTGTACATTCATAATATGACATAATTTTGTCTTTTTTTCTTCTTTATCACAAGTGTCTCTATTATATCTGGCATGGAGTTGGCCCTAAATAAATGTGATCAAATAGCATGTATGAAAGGTGAATTGAGTACCTACAGCAGGAGTTATGAATGGAATAGCTACGCCAGGCTTCTCTTTCTTGAGGACCACGCACTTAGCAGAGGGACCAGAGAGTATGACCCAAAGGAGTCACAAGAGTGTAGGCACTGAGTTGAAGACACAGCCATGTGGTGGTTCTCCCTTCAGATCTAAACTTTGAACATTTAGTTCAGGAACTAGGAAAAACTAAACGTTAATGTTTCTTGGTCTATATAATAGAAATGTGGTATTGAGAGCAAAAAATAACAACCCTGCACCTCAGTACTCTCATCTATAAAATTGGAACATATGATCTGCTTTATAGGATGATGTCATCATTCTAGTGTCACACTGAAAGTTAGTGACAGAAGTGGAATTAGAGGGCTGATCTCCCACGTTCCTACTCTGCTGTGTATTCTCTGCCCGTATGTATGTATATTTGTGTGTGAGCGTGTCTACATCTCTGTGGGTGATTGTACAACACCATCTCCAAACAATGCTCCTGTATTAAACCACAGCTGAATCTGACAGGATGAAGCATGAGACCTCCCTAAATCTCCTGACTCCTGCCTGCATACCTGAAGCAAGTAACGATGACATTTCTTATCACTAAAAACTCTTCTCTAATTCTTGAGAATTCTGTGACCAGATGGCATGAACAGCTGATTCTCCTTAGAAAAATTAGTAAGAAACGGCAGGAAATAGAAGAATACAAAAATACTTTCCAAAGTTTCAGGGCAGAAAACAAAAATTGTGCAGACGAGAATAAAAAAGACATATTAAGTAAACCAGTTCTAGGGGTTCAACTTGAAGGGGAAAACAATACAGAGAAGGCTATCAATGGCAATGCTGTAGGTAGTCTGGATACGGATGAAAAGCATCCCTCCAGGTAAAAGCAATGCACTTCAGCGGAGCTAACACCAAAGCTAAGTACACAGAGTTGGCAGAAAATAGATGCCATTGAGATGCCACCAACTTCTTCACAAGTGAATGAACGCCATGGAGCCTCTGTGGTGGCTAATTATCTCTACTTCCTTCTGAATGTATTTGCCACATAAAACCTTTTTCGTTTGCTTTTCAAAATAAGTTATCATTTTCTAGTAATGCATATGCTTTGGTGCACTTCATTGAATGGTAATATGAAGAGACAAGTGGAATCAGAAGCCTAAAGAGCTTAGAACCGATGGTTGCTGAGCACCAGCCAAATGCCAAACAGCACAGCAAGAAGCAACCAGACCCTCCAGAAACAGATCTGTGTTAGTCAAGAAAACCTAAGTCTCTCATTCTTGCAACAATTTCTACAAAACTGGTAGTGTTATACCACAGTTGAAGTAAGAAGACTGAGACTCTGAAGGATTAAATGACCTGCTCAGAATAAAATACAGTAGGATTTGCATCCGGGTTTGTGTGGTGCTGAAGAAAACTGCTTTAATTTTTTTTTAAAGGTTCCTTAAAGTAATTTTAACAAAATTAGTCAAGATGATTCTGAAAGAAGGTTGCACAGAGCTTTGCTATCTTTCTTCTCAAAATTTTCTCTACTTCATTTCATTGCCTTGCTTAGTCTTTTTGGACTCTTTACAGAAATGTGAAGTGTGGGCTTGGAGTGCTCACTTGCATCCTCCTCCTCCTGCATTATCTCCATGCTTGCTGAGAAGTTCGGATGCACAAACAAGCCATGGGGCAGCACAAGAGGTCAGAAAACCATCACTCCAACAGTGTTCTCCAGCTGCCTGTTTCTCCTGGTAAAGCACTGGCAAGGGAGCAAGTGTGAAGTTTTCCACTTCTAGCATCGTTCAGAGACAGCAGTGACTGTGAGCTGAAAGGCAGCCCGGGCGGCCTGATCAGCTCCACAGTTGCACAAGTTCTTCCTTGGAGAAAGTCATCGCCTCGCGTGGGGGCGGGCAGGACAGCAGCTGCCTGGAAACCCGTCCACATTTGTCTCTCTGATTTCCTTTTTTCACTCTCTTCTCTTCTTTTTTCTCTTTCTCTCCTCTCTTTTGTCCCCTTTCTCCCCTTATGTCTCTTCCATTCAGCCTCCCTACATCCTTTGCTGCAAGTTACTCTTCATTCTTTCTTCCTTTCTTTTCTTCCTCCCTCCTTCTCTTTTCCTTCTTCCTTTTTTTCTTGCCTTCTTTCATTTCTTTCTTCCTTTAACTTTTCTTCTTTTTCTCCCTCTTTCTCTTTCCTTGCTTTCTCTTTTTCTGTCTTTTTGCTTGCTTGCTTGCTTTCTGAAGTCCACAACTAAGATGTTTTGCACAACACATTGCCCAGTTTTACAATAAAAAAGAAAAGAAAGAGAAGACAACCATAATTTTTAAAAAATCAGAAGCCATGTCGTGCTCTCTCTTCTGTATCTCTTCCTTCTGATTCTAAAAATGATTTAAGTCTTCATCTCAGAATTAAAGGGAGCTCCAAAGAACAGCTAGTTAAATTCCCAGCTGGTGCAGGAATCACCTTGACGACACCCTCAACAGGTGTTCTCCAGATAGTGGTCAAACGGATGCAGATGTGGCAGAGGAGAGTCTGAGGAGAGACGAGGGCCAGGCAGCTCAGCATAGCACCATGACCCCCTGAAGAGTGGAGGCCCTAGAGAAGGCAGCCAGCTCTAAGCTGAACACTCTTTTCTCGACAATCACTTGGATCTGTAGAAAAACTGACAGGCTTCAAAATTGGCGTGGCAAAGTGACCTGGGCGAATTAAGTGGTCCTAGGTTTTCACTAGGGTGTCAGGACAAGCGAGTGAGATGCTATTGTGGAGAAAGACCATTGAAAAGGCCATGCACTGTCTTTATTTTGTAGATGAGCAGAGAAAGGGAAACGTATGTGTCAGTTAGTGCAAGAACCAAGACAAGAATTCAAGCCCCTTAACAGTTATTATTACCTTAGTCCATTGCACTCAGCTAAATATTCATCTCTCAAAATAAAGCAAGTTGGTCTTACCAAAATACTTGGCTGAAGACCTTCCACACAAACGCAGCTCCGCAACTATCCTCCTCTGCCACCTCACACTCGTGTCTCCTTTTTCTCCCTCTCTGCCTCTTCTCCTACCCGATCTCCTCTTCACTGACTTAGTCTTCCCTTATCCTAGCTGATGGCTTAGATCTGCCAATGACATATGGTGGCCTTCCTAGTCTACTGGTCATCAACACCTAGCCAGATCTTTGTCCTGAATAAGAAGAAAGAATATCATGCTAGAGTGAAAAGACAAGAGTCAACCCCATCAGTACCAGCACTGAGCCCCAGAGCAAACATTCATCATGGGACCCCATCTGCCTTTGTGTGCAATCATGAGGTATGGGGGACTGCTCTTTTTCACTGAGTTATTGCAGGAGGAAGCATTAGTCTCTGAAGATTCTATATCTCTACATGCATCAGCCTAGATGGGAGTTTAGAGATATCTACCCCAACATTTTTGGAATGTAAAACAAAGCCTAGAGAAGAAAATAACTTGCCAAAAGTCGCACATCATTTAGTGATGAATCTAAACTGAAAACAAAGTCTGTCTCTTGTTCCGGTCTCAAAACACCAACCATTGGGTGAGAGACACAGAAGTCAGTAAATGCTGGTTTCTTCATTCATTTTCCCTTTCCTCCCTCCTTTTGCTCGCCTTTCCTTTTTTCTCCTCAGATTAAAGTGAGCTATAAGCACTCAATGTTTGTTTGCCTGGGATTTTTCCAACTTTGGTTAGATTTATAGATCTATATTTTTCTCCTTTCATTCATGTCTATAAATGTACTCAAAGGGCTTCTGAGGTCCTTTCTCTGACCTTCTTTTCTTCCCATTCTACACAGAGTGGGGGCGAAGCTAAACAAATGACTTCCCAGATAATATTCAAACCCTGCATAAACTTCCACAGGAATCTGGAAGGAGCACCAAGGAGCCAGACATGCTCCTGGCATGCTGAAGACACCGCACTGCTGGCACTGCCAGGGTGCACTCAGGAGAAAGAATAGGATAGGCAGAGAAAGAGCTGAGGAAGATGGAGGTGGTAGGAGGAGGAGTTCCCAATTCTCAGTGTCTCAGTCTGGCTTTGTGAATATGCAATGTGCGGTTGGGTTTGCCAAAGACAAAAGGGTAACATTTGCCTACAAATTCCAGTGGATTGAAGCCATATAAAATCTCAGTGCTGGGCCAATGAGAGCAACCATCATCTTGCCTTGCCCTGGAGATGAATTTCAGGGGTTCTTCTCTTCAAGGAAGTGAAGAGGAGGGCAAAGAGGGGAAGGCAGGGTATGAAACATAGGTCCAACGTGGCCTGGGCCTTGAAACCAGAGACCTGATCTGAACTCCAGCTCTGGCACCCACTACCTGAGTGACTGTAGCAGAGGCAATTGGTAGGTTGGCTGGCCTTATTGTCTCAGGTCCACCCAAGTCAGATGGACCTTGGGTAAGCTACTTAATCTTTGCAAATCCTCATCTCCTCACATATATAAAGGGTCTGATGATACCTATCTACTTAGCAGGACTGTTATGAAGATCAGAAATTATTAGCATGGAGTACAGAATGGTTATTACACAGAGGGACAAGGGAGGGCCATTTCTGTAGTCCTTCATTGAAGTGGGAGGATTTTGGAGTGGAAACTCTTGCAGGCTATTGGGCATGGGCAGAGTGAGTCCTGCACTGCAGCCTGAGAACCTGCTGTCTTTGAGTTGTGTGCCTGATGGGAGGCACACAGAATACTCACCAGATGGGTGTTGTATAAATAGCGTCTTTGCCACACTACTGCTACTGCCCAAACTTCCTTACCAAGAACTAGGTTGCGCCTGCACTTGTGGGTACCCCAGTCCTCGCCCTGACTTGCTGTGGCCCCTGGTCACCCTGGGGGACACGTCCCTACATGAGGATTCCGGGGATTCTGTGAGCTGCGAGTGGCTCCCTGGCTGCAGCAGTCTATTCAGTCAAAAGAGAGCAGCACTGGCGGATCCGAATCCAAGTGTGCAGGCGCGTCTCCATCTGGCCAAGCATCTTCTGTCTGGGACGCGACCACCCACACCATTCTCTTCTGATCAAACAGTCGGACTTGCCGTGATTCAGCTTCCATTCCAGTTCTGCAGGACCCACTCTCCTCCAAAGGACTGGAAGGCCTGTCTAATGAGTGAGCAGGAAGTGTAGGCTGTGCAGTCCTCCCAGCTGAGACTCCCGGAGAGCCAACTCACATCTGAGATGTCGGTGGAATTTTTCTCCTGTCATTATTTTTAGCCTCATTAGTTTTGCATTGTTTTTGAGAGATGAAGCACAAAGAAGGCGTAGAGAGAGGCAGTCAGGCAGCTTGGCTTCGGGTTCTGACTTGCTCGCTTGTAACTGTGTGACCTTGGACATTTGTTTTTACCTCTTTGAGAATCACTGTCCTCATCCATGCAATGACAATAGTACTGCCTGCTCATCTTGCCATCGAATGTTGTTTCTAGACTCAAAAGAGAGAATATAATGACTATGAAAGAGCTTTGTCAACTGTAAAACACCAGTGTTTGGTGATTATAGCTTACTAACCCCCATGAAGATATTTCCTTTTTTCCTAAAACTGCTCCTTTTAGATGTCACCAGAATGTGGGTTGGAGGCAGGGGTTGTGACAAGGGCTCGAGAGATTAGAGGGAGAGAGGAAGCTAAAGGTCTCAGAGTAAATGGGGGGCAGATTCTAGGTTTCTGGAGTTTGCTAAACTAAGCCCTTTCTTTCCCATCTTTCCTGCTCCCTACTCTCCCAGCGCTCCTCCTAGCAGAGACTCTGAGCATTGCTTTGGCAGACACTGATGCAGGTGCTAGAGACACAATGATGTGAAATCTTCAAGGAACCAAAAGTGTAAAAGGGAGGCAAAAACAAAAAGGAAACTCAAACATGGCGTGTGAGGCTATCTCCAAGCAAGTGCAGGATTCAGAAAGCCCAGGGAGAAAGCAACTGATCAGCTTTAGGTAAAGGAGCTAATGGAAGCCTCCTGAGAGAGTTAACTCTATTTTACAGGTGAGGAAACTGATGCTGAGGAAGGTTGGATGATTTGCCTAAGGTCAAAAATCAAGAAGTGGTGTAGCCTGTACCCAATTGTATTCTATCCAGTTTCTTCTCTTTCCATTCTACCATTTTGAGCAAAGCTGGCTTTATGGGAGGAAGCATGATGCTATTAAAAGAAAATTCTATATCAAGGTTATTGGAGTGAGGAGGTAATCATCCTCGTTGTACCCTAATTCACACTGAGAGGCTTTTTATTCTAAGGCCTTGTCCCCAGGCTAAGCCTTTAGCTTCTTAGATGAAGACTACGGCATTCCTGATGCTAGCGCTCATCTTTCCTCCTCGTAGACATTGTACAGACTTCATCAGGTCAGTGCCTGCAGGAAAGTGGTATAAACTTGTACGCCACTTCTAGGCTCTACTCTGTTCTTTCTGTTCTACCTCACTGGCTTTCAACTTTCTCCCAAATTCACACAACGAAACTTGCTCTCCATTCTTATTTCCCTGAAGTTCACTATCTGAGGGTTGGAGGAGTGAAAAGAACAGCTCACAGAGTCAGAGACCTGGACTCTGCTCCCAACTCTGCCATTAATAGTCTGTCAACTTGAACAAGGTTACTGAGGTCTTTGAGCCTCGGTTTCTTTGTCTCTAAAATGAGAACATTAACATTGACCCCTGTATGCATGATGTGAGGCTCAAGTGATATGATTTATTAGTGATAGCTAAGTCAAGTGTAAGGCATCCCGTTGTTACTAACATACAGTGCAATCTGTAGATATGGTTTTGATCTGGAGGGCTCTCATTTTCTTTAAAGGAAGGACCGTGTTGAATGCCTTTAATCCTATAGGTCTTAAATCATTTTTTTTGCAACAATCATCTTTCAGGCAGATGCCCCTTGCCCATAGGCTCCGGAAGTGTATATCAATTCAGCTGCAGAATGAATCAGTGCTTGCGATTGATTCAATCAATTGCTTGCAATCAGTGCCTAGTTTTTCTTCCTCTTTTTCCTGCAAAATGTGTTTTTCTTTTCTAATGAAGATTCCCTGCTGATAGCTGTTTGGGGCCCAAAAATTCAGCACTTGGAATGAGGTTCTGTGAATACATGCTGGAAAATGTGGGCCCAATACCAAAAATGATCGCCTCCAGCACAGTCTAGACTGTAGAGCCAGCCTCCAAGGGGAAGTGGTGGTAGCAGTGCTGCCTGAGTCATTAGGCAACTGTGCCAGAACCCAGGCTTAGAGCAACCAGCTTGCACATTGTCAGGAGTGCTCTGTAGCTGGAGGGGTCCAGCACAGGATGATTTTACCAAGGTGGACTTCCACATCTCATTTCTTTGAATCCTTCATTTGTGTGACATTGCAGCTAGCTGGCTGTGGTTTCTTCTGTAAAGTTTCCCTGGAAGATTTAGAGCAGTATGGGGGAAGCCCTCCCTTGCCAGGTTCTTTACCTACCAAGTCTTTAAGCTATTTAAGCTTACACAGAAACGTGGGGAGGGGATACACAACGCTCCCCTCCTGCTAGAAGCAGAATTTGATTTCTGGCATAGTTCACTGAACCCCCTGGCTCCATTGTGTGTCTTGGGGGGAAAGTCTGTGTAATTTCCTTTCAGCCTTGGAGTAGTAGAAGGTCAGAAAGACATAGGTTTAACTACAGTGTATACCACCTTAGATTAGAGACCAGCTTCCCTGAGCTTGTTTCCTCAGCTGTAGAAAGTACATAATAATGTTGCATTACTTAAATCCAAGATGCCCTTATTTTATGCTGCCTAAGGAAAAAAAAAAAAAAAAAGCAATGCTGCCAGTTAGATGGAAACACTGTCGACAATAAAATACATCCTAAAATCAGAGATGTTAAAGTGTTTAAAAAAGAAAAAAAAAGTCTAAGAGCAAATGAAACATGTCCCCTACCTCAGAGGGTTCCTGTGAAGATTAATTAAGATCATGCATCTGAAAGTGTTTTGAAAACTGTCAAGTGCTGTAGCTACTCTGTTATATTTAATAGAGGGAGTGCATTGCCATGGAAAAGCACCGGCTTTGAGGTCAGCCAGACTTAGTTCTAATTCCAAGATACCGCTCCCCAGCTGTGGGATGTAGGACCACTCCTTTAACTCTCCTGGATCTCAGTTTTTCACTCTGCAACAAGAAAAACTAATTCCTTCTCTGTTTCTCTTGCAAGTGCGGGATCACAAATATGTAGAAGATGTACTAACTTGAAAAATGATTTCTCTTATTCAAGTGTAACTGGAAATCCTGCACTTTTATTTGCTAAATCTAGCAACTCTATGTGAACTAAAAGGATCAACAAATGTAATATGCAAGGCAGTCTGGGGCACAGGAACAAGACCTGGGAACTTTAGAAGAGCAGGAAGGATGTAAAGGGAATTCATACTGATCTAAGGCTAGGGAAGGATGTAAGCTTCGCGTGGTGGGCTAGAGACACCAGAAGGGGAGCCTGAGAAATGACAGAGACAAGAAGGCACTGTCTCTGAAGGCTTCAGCCTTGGCTGGCAGGAGTCTGGAGGCGGGTGCTCAGATCCACACTTTGCCTGATGGTGTCTTACAAAAAGCCAGGAGCAACAGACTCCAAGTAAATGTCTTTAAAAAATGGAGATGACTAAGTGAGTAATAGCTGCGGGAAGAGAATTCAAGAGTTGCATTGAGTAAGAAAATGTTCCAATGTTTTTCAATAAACCAAGGGAAAGTGTAAATTATTCATTTGTTATTTTTGTAAGGGTTTCAAATCTATGATTTTTTTTTTTTTCCTGTTTTGTCTCCAGCTTTTGTGTCCACAAGAATGTCTCTCCTCCATTGAAAGGAACTTCTTCTTGCAAATGGAGTCTCAAACCTCACCAAACTTGCAAATGTAAAGTTCATTTCACCCCTCTCAGGCCCCACTGGACAGAATCCTAGGTAGGCTCTAAGCTTAATACTACTACCTTGTTACGAGGAGAAGGCAGAGTTTGTGTGGCGCTTGGTTTGTTTTGACTTTAAGAGTTGCTAAATTCAGGTCTTTGATATTTGACCATGTTTCAGAGCTATTGAAATAGACTTGGGTTTTCGTCAATAATAAATGAATGGCATTTTTGTTTTCTCAGAAGACACTCATACCTGTGAATGAGTTAGACCGGGATTATGGTTTCTGGTGTACCTGTGGGGCCACTGAGTCTCAGGCTACACAGAGCTAGCCCAGGCTCCTTCAGTAGGTTGGTGAGAGCTGGACGCAGGCCTGGTTCCCCTCTTACTAGCTGTCTTGGCACTTCAGTCAAACCACCTGAGGCTCCATTGCCTCATCTAAGCAATACAGCAAATACTGCCTATTTGCCTGGTTGTTTGTGAAGGTCATTTGAAATATTTTGTATAGAAGGGTATTGTAAACCACAAAATGGTTTACTGGTATTAATAATTCTTACATATTTAGCTAGTTTATTGGCAGAACTGGAAGACGAATCTTAGCCTTCTTAGACAAATCCTCCATTTCCCATTTTCAACATACCACCTTCATGAAGGTAGAAGAACCAAATGTACAAAGTAAATCCTCTTCTCATGTAGGGATCTCTGGCACCTTCTCTGGAGGCAGGGAAAGGCAACCTTGACTTTGGAATCCACTCTTATAAGGTGGATGGGGTAGAACAAGTCTCTTTGACCATTGACAGGCCTAAGTGCATGTCATAAAGACAAGCTACAGAGAAAAATCGCTTTAAGGAAAATTTAAATCTCTTGTTATTTCTTGAGGAAGATGATTACTCATATAAAGCAAATTATTAGGAGTGAGGAATATTCAACATCCTTCTCAGCAAAATGTGAGTTTTATTAAGAAAAACAGGATAAAAGGAATATATTTTTAGAAATGAGACTTTGTTATTAAGACTAATTTTCAAAAACTGCATGTGAAAACAATATTGTCATGTAACAATCAAATAGGCCTAGTGTTCTAAGACCAATACTCTTAAAATATGATCCATATATGACCATTTAAAGCCAGAAGAAATCCTAGTAATTAATTATACAAACCAGGACTTGGTTTGTATAATTTCAAAATCTTTTACAGATTTTGAAAACAAAGTCCAAATAAGGAAGGGATTTTGACAGGGCCACATAGCAAATAAGAAGCTGAACTACAAACAGAATTTAGGTTACTTGCCTCTTAGGATCATTCATTTTTAGACAAGACAGCTCTTTTTGCCTTTTTATAAAATTTTTATGGATTTTCCTGTCTGGAAAGTGGAGGGATTGCCTCTGATAATATATTTCCAATATATTTCCAATATAATATAATATATTGGAAATCTTCTATCAAATAAGTCAAGATCCAAGAACTTGAATGAGGACATCAGGAAATGCATCCAGAATCACCATCACTGATGTCAAAATTTTCTAAAGAAAACTTCTTTACAGTGACTTTCTCAATTAAATTGACCTTATTTATGAGTTGTCATGGTTCCATCTTGTTACGAGACAGGAAGGAAACAGTTGCACCAAAGGGAAAGTGGTTGTAGCTAATCTTCCTCAGGGTCTGATAACATCTAAATTGATTATTTAATTTGCAACACAGGCATTTTTCCTCAACACTCTTGGCTCTTAAAAGCATGGCTCTCTCATTTGAATAACATCTTTAAAAGATGATGGATGGGTGCATTTTTCACAAAAGACTGATAAAAAGGCCACCAACCGTGGCAGGGATTTGGTGGAAGGACCATCTGCTGGTTCAGAAAAAAACCAAAATACATGAATGCCTCATAGACAAAAGTGGCTGAGACAAAAGTGGCTATGGAAAACTAAACAAGATTGCAGTATTAGCAAAAAGTGTGTTGTATGAGCAAAGTGTGTAACAAAGACAATAAGAATCTTGTACCCACTCTTCTATCTTTTGCCTAAAGTGTTGAAACTCATTGTGTTTTCAATGTTCATGTATTTTCCCAGCTAGGATATCTAGTATCGCACAATGATCACTCTTTTTTTGCTTTTTACATGAGGTAAGGGGTTTGAATTTCAGTTTTTTCTGTGCGTTATTTTGAGCTGCCTGGAATCATCTTTGCTATTAACTAATTTTGAAAAAAAAAAAGATGAGTAGAATAAGGTCATAGATATCTATATCAACTTAAAGAGAAAGAAAATGTGTAATAGACCTTTGGTCTCCCACTGGCCTGCACATTCTCATTCTGTCTTTCTGTATGACTATCCTGCCATTCTTTTTGATCCTGGTGGGACTGTCAATAATAGTGCCCTGTACACCCTCCACAGGTGTTGACACCTGAGCACTAGCAAACTAGTTAGGGCATCCCTATACGCTTGCCTCCAGTGACTCGTCCAGAGACAAGCAAGCAACTCAAGCAGAACCCACAAGATTCTTCCCTGAGAGTGGTATATAGATATAGGGAGAAGGAATGTTTCTTTCTGCTGGAAGGTTGTAAACCTGGGGCTGCCAACAGTCATACTATCTGCCATTTGGAGGTAGATTGTGACTATGAAGCCAAGTAGAGATAAGCAGAATGGCAAGGCAGAGAGAAAGGGAGAAAGAGAAAATCCTGATGTCCTCATTCAAGTTCTTGGATCTTGGCTTATTTGATAGAAGATTTCCAATATATTACATTGTTTCTATTGTTGCTGTCAAGAGAATTTAACTTTTTGCACTTACAGCTGAAGATTTTCTGAGTAATACAAGGAAAGAAGCATGAACTCATTTAGTGGATTAACTAAAAAAGAATTCTGACTTCAATAGCCTCACAGTAGACCTTGAGGCATCTCTGTGGGACTCTAGTACTTCAAGTAACCAATTTTAAAACCGCCGGTATAGTAGTATAGATTCTAGAGCTCACCAGATTATAAACTCAATGAGGGCAAAACCGTAGCTGGTACCTGCTTTATTCTCTGCCATATTCTTGCACCTAGCACAGTAGCTGGGTGTAAATGCACAAATACTTTTATATAGAGTGAATGATGGTGCTATTTTTTCATTTACATATTCTTAACAAAGTGGTGTGTTTACCTTCTTAAATATGAATTGCTTCAAGAGCTGCTGAAAGGTTAATTTGGAACACAATGCGTATGATGTCTAGCACTGTTCCCTTTGTCATTCATCCCCCCAAAATTCAGTAGGTGTCTGTTGCATTTACTAGAATACGCATGAGGTGGAATCAGGAGACCTGTACTTTAGGGCCAGCTCCATCGTGGTGTCATTTTATGCAAGTCCTTCTCTTCAGAGGGCCCAAATTTCTGCAACGGTAGCATGAGGGAGCTGAGCTGGATGAGCCCTGAGGTCCCTTCCAAGTCTGCCATTCCATGGCTTAGTATAGAGCAGGATATTGATGACTCACTTAGCAGGATAAACAAGTTCTCCCCATGTACCGTCTGCTAAAGTAATGAGCGGAACTCTTTCTAAACAGAAAGAAATTTTCACACCAGACAGAATCCAAAACCTCTGAGGGTTAAATGAGGGGAAGCATAATACTAAGCAGATGAATCCTCTAAAATAATATTGCAACACCTCCTGGCATCCCATCCTAGTTTCCATAGGATCTCTCCTGAGCGATTTAACTGCTATGCATGGGGACACCTGAGGTCACTTCTAGCCCTGGCCCTGGCTCCACCAGTTGAGCATACCTTCTGCATTTTGTTGTTTCTGCCTATCAGGCCCATTAGGTACATGAAACATAAGGACTCCCTTACAATGGACTCCCAGGGAGATTATGGGTCCACTGGCAGCCAGTTTGTAATTTACTCCTTCTTTTTCTCTCCTCTAAGGAAATGTCTGTCCCAGAGGTTCCCAGGAAGCAAATTAAGATAGACTAAAATGGTCATCTAATAATAATAATAATAACAATAATAATTAATAAAGTCATTATTGCATCTCTGTGTACACTATGCCAGGAAAACATTACATTAGACACACACATATCATCCCCAAGTTACAGATGAAGAAACTGAAACACAGAAAATTTCAATAACTTGCCTAACATTATTCAGCTTCAAAGAGGTGAAACCAAAATTCAGACCAAGAACACTTTACCCCATTCCTGTGTTTTCAACCCCTGTCTTAGTCCATTCAGGCTTCTATCACAAAATACCATAGACTAGGTAGCATATAAAACAAGAGAAATTTATTTCTCATGGTTCTGGAGGCTGGAAAGTCCAAGATGAAGGCACCGGCAGATTCTGTGTCCAGTGAAGGCCCATTCCTCGTAGACAGCCATCTTCTCACTGTCACCTCACATTGCTCAAGGGGTCGGAGGTTGCAATGGGGTTTCTTTCATAATGGCATTAATCCCATTAATGAGGGTTCTGCCTGCCCTCCCCCCCTCACCATGACCTAATCACCTCCCAAAGACCTCACTTCCTAATACCATCACTTAGGAAGTTAGGATATGAACATATGAATTACATCCCCTATTATGTCTGTAGACATGTGAAGCCATGTTTTCCTTAGTATGTATAAAGGAATAAGCTTCTGGAAATTATTTTTTATAAGGAAGAAACAATTTTCTCCAGGTGGTATAATACTGACAGTGTAAAATATGAATCTTGGTGAAAGCAGCCACTTCATTAGACCTGGGATCCAGGGGGAACACAGCCCAAGTGGACCAAGTCCTGTTTAACTCCCTGAGCTGATCCTCTGTCAATCCTCTGTCAATACGCCTGCATTGATTCTGCCCAGTTGGGGTTAGCCTTTTGGGGTGCTCTACAACATGAACACCTCAAAATTCAAGGCTCAGGCTCAGCTGTCAGCAAACCCAGAAGCAAAGGGTCATTTATCACCCCTTTGGTATGTATTTTAATTTTGGGAAATTAATCAATGCTCAAGGATAGAGGTATCTTTCCAGAGAGTCTTCCTAGAAAGCCCCCGTCCCCATGAAGCTATCTCTCTTCCTTAAGCGTATATACTCTCTGGCATGTTGTACCGCCCATTTCAATGTTGAGAACATACTTTTTAAGGCCCCTAAGAGACTATAAGATGTAATTAGGCAATATCTACATCTATGTCTATGACAACATTTATCTTGAGAACTTTGCTTATGATATCACTGTATGCTCTTTATAATTCCTGAAAAAGAATTGTTCAGTTTCAAAACAAGAAAGTGTGTTTTCTTTGATTAGTGAATAACTTTTATTGACTCAAACATGGTGCATTTTACAGCCAATTGATTTTGGATTTGGATAGCAGGTGCCTGGAACACACCATAGTCTCCTACCTATAGGCCTTTGATATCTTTACCTAAAAATACTCAATTTTGCCTCATGGACGCTTACTCATTCTGCAGCACTCAATTTGGTCATAATCTTTTCCAGTGAGTCCTTCTTTATCTCTGTGCAGGCTGGATCAAGTCTTCCCATACTCCTCAGGTGTACCTACGGAACAGAAATTCTCATGGAGTACAGTGGTCATGTAATTTGTCAGCTTCTCCTTTATAGCCTGAGCTCAGGAATTTTCTGGATATTCTAGCTCTGATGCCTGTATTTCCTGTGCAATGTGTGATGCAGAAAAGTTTCTCAGGAATATTTGCTGATTGATTGTCTGACTGAATAAATACACAAAGGAAGGAAGGGAGGGAGGAAAAGGAAAGAGGGAGATGAGATTTAAAATGACGATGGAGAAGAGAAAGAACTAAATTTATCTTCAGTCCTAAAGATTATCACCTTGGATTTTTAAGATGTTTACTTTTTCCCCCTTTATCCTTTCGATCTTTTGATTTCTATTCCTAAAATTATATATAATTATTTAATAAAGAAAAAAGTAGAGTAACACGTATATTTGTAAATATGTATAAGATCTCCATGGAATGACTTAGGTATCATGATAAACACAATGACAACTTTGCTAAACCCCAGAACTAACCAGACATGGAAGTGAATTGCTTATGCACCTACACCATGGGAGTTAACCTATTGTTAACAAATGGGCCACAGGGAAGCTGAGTCAATAGCCTTCATGGATGAGAACTGCAAAGCTGTGTCCAATATCAAAGATACAATTTCCAGGCCCTTCTCCCTGGGAAAGGTATTTGCAAGCCAGTAGGAATGTTGAAGACTTTGAGACTGCCTCTTGGGACAATCTGCACCTAAACAGCTCAAACTAAAGAACAAGGCAGGGCCATGTGTCAGCCTGGCCCTTTCCCCAATCCTTGATCTCTGCAATTCTTGTCCACCACACCTACCGTGCTAATCCTATCAACAGATTATTTTTAAAACTAAGGAGAAGCTTACCAATATTTCAATTGTATAAATGACAGTTGGGTTCAGAGAGTCTAAGTGACAGCCAAATTCACATATTGAGAGCATTACAGTATTGAAATATAAGACACAGCTTTTCTCATTCTAAAATCCATGCTCTTTCTACAACATACTGCCTTTTAATTGCCAAGGAGCACCTCTGTAGGATTCAGTGATATGGGTTATTGAGTCAAGTGGTCTGATCTGGCCTTCTGGTGTGTTAAGACTCACAGAAACATTTCCCATGGAGTAAAGTCAGAATCTCTTTGGAGATGGATGATATGTGTGTGGCTTTAAAAAGTATTAAAAAAAAATTGCACGTTTATATTTGGAAAAGGAGAGATATGCAACCTAAGAAATGCAAACTAGAGAAAATAAAGCTTGACAAAATTCTCCCTATAATGACTATAAGCTAAAGATAAACTCTTGGCGGAAATATCAGAAAATCCAGCTAGATGGGTGGAGTCGAGAGATTGTTAAACTTATTTAAAGTAGCACAGTCCAATGGGAGGCTTAGCTACTGGGAGCAGTTGCGTATAGCCACTGGGCTGGACATCCCTGAACCAGTCCTCTAAGTCTCTAAGTCTCTAGAAATTTCAATCTGACCCTGGTTAACAACATAAAAACCATACAAAAGACCCTTCTTACTCACATTGAGACAACTTCTAAACTATTCTCCTGAAAATTGTTCCTGGCAAAAGGTATCAAGCCACAACAGCTTTGTGAAGGTACAGCAATCTGTTAAACTTAATATTCGCTCTTTCTACATATACTTGTAGATGGCCAGCCATTGACCAGACCTATGTGAAAGCTCAGAAACAAAAGTTACAGGTGGTTGTTTAGGAAGCTCATATATTCTAGATTTCAGTCTTTTAACTGGTATAAAGAGCTTAGACATTCAATCAGATCATGACTGTACTTTATAGTATTTACAGCTTTGTATACCATCCCAGCAGCCAGCAGAATCCAATATATTAAAAATGACAAAGTCTCCTAGATAATGAAGAAAGCTGTGTGCAATCTCCAACTCACCGGTTGCTTCTTGCTTTCCTCCTTCATTGCTGCCTTCCGGCCCTTGCCATAACCAGCTTGGCCATGAGATACTTATCAGGCTCCCATGCTCCAACTAACTGTTAGACTTGTTTCTCTGGTTTGACACTAAGGATATCTCTGGTTTTTTTTCATGCATTTGACATATTTTTGATAAGTGCTGCTGTGCGAGGACCCATGTGGACTTCTGGGTAGACAGAAATGAAGGCAAGCCTGATTTTCTGGAGGCAGCTCCACAGCTGTCTGGAAGAATGATGTGAGAACAAGTCACTATGTCTCTTCCCTTCCTCGGCCCTCAGTGTTCTCATCTTTATAAATGGGGCTCCAAACTAGATAACTCTTAAGTTCCTTTGCCAGATGAGGACTATTTAAAGCCAGCACCTGGGTGGTAATACACAGAGAAGACTTAAGTTCAATGGTAGTTTTTATGGTTATTAAGGATATTATATTTTTAAATTTCTTGTTATGCCCTTAGTCTGGTTTTGTTAGATGAGCAATATACTTGAAGTCAAAAGACCTGGCCCCTGACCCTGGCTCTGTGACTTCTGTGGAGGGATGAGAAACAGAGAACATCTCAGGTATGCTGGCCTCACAGGGCAAATTTCTTCATCTCCCTGTCTCTGCTTTTCAGGGCACTGTGGGGATAGGAGCGGTGCTAGCAGAAAAGGATACACTTCAGCAATTGTCATGCATGGGTGGGTATTCTCCCTCCACACCTCTTCCGGGGTCATCCCCAGGAGAGTCTCCATAGGCCACCTTTATAGCCTCTGCCTCTGCAGACAGGGCAGAGGGAGGACCTGGAGCCTCAGATTACTGCCAGGCCCGTAGACCTCACACTTCCTTCCCAGAAGAGGAAAAGCTATAGCCTCAGGATGTAACTCCATTGTTTCTCCTTCCTATGGGCTGGGTTGTTCCAGGAAGGAGCTTCAACTTCCCTTTGAAGTCTGAATTTATTATGATTATTTTTTAATGAGAAATGATCGCAGACCTTGGAATCCTATTGGCTCTGAATACATAATGCCTTGAACGTGTGTCTCTCCAACTAGCTTTTAGGCCCCTTCAGAACCTGAGCTATCCCTCACACCAGCCTCACACAGAAATGAGCAGGATGTATTTAAACTGGAAAACCAAATCTTCAGGGTGGAAATTACATTTTCCTAAGAATTATCTGCATTGACATATTCCACCAATAGTGTGGATCAAAGCAGCAGACCCAGGAAGGTGAAGCTCAGATTCTACTTCAAGAAAGGATAGGTTGAGTTTAACTAGTTAGCAACGTCTAGTAGTTAATTCTTTCAGGTCCATCTCAGCACTGGAGCTAAAGTTGTGCTGTTCTCAGAGTGGCCCCAACAATGACCAAGCGAGGGATGATGTTACAAAGACCCGCCCTGTCTCTAATGGGCAATATTTGCTGTGGAGCTCCCTTCTGGGATGGTAGAGACTTTTTCAGGTCTGCATCAATGTCTAATGACTCCTGCCCAGCCTTGCTTCCTCTGGCTTTCATTCACAGGTATTCCTCCCCAGTAGAGCACCTGCACATACGATTGCAGCTTAGCTTCTACCTGGAGAAGACCCAACTGACACAGTGACACCAAAGTGGGATGGTCCAAGAAAGCACGTGGTTAGATGGGTTTTGGAGACTGGATCACTTGCCAGTCTGTGGGCAGTGAAGACCCCACACCAGGTAGTATGTGGGGTACAGATAATCCCTAGCATAAAGGGGTGACTCAGTTGCTAACATTTCCACTATTGGTAACTTTAGAAAAACGTTCTGGTGAAGAGATAAGACCAACACATTGATTCAAGCATTTTAAAAGTGTGGGAAAAAACAATGTGTAGAAGGACAACGGGATTGCATTGCAGTACCAAAGGAAAATGAAAAATCGAGGACCATTAGCAAAGTGTGAAGTTAAGAGGATCTCTTGGGTAGCTTACAGAAAAGTTCTTCAAATGGTTTAGCGAGTATCTTAGTCCATTCAGGGTGCTATAATAAAAATACCTTTAACTGAATGGCTTATAAACAACAGAGGTTGTCTAAAATTGGAGTGTCAGCATGTTCAGGTTCTGGCGAGGCCTCTCTTCTTGTTTGCAGACAGATGTCTAAGGGTATCCTCACCTGAGGAAGAGAAGACAAACTAGCTCTCTGGCCTCCTCTTATAAGGGCATGAGAGCTCTGCGCCCATGACCTAATCATAACCCAAAGGCCTCACCTCCTAATACCATCACCTTAGGGGTTAAGATTTCAACATGTGCATTTTGGAATGACATCAGTGTTCATTTTTTTGTGGTGGGAAAACACAAAATGCGGGCGTTCAAACTCAGGCTTTAATACTTAGTGCAGGGCTTCAGTGGCAACTGAACATTCAGCCAATGCAGGTCTATTTTGCCAAACTCCTCGCCCTGCTGGGGAAAATCTGCATTCCTGATACATCTTGGTGCATTTTCCCTGATGATTTTAGCTCCCAGGAATCCTGGAGCCTCAAAGCCCAAACAAGTGCTTCTCCCCTGCCCATTAAGAACCAGCATTCTTCATGTGTAGTTTTGATGGCAAAAACCGCAATTACTTTTGTCCCAACCTAACAGACATTTGCAAAGGCGTTTCCCTTGCAAGACAACATGTCTCCTTTCAAAACCTCCTCTTTTGGATGTCAGGTCAATGGTTTATGTTACTAGCTGCATAACCCAAATATATAATCTATATACATATACACTTTAATGACTTCTCACTCCTTCCACCCAGAGAACTCCAGTCATTTATGTGGGCAATTGTACACTAGGGAAAGAGGAATATCTACACATTTCAAGGACCTTTGGACACAAGGTAGGACTGACACTGATACCAAGAAACCCAGAGTGCCATCATGGCTCCTTACAGCATCTGATCAGGGAGGAAAGGGACTTCCTTTTTTCTTGCATTATGGGGAGTGATATCCTTACTTACTACCCATTGTAAGTTGAAAATATCATAAGTCAAAAATGTATCTAACACACCTAACCTCCCAAACATCATAGATTAACCTAGCCTACCTTAACTGTGCTTGGAACACTTACCTTAGTGTACAGTTGGGCAGAATCATCTAATGCAAAGCCTATTTTATAATAAAGTATTGAATATATTGTGTAATTTATTAAATGTATTAAATTCTATACTGAAAGTGAAAAATAGAATGGTTGTACAGGTACTCAAAGTATGATTTCCACTGAATGCACCATCATAAAGTTGGAAAATTGTAAGTTGAAATATGTAAGTTGAAGGTTGTCTGTACAATCCAAAACCAGGTACAATAATTAGCCACCGTATGTTAGTGAAGACCAGCAAATATTTTTGATCCTGGATTTTAAAGATTCTTGGATCAAGGTGATTAGGATATAAAAGTTGATAAGGAAGAGTTTACTGATTTGGTGATACTTCCTTTGAATACAGAATTTGCTACCTGTGAATGAAAAAGCAATGACCCCTCAAAGATGTCTAAGTGCTAATCCCCAGCATCTGTAAATATGTTTGGTTATATACTAAAAAAATCAAAGTTGCAGACGGAATTAATGTTGCTAATCAGCTGACCTTAAAATAGGGAGATTGGCCTGAATTATCCAGGTGGGCCCAATCTAATCACAAAGGTCCTTAAAAGTTGAAGAGAGAGGCAAAAGAAGGGTCAGAGAAAGAGATGTGATTATGAAAGCAGGGTCAGAGATGCTGCGTTTCTGGAGAAGGAGAGCAAATGAATGCAGTTGACCTCTAAAAGCTGGAAAAGAAAAGGAAATGAATTGTCCCGTAGAGCCTAAGAAAAAAAGACAGCCCTACCAACAACTTGATTTTGGATTCCCCTGTAGAACCTACAGTAAAAAAGACAGCCTTTCCAACACCCTGATTGTAACGCAGTGAGACCTGTGTTTGACTTGTAATCTACCTAAGTTTGTGATCATTCGGCATAGCAGCAGTAGAAAGTTAAAACACACCCAGCAAGGATCCTTGGGGATGGTGAAAATATGCTGAGAGGGAGGTTCCTGGAAACCTGGAGAAGGTAATGGCCAAGAATGAGCCATGTTAAAATGCCTGAATTATTACGGCACAATAGAAAAGGGGCTAAAGCCTCAGGGAAGAGAGGCTGCTGGAGTGGATGTATTATGTGAGGCCAGAAAATTCACCAGAGGATTATGATTTATGGTGGCTCAAAAGTCCATCAAGATTATCAAGAGTGTACTGTATTGTGATAGGGCTATTTGGTACTGAAATGTGCTGATGAGAGGCATTACTAAGGAGATCCTTGGTAGCATTTTTTTAGAGGTCTCAGCTGAGGGTGGAAGAGAGGCTGCTATGGAGCTAACTTTCAGATAGTGATAGGGAGGATGGCGCCTGAATCAGTAGAGGTAAGTTGTTGACAATGAATTGCCAAAACCTAAGAGGCCACAGTTACCATGATGTCTGTAAGACATTACAAAGAAAATAAGAATGATGAGCAGAAGAGACTGAGGGCAATAAAATGACTTCAATAGAATGTCACAAAATTTTGCTGAGCTTCCATATTTCAGTAAAGTTTTAGACCCAGACCCATTACTGTTAAAGGCAGCTGGATCCTCAGGAGAAAGGGCCATGAACACCACAAGAAATATATACTATACGTCTTGTATAATACTATAAATTATTCCTATATACTGTAAATACTATAATGATTCCTAAGTCTCTTTCCAAATGGAACTAAAGCCATTCATTTGGGTGACTATCACTGAGGAAAGAGGAATATTGAAACACTTCAAGGACCTCTGAACTCAGGGCAGGATACTCAGAAACCCAAAGTGCAATCATGAGTCCTTATTAAAGTGGAGACATATTGGAGCCAAAGAATCATGAGTCCTTGCCAAAGTCCAGCTCAAATTGGAGCCACCAGCTCTGCAGACATACTTGATGGTCATTTCTCCATTACCAAAATGTATAATTGGATTTGACATATTAAGCAGTTGTAATAAGCCCCAAACTGGCTCTTTGGCCTGTGGCCAGCATAGTAGAGATGGCCAAATAAAAGGTTCTGAAATTGGTTACCCACCCACTCCCCCCTGAGTCAATAAAGCAAATAAAAAATAACATTGCATTTTCAGACAGATGATGGTAATCAATGCTACCCGAAAGTGTCTAAAGGATGAAGGAGCGATGGCCTCTGTCACATTTCCATTTGATAGAGTAATTGGCTTCCTGCAGAAACCAGATAGATCCTGGGCGATGGCTGTAGATGACCACAAGCTCAACCAATCATTAGCCTCAATCAAAAATGTTTTGCCAGATGTAATGTCATTGCTAGAGAAGATTAAATGGCCTCGGGCACAGGCTAAGAGGCCACTGATTTCGTAACTGCATTATTTTCTATCAAACTCACAAAAGAAGATCAAAAACAGTTTGCACTGACATGGAACGGACAACAATATATAGTCACCAATTTTCCCAGGACTGTGTTAAGTCTGCTGCTTTCTTTCACAATGTAGTCTGAAAAGATAAAACCATCTGAACATCTCACAGATCATCACATTATTCCATTACATTGATGACATTATGCTGATCAAGATGGATGGGCTAGCCTTATTAAGATACCTATCATTCAGAGGGTGGGAGATAAACCTTAAGACAATTCAGGGCCTGCCACTTCAGCAAAGTTTTAAAGATCCAATCATCAAGGATGTTCTTTTCAGAATAAAATATAAATGGGTGCATCTTTCATCTCCTCCTTCAAAAGGAAGCACAAGGTCTACCAGGCCTCTTTAGGTACACAAAGAAATAAAAAATGGTAATGGCACAGGTAAATATAAAGATGTTTGTTTGTATTATTTTAAACACACTAAAAATAATCATTGGTTTTAAGTAAAAACAATAACAACGTATTGTGGGTTTTATAACCTGAAGAAATAAAATGCATGTCAAAAAGAGCCCAAGATACGAAAAGAAACATTAGAAGTCTACTTCTTATTGTTATAAGGTTCTTATACAATATGTAAAGTGGCACAGTATCACTTGAGTGTAGACTGTTGCAAGTTAAGGAAGTATAGTGAAAATCTGACAGCAACCACTGAAATAACAAAACACAGCTACAGCTAATAAACCAACAAAGGAGAGACAATGGAATTATGTGCTCAATTAATTTTTTTAAAAATGTAATAAGAAAGAGAGAAGGAAAACGAAAGAATAAATGGCACAAATAGCAGACAAATAGCAAATTGGTTGATTCAAGACCAATCATACCAATAATTGCATTAAATGTTACGAAAAGGCAGAGATTGTCAGACTGGACAAAAATGCAAGAGAAAACTATAAACTGCTGATAAGAAAATTACCATAAATATGAATATATAAATAGGTTAAAAGTAAGTAAATGGAAAACAAGATATATCATGATGATACTAACCAAAAGAAAGCTAGAGTGGCGGCTGGGCACGGTGGCTCACACCTATAATCCCAGCACTTTGGGAGGCTGAGGTGGGTGGATCATGAGGTCAGGAAATTGAGACCATCCTGGCTAACATGGTAAAACCCCGCCTCTGCTAAAAACAAACAAACAAACAAAATACAAAAAATTAGTGGGGCACGGTGGCGGGTGCCTGTAGTCCCAGCCACTAAGGAGGCTGAGGCAGAAGAATGGCATGAACCCAGAAGGCGGAGCTTGCCGTGAGCCAAAATCACACCACTGCTCTTCAGCCTGGGTGACAGAGCAAGACTCTGTCTCAAAAAATAAAAAAAAAATAAAAATAATAATTAAAAAAAAAAGCTGGAGTGGCTATACTGATATAAAACAATATAAATTTCAGAGCAAAGAGTGTTATCAAAATTCAATGAGGTGATTTCATAATTATAAAGTGGTCAATTCATTAAAATAACAGTACAAAACATTTTTGCACCTAATAACAGTGCTACAAAACACATAAAGCAAATACCGATAGAATTGAGAAGAGAAAGAGCAAAACCAACAACTATAGTCAGGGATTTTAATACTTCACTTCTCGATAATTGGTATAACAAGTGGACTGAAATTTAGGAAATATATAAATGATCTCTGCTCTCATTATGTCTATTCAACATTGTTCTGGCAGCTTGAGCCAGTGCAACAGGCAAAAATAGTAATAATAATTAATTAAAAGCATCAAGATTGGAAAGAAAGAAAACTATCCATTTGCAGACAACATGATCATCTGTGTAGAAAACTGCCCCAAAGCAACTAATACAAGTTTGTTTAACAAAAACTGCAGAATACCACGTCAAATACAAAATTTAATGGTCTTGTGAGTCTAGACATATGCCAGACTTATCAAGTTGTATACAAGTACGTACACTTTACCATGTGTCAATGGTACCTCAAAAAATGTTTTTGAAAGACATTAAGAAGAGGCAAATACGAAAGGGAGGAATAGCTGGCAGAACTGTGGAGTGAGTTAGACTTTTAAATTACAAAATGAGGTATACCAAGAAATCAGTTGAAGATTGAACGAATGCAGCAGAGAATGCGATAATTGAAGTTCAAGTATGCACACACACATGCCTATAAAATGGGACCTCTACTCTGAAAATATCATAATGAGAAACACTTCATGAATATTTAGTAAATAGTAATTAAGGGTAGAGCCCCACATGGTCTTGGGAAAACGTATGAGAGTACAGGAGAGTTTTCTGCCAGAAACAAGGGGTGAGGTCTTGAGGAAAAGAATTCTTATAAATGGGCTAACTTGTGTTCACTGCACTTCTGGATGTGAAACATACCTGGGACGTTGGTATGCACCCATAGCTGCATAGCCACGCAGCGGCTACGTTTTTACCTGCCAGTATCACTTTCTGTAAATATTATCTGACTGAAAAATGAAGACGTTTACTTTCCTCATGGTCTGTGTCTTCCAGGTTGATCCCCAAGCAATGGTAGCAACCTGATATTTAGAACACTCTCCATTATCCCACAGGAGCACTAGACCTGTCAAGGCTATGCTGCTTGTGAATACTATAACTAGTATGAAATGCAAGTTTTTACAGGAGGAATCATGTTGTATTTTTCTTTGTAGCCCTATAGTTCAGCAATATTCTGGAATTCCAGGAGAATCCCCAGTGTGTTTGTTCTTAGTGTATCACACATGGAGCAGCTAAAACAACAGAAATTTGTCCACTCACAGTATTGGAGGCTGGAAGTTTGAAACCAAGGTATTGACAGGGCTGTGCTCCATCCAGAGCCTCTAGGGGAGGATGCTTCCTTGCATCTTCAAGCTTCTGGTAGTCCCAGGCCTTCCTTGGCTTATGGCAGCATCACTCCAATCCCTGTTTCCATATTCGCGTGGCTATTTCCTCTCTAGATGTATCTCTATTTCTTCACCCTTTCTTATAAGGACACCAGTCATATTGGATTAAAGCTCACCCTAATTATGACCTCATTGTAACTTGATCATAATTGCAAAGACCCTGTTTTCAAATAAGGTCACATTTATAGGTATCAGGGTTAAGATTTGAGCATATATTTTGGGTAGAAACACTTCAACCCATAATACTAGGAAATATTATGAGTTAACTAAAAAACAGAGAATAAAAGTTAAAGGTGCTCCACCTTTTGTCTGTCTACATGCAGATAGTAGTGCCTAGAACACAAGAATGAATGAAGGGCTGGGAGGTTTCTTGGAGGTTCTTGTAGGCATGGTCTGGGCTAGAGGTCTCTGAGGTTAATATCATGGACAGTACAGTCTGGGAGGAGTAGCATGATGGATCAGGCTCCTTTCTGTGAGGCCCTTCCTCAACCTCTACCTATCAATCTCATGTGGGTCTTCAGAGCCTGGGTTTGCAGATTAGGGGCTGTGGGGATACCTATGCTCGCTGGATGGGAAACCCCAGGGGTCATCTCCTGCTGCTGTTGACTCACTTCCAGTCAAGTCTTGGTTTACCTTCACCCTTAAATCCAACTTAGATTTTTAATTTTAATACCTAAAAGCTGCCATATTGCTGAGGCCATCTGTCCTTGTAATTACATGTGTAGACCACTTTACAGTTTATGCAGCATGGTAATTTACAAGAAGTTAGTTATGTTCGCAACAACCCTTTGTTTCTATTTCACATATGAGAAAACAGAGATTCAACAAGTGAAGTGACTTGCTGGGGGATCTCATAGTAAATAAATGGGCAGAACAGGAAATGGAGCTAAGGTCTTCCAATTCCAAATCCTGTTCTCTTTTCCCTACATCAGATGCTTGCTATGGAATGAATCTGTGTGTCCCCTCAAAATTCGTATGTTGAAACCCTAATCCCCAAGATGATGGGATTTGGAAGTGGGGCCTTGGGGGGTAATTGGTCAAGAAAGTGTAACCCTCATGAATGGGATTAGTGTCTCTCAGGAAGACACAGGAGAGAGATTGCTTCCCCTCTCCTCTCTCTTCCATGTGACGACACAGCGGGAAAATGACTGTCTGCCCCCCAGGAAGCCGGTCCTCAAAAAACACCAAATCTGCCCTCCTTCTGATCTTGGACTTTGTGGCTCCCGAACTGGGAGAAACCAATGCCTGTTGTTTAAGCCACCCCATCTACGATATTTTGTTACACCACCCGAGCAGACTAAAATCATGCTCATCCTATAAAAATGATAACAGTCTGGTGAAGAGAAGTTTCTCCTTGAAGAAGGAAGAAGATTTAGGTGCTCAAAGGCTTCTCTGTCCAAATCTGGTTGAATTGTGATTAAGTTCAGGGAAAGGTGAAAATTCATTCAGTTTCAACGATATTTTCATCTCCTCTCTATTCCCTTGGGTCTGGGAGCTCCAGATAGCATTCCCAGAATGGGTGGGAAGAAGAGAGAGGAGGGGTTCTGTTAATAGCTCCCAGGTTTTAGTGTTTGTGTCTCTTTGCCGAGAGGTATCAGCATGGAACAGCTTTGGGGATGGTGACAACTGGGTTTAAATAAAGGATTCACCATTTATTAGCTGTATGGCTTCGTTGAATTCATTTAACCTCTCTCAGGCTCACTTTACTCATTTGTGAAGCTTGCTACCTTTCTTGAAAGACTGATCTGTGGATTAAATGAATGTTGGTTCCTATTTTGTCTTTCCCTTCATTTCTTAGGAAAGGTCTTTGTTTCAGAGTTTGGTTCCTACAGTGGGGTCATATATATGGCTGAGGATTCAAGTGCACAGAAATGACACCTACCTGAAAAGGGGCATTTATGGGCTCAGTGAGGGATGCAGGCTCCAAAGTTGAATTTTTTGGCCTTTGTTTGCTGTTAGGACACTGGACAATTATCCAATTTGTATACATCTAAGAGCCACAGATGATGAATAGGCACACTTTTTAAGACATCTGATGTGTAACTGATAATTCATAATTATTACAGATATTATCTGATACCTGTGAAAGATCACATCTGTAAGATATTGGTCACTGAGCTAATCACTGAAGAGGGTGGGCTGGGTCAGGGAAGAAGGCCACAGTGAAAGGGACCTAGGATTACAGTGAAAAGAGTTGGGTTAATAAGAACCCCTAGAGTTTGTACAGGGCCATTGTTTACAAAGCTCTTGCTCACTTTGGTCCTTCAGGTCACACTCCATTATCTGGGTGACTCTCGGCCTTTGTTTCCTCTCTAGACCTTAGTTGCTTTATCAAAAGTTGTAAGACTTGGACCTGATAGTGGTTTTCAAACATATCATCTCAGTCCATTCAGACTGTTATAACAAAGTACCTTAGACTATGTAATTTATAAATAATAGAAATGTATTTCTCCCAGTTCTGGAGGCTGCGAAGTCCAAGATCAAGGTGGCAGCAGGTTTAGTCTGTTGAGGGTTACTCTCTGCTTCAAGATAGTGCCTTCTTGCTGTGTCCTCACACGGTGGAAGGGACAAGGCAGCTCCCCTCAACTTCCTTTATAAGGCCACTAATCTTAATCATGAGGACAGAACTCTCATGACTTACTTCCAAAAGGCCCTGCCTTTTAATGCTATCACATTTGGTATTAGTTTCCAGCATATGAACTTTGGAGGGACACAAACATTCAGATCATAGCACATATATACAAGCGAAACTTTTCATTTTCCTCCCTAGAAGTCTACATAACAACTGATAAGTAAAAACTGATAAAAGTGGAGCTGCTTCGGTTGCAGCAGGGGAGGGTCTCTGTAACCTCTGTTTAATGGATCCTAATAGAGTCTCCATTCCGGTACCACTGTCCAGTCAAAAGAACTCTGCCTTAGAATCCTTGTGGCTGACAATAGTAACAGTCACTATTCCAGCCTAGGCAGGGCTAAGCCCTTCACACACTTTAGCTCAGTCAACCCTCCCAACAGCCTTGGTCCTCACAATAGGTAAGTATTTCACAGCAGCGTAGAAACTCAGCCCAGGCCTGCTACTTCCCCACGCCTCTGTCCTCACTCCTGTGGCCTAGGCCCCTTGCCCTGGTCCCAGGTCCAGATTGGTAGAAAAAGGATAAAGTGTCTATCCCCAAAGGGATTAGAAAATGAAAGGTTTCTACTGGCTAAGTCTTCAGAGGGAAAGGGGGCAGGAGCTTCCTGGGTCCGGGTTTCCACCGAGGTGGAAGCTCATTATATAGTGGCTTGGGGTGTGCGTGCCAGCAACCCACCACCCCCCGACCCCAGCAACCACACAGGTGAATGTTTGACAGTGCGCAATTCAGACGGGCATTCATTAGACAACAGACCCATGTCAGCTTAATCACAGGCAGGGAGAAGAGCAAAAAAATTGGATCAGCCTATATGTGCCCTAGCAAAAGTCAATGATAGGCATCAATACTTGCAAAAGGCTGCTCTTATTATAATAATATGCATCTTAAGACACCTGGGGTTGGAAGGAAATTTTGGAGCATATAGAGGACACCTCCCCTGGTACAAATTATATCCATGAAGTTATTTACTAAACACCTCCATGTGCCAGGCAATGGGTCAGGTGCCTGCTGCTGAGCCAGGTGCTAAGTACACAGAGGGGATGCCACTGAATAATAAGCACTTTGTGAATTTAGAAGACTGGTCCAATTGGCCAGGAAGCCTCTGCTTCGGCCACATCCTCTTGTACACCACAAAATCCAGTCTTTGCAAGATCTTTTATGAACTCCATCCAGGGCTTGGCATTCATGGTGTTAACTTGGACAAGTCTCTAAATACTTCTCACACCATCCTCTGCATAGAGTGCTGCTACTGTCTCTCTTATTATCTAAATTATTTTCTTTCTGGACTCTGCTTCAGGTGCTACCCATTCCAGGACACCTCCTGACAGACCTAGACAGGAGTTGCCCATCTGATGGGCTGCCATCAATCCCGAGTGTACCCCACCACTCCATTCTACTCATTGCATTTGTCTGTTTTCATGTCTCTTCACAGCACACACTGAAATAACAGAGGTGCTTAGCAAACATTTCAGGAGAGAAATGAGCTTCTCTGGGCTGTAGTTACTTCTGTTAAGTAAGGTACACTATAGATGCGACTGTCTATCAAGCCCCAGCAACCTTGATATTCGCGGATCTCAGACTCGCAGGGGCTGCCGGGCAGATGTTCTTGCTGGGAGTTGGGTGGTCTCCTAGGAGGGTTCCAATCAAATTTGCAGCACACGGCTTTTCCTAGGGAAACCATGTGTAAGCCTGGATTACTTGTGCCCTATGTAATCCTGGTTACTCCAGAGCTATTGTTACTCTCTCCCTAAGAACATAGGGACTCTTAACATTGTAGCAAGAGTAAACAAGCTTGGTGGCTAACCAGACATGGGGTCCAGTCTTGGGCCTATCACTTACAAGTTGTTTAACCTTGGACAAGGCATGCACATTTCTGGGTTTATTTCCTAATCTGTATTAGGAACGTAAGTCAGGTCACCTACAGTTGTTGTAACGATTCAGTGTGAGCTATTGCATCCAGATTGGACAGCATATGCCCCGATATGATGAAAGGGAGATTCCGTGTCTTAAATTAGTAGCAGTGGCTCACCCTGAAAGAGCAAATGCCTGGAAGAAGATGTGAGCTTCTGCTTGGTGTGTGGTGATCACAAAGCACAGGTGGCAAAAAAAAAAAAAAAAAAAAAAAAAATCATCATTTTCCAGACTCTACCATTTTAGTTAAATACGCACAATTTTATTGATTGAAGAGATTAGGACAAAAACATTAAACCAAATACAGGACAAAGCACCAGAGGCCATAGATCCCCACCATGCATGTCACCAATCTCTCCTCCTCCAAGGTACTTAAAAAATAGGGGAGAGGGAAGAAAAAAAGGTCCTTCTTGACACAGCACCATCTTCAGAATGTTAAAAAAAAAAACCTTCTCTCCTTTATATCTTCCATTAGCAAAATAGAATCAAGGGCAAATCCATGGCCGCCTTGTCTCCTGGTTACGAAGGGTGAAGCCGCCCTCCTGGGAACGTGAGGACAGGGCTCCTGCTGCGCAGGCATAAAGCATCCAAGAGGCCGCACATACATGCCACACACTATAATGAAGCACAGATTCAAGTAACATTTACATACTAGAGTCCACGTGTCACCTACCCGAAAACAGGACCATTTCACAAAACATATACAGGCAGTCAAATCCAAACAAGTGAGGTACTGGGAACACAAATATTTATGCCAAAAGAGTTCTGTATCATACAGCAATAGAAAAGCCATAATAAAAAACATTTTGCCACTCGAAATCAAATAAAGCTATCTAGAAAAGCCAAGTAAAAGGTTATTTCAGAGACAGAAATACTCAAACAAGGAAAAAAAATCGTAAATGTTAACTACAGCATGTAATATGTCATCCCAAGTCAACCCGTAATTGAAGTACTGGCTTAATACATCACAATGTGACATTTTCCTTAATAAATAGAAGAGTTCTTGAAAATACAAAGGTGCGTATTGGGATAGAGAGCTGTTTTTATTTATATCATCATAGCTTTCAGCTAATTATCCTTCCCGCTCGTCTCTACTGGGGTTTTTTGTCCAAACCAGAGGGCCTTACAAGCCAAAAGGATCATTCTCCGTAAAGAAAACGAAATAGCTGCCCTGTATTTTATACACGTGGGACAACCTGCTTTGTTTCACTAGCTTCTAATAAAACAAAGACAAATGTTTAGTTGCGATCAGAGTGCTGCAAAAGCGTCAGACTCCAGGAGCTTGCTAAAATCTCAGGCCATTGCTATCACCTCAGCAAAGAGGAATGCCTGTCACACAAACCCTCATCGTTCAAAAGCAAAACATGAAAAAGGAGTTGGATTTCTCTTTTCCTTTCTTCTTCCCTTTTCTTTCCCCCTTTAAACTAAGATAGCAGTAATGCATCTGGACGTTTGACTTCTAATAGCTTCCTGCCACGAACCAATTGACACAAAACAGAATAGCTTGTTAAAGGACAGATTTTTTTTCCCCTTCAGGGAGCAAAGCATTAACATGTCATTTCCTGACCAGGATATTAAATAGTTTATTTAGAAGAAATGAGTTGAAGTGAGCGATTAAGAGACACAAACTGGACTTTTGTTTTCTTTTAGTGTAGCACCCAGGTTTCATGTCAGTCTGTGTGCACCGAATTTTTTTTTTAAGTGAACCTCATTAATTACCAGCTAGGTGGTTGGCTTGTTTCAAAGAAAAACAAATTCTTGGCCAACTGTTCCTTCCCTGAATCCTAACAAGAAGTTAAATGCTAACAGTGCGATGCCAGGATGTGTGTTTGAGGCAGAGAGTTTTCATTCTGTGAGGATCTGCAACTATTTTGGAACAAAATGAAAAGTGGGGTAGGCGGAAGTGGCCCAAGTGGCAAGGGGTGGTCTCCCAGGCTATGTTAGGGAAGACAAGCTCCGAGGGGCTCCCATCCATCTCACCCCAACCCCCATCCCACGCCTCTTGCCCCCTTGCTACATGGTCAGTCAGCTCCTTGAAGGTTATCCTTCTCTGAACCAAGAAACTTAAGAGTGTGAATGTCTTTTTTGCTACTCAGCCAGGCAATTCGTGTCCCCTGGAAGAACTCCTTTCCGCTGCCCTCGCTCACTCCTGGTACCTGCTAAGTCTCTGTGGGGCATGAGCTCAGTTAAAGAAAGGGTCCAAGTTCTCTTCCATGTTGACGTCCGGCACCAACTGGTCAGACACTTCCTTAGCACCATATCCTGAATTCGAGACGCTAAAATCTGTAGAAAACCAAGGATGGTCCAGAATTTCCTGCGAGGTCAGCCGCTCCGAGGGCTCCCGCCGCAGAATGCTTCGGATGAGGCACTTGGCCTTGGGTGACAGAGTCTCTGGAATGTTGAACTGGCCACGCCGGATCTTGCTGAAGAGGGAGCTGGGTTCAATGTCATGGAAAGGGTACCGCCCCACCAACATGGTGTACAGCATCACCCCCAGGCTCCACACGTCGGCTGCTTTGCCCGAGTAGCTGCCGCTGGTGTTCAAGATCTCTGGGCTTACGTAAGCCGGGCAGCCATGCTTGTCGGAGAGGGAATCATCGTCTCCCCGCAGAATGTAGGCGTCTTCCAGGCTTTCCAGCTTGACCCGAGTCCTGCAAGAAAGGAGGAAAACATAAGCTCCTGAGGGTGCTCGGAGACACGTTACCACCAGCATCATAACATACCCGACTATAGTGTTTCCGAAGACTCCTCATTCACATTCATTCATTCATCTGACCAGCCAAACATTACTCACTGAGCACCCTCTAGCTGCCAGCTCCTATTCCAGGGCTGACGACACCCACATGGGTGAACAAGACTGACAAGGTCTTTTCATGCAGCTGACAATCCACTGGGGAGCTCAAACCTTGAGCACCTTAGCGAACCATGAATCACATTATCATCACCCTTGTGAAGACGGAACAAGAGATTAAGTAGCTTTCTCAATGTCACATTTGCATAATGCTAGGGCACCACAGAATTCAAACCGAGATCTAACCAACCAGGAAGCCCACAGCTTCGTCTACAACTTTTAGCAGACTTGTAACTAACGTGACAGAACACAGTCCACAACGAGCTTTCACCTTACTTGCATTTTGGCCTCACTACAGCCCTTTGTATTCGACATGTAGGATATTAATATCCCATTTTACAGATGAGAATATCGACACTCAGAGAGTTTGAGGAACTTCCCCAAACCTGTTAGCTGGGAAATGGAGAAGACTTGATCTCACATCTTCCTAAGTTGATGCTGCTGCTCTTTCTTCTATACCAGCTGCCTCTCTTTAGGACCAGAAAGGAAGCAGGGGAATGTTCAAGCAGGAGTGGACTCCCATCACCTGGTCCTTCTGAGGCTGACACCCTCATATCAAGACCACCTTCTTTCCCTGGCCAGGCCCAGTGTCTCAAACCTGTAATCCCAGCACTTTGGGAGGCCAAGGCAGGCGGATCACCTGAGGTTGGGAGTTTGAGACCAGCCTGGCCAACATGGTGAAACCTCGTCTCTACTAAAAACACAAAAATTAGCCAGGCGTGGTGGTGCACACCTGTAATCCCAGCTACTCAGGAGGCGGAGGCAGGAGAATCATTTGAAGCCGGGAGGCAGAGATTGCAGTGAGCTGAGATCGTACTACTGCATTCCAGCCTGGGTGACAGAGTGAGAATCTGTCTCAAAAAGGAAAAACAAAACTGTCTTCTTTCCCAGATTTCCTGCTGCCTTTATCTTCGGTCCTGCCCCTCATACTCCCAAGACCTTGTCCTTGACCAGGTTCTAACATCTGACTAAGGTCACCCACATCTTCTGCCTGTGCACATCTGTGATTCCAATTTCCCACATGTCTGTGTGCGTGGGGTGTGTGTGAACAGAACCATGAGCCCAAGATCCAACTCAAACTAGGCATCCTACCCCCAGTCTTTCCCTGCCATTTAAGGTCCATCGTGGTTGCTGACAGGAAAGTGGGACTCTCCAGCGTATGCTCAAGAATAGAGATAAAGAAATCCTGCATTAAAGACCCTGGAATCCAGCACGCATCCTTACACAGTAAGATCTGATGTCATTGTTGTGTATGACATAAGTGCTCAGGAAATACTTTCGGAAGTGAGTTGAATTCTTATCATTAACTATACCTAATCTACTGTGAGGGCCGGGATGGCAGTGACTTGTTCAAGGCTACGGTGAAAGTCACTGAGAGCTTCCTCCACCCAGCACCCCAAGTCCTAAACCAGCCTCCTCTCCTTAGCTCAGGGGCCTCCTAGGAATTCCTGTTTTCCTGCCCCACTGTTCTTTGAGTGGAAAGCTAGGAATTGCTACCTTCCCATACTTGAAATTGAAATCTTCCTCCGACTCTCCTGGCTGGGGCACTGCCTCACAGAGTTGTAGGTAGTCCTTGGGTCTCATAAACTTAGTTAATCTATCCCATTATCAAACCTCTGGGGGCTTGCAGAGAAGGTGAGGAGGGATGGGGAGGTGTTGGAGTTAGGATTAAGACAGCATCTACAAGGGCTGTCTCACTCGCATCTCGTATTTACTTCATCTCAAAAGCGCACATGCAGGCACACATGCAAGCATCTGCCCTGTTTGCCCCGAAGTGCAAAAAAAGCTCAAATAAGCAGAGAATAAGAAAGAGCTTGGAAAAACCACACTGGGTCATAAGTCAGAGCTTGTGACTCAAGTCCATCTCCTGCTGTTTCTCTTCCTCCATCTGCCTGAAGGTCTTAGCCTTTCAGCGTGATCACCACAGCCACTAAGAGTCATAGAAGTGGGGGCAAGGTTCAAATTAACCAAAAGATTGCTGCTAGGAGTTCTCTATAGCAAAAGGTTTGGTGAAATCCTGGGTTGACTCTAAGACCTCATATTTGGATTACAGGAGTTCAAAGCTCAAGGAGTAACTACTTCCCGTATTAATTTCCACCAACAAACAAACAATAGTTGTGGTCATGGGAAAAGGCACGGGGATAAGAGCTAGGAAGGCAGTTTCCAGGCAAGGCTTTGTCTCTCACTTGCTGTGTGGCTATGGCTGAGTCACTCAACCTCTCTGTTTTTCAGACCTAAAGAGGAGCACTGGACAAGGAAGTCTTTTTAAAAAGTTATGTGGTAAAATAGACACAACGTAAGACCAATGAAGTACACTTAAACCATTTTTAAGTGTACTTCATTGGCATTAAGTACATTTACACTGTCATGCAAACATCTGGACAAGGCGGTCTTAAAGTCTGTCAGTTTTATCATTCTGGGATTCTGTAATACCCATCTCTCCCTTTTTTATGTGCTCACTTACATTCTATTATAATCTATAGAATACATACTCTTCTGCACCTATAGCTAATGTTCTACAAAAACAGGAAGGATCTACATGTGCTAATCCGGAATGGAGCTGATTAAAAACCAGCATCTTTTGTCCTTTTGTTTTTCCTAATCGAAGGTGGCAGGTGGAGCTGGCCCATGAGACTTACTAGCTGTCGAGATGCGACGGAGGTGAAAAGGTGAAACCCAAGGGGCAGAGGAAAGGAGGGGGAAGGCCGGGATCTCGAACCACAGGCACGGTGAGTTTTCCCCACAGCTTCCTCCACCCCATTCTCACCCAGCGCAAGCCAGACCCCTCACCTCCAATTTCACTGTTCTAGCAGCAGAATAGCTATGGAAAGAATTACAACTGTGGAAATAATAGTAAGAAGAAAAACAAGCTCTTCCATCTGTGGGACAAGGGGCGGTCCGGTGGAACAAGCATGGATCTTGGTATCAAAGGGCCCAGGTTTTGCCCAGGTTCCCCTGCCCCAAACCTGCAGTGGTGATGCAGCTCATCTTTGGCCACGGCTGCAGGGTGACCCCCAGGGACTCTCGACCATCTCTTGGACCACACTCCCTTCTCTCTCCATCCCAGCCTGTTTGCTGTTCCTCACATGCCCTGCTTGGCCCCAGTCCTTCTGAGGCCTTTGCCACAGTGTCCCCTTGCCCTAATTATGCTTCCCCAACTGTGTGACAGCTCACTTTTGTCTTGTCTCTGCTCGAATGAAGTTTATTAAACTTCATCCTGTCCATCCTACATTACGTAGCCCTCCTCCTCTTTTCAGCATGGGATATATTGTACATTTACATTTCAAGATTTACTATGTATCATTATGGTCATCATTTCCAGATGATCACCTCACTTCCCACCTCCGAGAGCCCATGGGCATGCAGCTGATGTCATTTTGTACGTAGAGAACAACACTTAAGTTTGCTGCTGTACCTTGAGCACCTAGATGAGTACTTGGCACACAGCAGATACGCAATCCATCAATGACAGGGACAGTCCTGCTGTCGACCCCAGGGGGAGCTTCAGTGTGCTCACCGGGAAAGGAACAAGGGCCGATGATCTGCCTACCTGGCCAGGGTTTAGTGGCAGTCAGTGAGAGCTCTACAGAAGATGGGCTTTGTAAATGACAGCATTGAGGCATCTCCCATGGTGATAGGGGGGTGGGGATATCAGGCATCTGTCAGTAAAGGTGGGAGGGAGATATGACTACAGGGACTTGAACTTCTCCTGGCTCAGCCTTGGCAGGGTGCAGAGCTCACCACCTCAAGCTTTTTATGCAAGGGACTCTCGACCATCTCTTGGGCCACACGCTCTCTCACTCCCTCCCAGCCTGTTTGCTGTTCCTCACATGCCCTGCTTGACCCCAGTCCTTCTGAGGCCTTTGCCACAGTGTCCCCCCGCCCGGATTATGCTTCCCCGACTGTGTCAGCTCACTTTTGTCCCGTCTCTGACCAAATCTGAGGCCCTTTTCCATTCCTATCCCCTTCCAGGTCACCATTTTAGATTCTGACTTTCTCCTTCACCTCCTCCTGCCAGGTGTCCCCACATTCAAAGCATCCTAACCCCTTTGTGGAAGCCTCAGAAAATGGTTAAGGCCTCCACTCCGTCCACTAACACTGACCCTCCCCAAGCTGGAGTTTACCTTTCACCTTTCCTATCTCAAGATGAGCACACGGAATCTAGGCCCGATACTTCATGAATTTGAGAATAAAATGAAAAGACCATCCCACATGCTGCCAAATACCAGCTGCCCCCAAGCTCATCTAGCCAACACTTCACGCTCCTTTCCCTCAGAGGATGCAATTTTAGTGGGGAGGGCCCAGGTCTGCTTGTCACATTTGGTTCAGCACATGCTGCAGAAGGACAACCACAGAAACCAGCCCAGGTCAGAGAGCAAAGCAGTGTCCTAAGGCACAGACACCTGGGTTCAAGATCAGGCCTTGAAAATTACAAAGTACCAAATGTCAGATATCATCTATGTACCCAATGCGTGCAAGGCACTTACACATACCGTCTCTTCAAAGTTGAGGAGCTCCATTTCCAAGGCAGGTACTACGATTCCTTTTCTCACGGACAATGAGCCTAATGCTCAGAGTCTGAATAGGCTCCTATGGCTGGCAAGGCAAGGCAGTGGCTGGGTGCTCACCTTTCTTAGGCCTGACCCCACCTACTCAAGAAGCTGGCGGAGGAAACCACACCAGGGTTGCTCAGTTCACTAGGTTCCATCAAGGCGCGCAGCACATGTGCCTCCCCAGTGTCAGAGGACAGCCAGTCCTTGGGACAGGAGCCTGCTCTTTCTCTAGGGGAGAATCTGCATCCCAGGCAGGACAGGGGCAAAAGAAAAGAGAAGCTGGGAGAAAGGATGGGGAGGAGATGCAGCCTTGCTGTCCTTGGTAGGTCATTCTTTTGACCTTGCTTCCTTCTCAGAACACTGTGAACTTGTTTACATCACTTCTAGGCAAGGGTTGAGGCAACTGGTCTGGATTACGTCTTTCGACAAGGACCTTTCAGGATGTATACCACGTGAGAGGAATGGAGGGAGGTCCGACAGGCGGGGGTGAGTGTCAGCTCTGGTCACTGTGGACTTGCTGTGGAACTGCAGGGAGGCTGCTGAAGGTCTTTGGACCTTGGCTCCCTCCTCTGGGAAACAGGGCTGCCAGTCACGAGTCTCAAGAATGTGTATGGGGAGTCCCTGGTGGGGCTCTAGCACATGTCAGAAATGGGAGCAGAAATGAATGAACAGTCTTGCAATGGCTCACGTCCCCTCACAGTCTGGGCATTATGAGTTTTCCAGGCAAAGGAGTTGATTTCCATAAAAACCAACAGAAGCATCTGTGGACCTAGTAATTCAAATGTCCCACTAGTCATGCAGGCATTTAAAAGACATTTACCAAGCATTTTACTCTGCTTGAGTTGCCCAACCAGGCAACTCAAGGCACTGGGGAGACACCGCGGAGACAGACATGACAAGGAACACCCATCTTCTCAGTTTTTGTGAGAATTAACTGTAATAATGCAAGTACGGTATCTACCGAGGAGCCCAGCGTGGTAGATCTGCAAAAAACTAGCGGCAGCCATGATTACTGATCTTATTATTAAGATGAACCTTCGCACCTACCCTCAACCCGAAAGCCTGGTGGAGAAGACAGGTGAGGAAGCGTGAAATGCAAGTCCCCAGCACACGGCAGTAGATGTGAATTCTCGTTCCTTCCTGAGTCTTTTGCTCTTGTTCCTCCCGCGGGCTGGAATGCTTCTCCCCAGCTCCGTGCCCAGCCCAGTCCCCTCACTTTATTCAGTTACGACTACGGTGATCAGGATATGCTTCCTGGAAGTGGTGGTACCAGAGATAGTCCGAGAAGAATAAACATTCCCCAAAGTGACAAGGGGTGGGGGGGTGTGTGGTAATTTTTGTGACTAAAACGCTGTAAATGACAATGGTTATCTCCAGTAACTTCTCAGGGGAAGAGACAGCTCCCTGCCAGCCACCAGCCTGGGGTAGGATTGGTTTGGCCAGAGAAGCTGGATCCCCGCAGGCCTTTTGCAAACTGTGCCTGGCATGGGAAGAGAACAGCCTGCTTTGCTCTCAACCTGCTGAATGAACAAGGCTTACACGTGGGCAGCCTGTGTACTCAATGACGGCCCAGCCCAGTGCCAGGCCTTGTGTCACCGGATCCCGGTGCCAGGTGAGGAAGCCAAAACCAGCAGGGTGTGGTTCCTCTCCCAGCATCTGTGGAGCAGCACAGATCGGCCCTGAAAGCCCCAATTCTCCCCGCACCCCCATCCACTCTCAGCACAGGCTCCAGAGCTCCCTTGGGCCAATAAGTTGAACTACCAGTGTGGCCCCTGGTTCTTTTGGCCTCAATTTCCCTTCTGTAAAATAAGAACAAATAGCTGCAAGGCCTGAAAAGGGCTCTTCTAGCTTCAGAATTCCAGATTTTAAAGTTTCCTTTAATTCTTAAGCTCTAGTGATTACAACACACCGTATAATATCCTAATAATAATTATAGTAACAATAATAGAAACTATGTGTGAAGCATCTACAAGATGCTAAGATTATTAACAGCCTGCATCCTTATTTCTCAAAAGTAAAAGACAAGTATGATATACGCATGTTTCCTAATAAATAAGGAAGCTGAGGCACAGGGAATTAAATGCCCCAGGCTGTACACAAAGAAGCTGAAGAAGCTGAGCTCTGAAATCTACATCTGTACTCTACTGCCATTGCTCTTTCCAAAATACATTCTGGTACTAAAATCACTGATTTACTTAGGGCCAAAGAAAGAAAAACTTTTAAAGGGAGACCCTGAGATGATGGAGACAAATCTGTCTCCATCTGTTGCCTCATTGGTGGCCCAGTTTATTCAGCACTAGATCTGGTACAAAACCATCCCATTCACAGCTAACTGCTACAGCTCATGAGGTTGATACAGGTGGTTAGACCTGCCCATTTACTGGATGAAGAAACTGAGGGAACAGAAAGCAGATCTGACTTATCCAAGGCCACCTCGCAAGCCAGTGGTAGAGCTGGGATTCAAACCCCGGTTTTTAACTCCAAGTTTAGTGCTTGATCCACAAGATCAAAAAATAGTCTCCACGAGCAAATCATGCTGTGCTTTTAAATCTTTAAACAGCACCCTGGGCTCTTGGCAGGAAGAGATCAGGACAGGGTGGGCCAGGGTGGGGCTGAGCTGGGAGTTCAGCCAGACAAAGTGGGCCTGGCAGGGATGGGAAGTCCGGTGGCCTAAGGTCAGTGAAATCCAGAGAAATCACTGAAGGCCGTCCGGTCAGGCGGTCCAGATAGGCTTAAGGGTCAAGTGAAAAGGTCAGCTGCTGCCAGATCTGACCTTGCCCTGACTGTTACTGAAACACTACTCTGGGCAGCCAGTCCAGTTGTGAAAGCCAGGGTCCCGCCCGGGACGACTGCTACCAACGGCCTGGGAAGGACCACCTGGCACCGTAGGCACCATTATGCCGGCCTGGCAGCCTCATTAGAACTTCACAGGCCGCTAAACGATTCCAAATAAATTGTCGTGCATTTAATTCTGGTTCCTGTATGCACAGACTTTTCCAACAGTCACCTCTGAGAGCCACCTCTGCACCAGGTCTTGTAGAGTCAGTGAACCACCCCAACTCCTACCTCAAGTGGCCCATAAATTAGCAGGGAGAGCAACAGGTGAGCCACAGGGGAAGCATCTCAGGGCAGGAGAGCAACAGGTAAGCCACAGGGGAAGCATCTCAGGGCAGGAGAACAACAGGTAAGCCACAGGGGAAGCATCTCAGGGCAGGAGAGCAACAGGTAAGCCACAGGGGAAGCATCTCAGGGCAGGAGAGCAACAGGTAAGCCACAGGGGAAGCATCTCAGGGCAGGAGAGCAACAGGTAAGCCACAGGGGAAGCATCTCAGGGCGTCGCGGTGGAGGGAGAGATGTCTACAGGGAGAGAATATGCTTCGTTACCTTACAACACCACACAATCTGGAAGGTGGGTGTGCCCACACCGATTTGATGCAGGAGACGACAGCAGCTTAGACAGATGAAGGAACTTGCTTGGAAATAGCACAGTGGGGATAAGCAACCCAATCTGACTCAAATACTCAGGTGTTTTCTGCAGTGCCATCTACCCAGCCACGACAGAACCCCTGCCCTGTCCGCATGCAGGGGCATGTTCCTGCCCCTGACTCCCATCCGTGGTACCTGGATGAACAGGGGAGTCTCACTGTACCTGAACACCTTCCCACGCCCCCACGCAGACACCACACAGCACAGCCTGCAGGCCGCTGGGGCTTCACAGAGGAAGTCCATCCTGTCGCCATAGGAACAGAAAGGGAAACCCAAGAAAGAGGATGCCACGCTGACAGGAATTCCTCATCAATACTCCATTCACTCCCTGCATTGAGACATTCAGCCACGGCTCCTGAAGAATCCCTCCTCCCCTGTGTAATGGACTGACCTCTCCACAGAGCTTCTGCAGGCTCAGTGCTGGCCAGGGACACCCAGCGGTGGTGCTGCTGCCCTGCCCGGTGGCTTAGGAGTGCTTCAGGGTCCAGAATTTTCCCAGTCTTGTTCCAGGTGTGGGGTGGGAGCTCACAGAGCTCGGCGAGGACTGCCAAGTGCATCTCTGCACCCACTCGCAGGGCCAGATGGGGACGCTGCCCTCGACAGGGAGCCCCACGCAGGCTTGTGGAGCTGTGCGCTCAGGCACGTAATGAATGAGATCGGGTCGGAAAACCTGGGTCCTGCTCTTGGCTGTGCCACTAACACATCTGGGACCTTGGGTACGCACACTCTCCTCCTCCTTTTTTTGGAGATAAAAGGGTCGGTTTTAAAGCCCCACTTGTTGCCCCCACCTCTTCAATCCCACTGCCACAGTCTCGGTTTGAGCCACTTCTTCCTGGAACCCATGCCCGGCTGCTATTACCCAGTCCATCCTTCACACATACTTCCAGAATCACAAACCTGTCCCTGCATTCCAGAAAAACCTTTCAATGGTTCCTTCTGGGCAAGCTGGAGGTGAGGGGTGTGTCTTTCAGGCCCTGGACTCAGCCTCATCTCTGTCCTAGCACAGGTGACCCTCCAGCAGCACAGCCCTCCTCCCTACACATGGTTCTTTGTGCCTCTGGCTTGACTCATGCCTTCCGGGACCTCCCCATCCGTACTACAGCACTCAGGCCAACCTCGCGCAGGAGCTCGTCACCTCCCAGAGGTGACCATTCTCCACACCGTACTCCACTGTTGGAACTGCTAAATACTGCCTACAGCTAAGTAACTACTGAGTCATGATTACGATCATTAGGCAAGGACTCTCTTGTACTGATTCCTGTACCATCAACACCTAGCACTGGAAGACAGAGTAGGTGCTTAATAAATGTCCGCGAGATAGAATGACCCCCATATCTAAGATCCCCCGACTCCAACATTCTGTCTGGAGTTCAGGGCATCTAGGCAAGACTCTGCTCAAGCAGTGCAATGGCTAGAGTCCAAAGAAATTTCAAATAGACTGGACTCTGTTCCATGATTTCGAGAAACTCCCAAGAGTATTGAGTAAAAAAAAAAACATCGAAAATGAGTTTCCATCCACTGCCTTCCACTGTCAATATGGCTAGTGGATTTTTCTTATGATATTCATGCCACTGGGACTGAAGGGGCTATTTGTATATCCACGGCATCAACAGTTATACTTTCCTAAGTACTGCTAAGTCCAGTGCTAGGCATGGGGGATAGAAAAAGAAATGAAGCCCACTGTATAGTTCCCTGGGATTAAAAAAAACAACACCACCACCCACAGAATGGGAAAACAGGACCTAGGACTGCCCGCGGGCTTGGCTCATTGGTGGCCCAGTCCATGACTGCTCAGGAAAACCAAGTCGTAAGCCTAGTTTTGACCCTGGCTAGTCAGGTCCTCCTGGTGCACACCTGTTGCCTAACTGCATGAGAAAATTCTTTCTCAGGGTTGGGCATAAGAGATGGTAGTTTACCTGTTGTCTATTTCCTGGAGACAACCTAGTATTTGAGAGCCTGGGCTCTGGAGCCAGGGACCTGGGTACCAACCCCAGGTCTGCCACTGGTTGGCCAGTAGACTCTGAGAATCAATTTTCTTATCTGTAAAACGGTGAAAATAAGAGTATCTTACTCATTGGGTTTAAATTGATTAAATATGGTAGGTAATTAGAATTAAATTTGTGAATCACATTATGGGTAAAACATATGGTGGACCCTGGATATAATTTCATCGAAATGTAGGTCTCCTGAGAACAGGGTTTCTCTCTCACTGGGCTCTGTAGTATCCCCAACACCAAGAATAGTGCCTGGCACATAATAGGTGTTCAATAAGTATTTGTTAAATAAATAATTGAATCTCCAGGTTGTTGGGTTATGAGGCTCAACGACATCAGAGGATGCCCAAGAGCAATAATGAAGGCTATGTATTCAAGTAGCTGCAGGGCACCAGACACTGTGCCGGACACTTAACATGTTAATACATTGTGAATACATTGTCTCTTCTCATGATTTCAGAGAAGGCAGCCTAAGACCATAGGGCTAAATGGAGTAATAAAAAAATCTGACCACTGTTTTAGTCAGTGGTCTGCTTGGTTTGCTTGGGGACACACACTAGCCCATCAACTAGTTACAAAGGACAAGTAGTCAGCATCCCAGCAAGAAATCCTGCTGAATAATATCTACTATTTAGTCTACTTATAAGCGTGGAACCTGGAGGAAGCTCTCCCCTCTCTCACTGTGATTAGAAAAGCCCTTCATGAATAAAATTACAGCCTGCCATAGACACTGAAAACAATGTCTTAAATAAATGTCACTTTTGCATAAATCATTAAAAGGGAAATGATGGGTAAATTTCTCACTTGATGGGAAACTTTGAAAATAGCTCTCTATGAAAAGGTATCTCCATAGGGGATGTGTAAGTTTCCTGGGCTCCCATTGATTCCAGGCAATGACTTGGACACCAAGGCTCTACTTACCCCTGCCTCTCTCTCTCTGTCATTAGCATCCAACCTGAGCTGCTCCCACTCAGAAAAGGAGACATTCCGTCAACAAATAGCGAGGCCCAACCTGTTCCAGGAGCAGTGAACATGAGACAGCCTATGTCCCCAGGAAGCTCCCAGCAGGGCACAAGGACCGTCTAGAGATGCACATACGGACCATCACAATACAGTAGGAGATGAGCTCTGATGAGGAAAGGGAGTGCTATGGGAAAGAGATCACTGATCCTCCCTGGGGAACAGGAGGGCTCGCCAGCCCTCCCCAAAAGTTGGCAATACCTCAAGTACATAAAGGGGTTCCTTATAAATAAGGGAATTCCAGGAGCTCTGTTTCCTTCAAAGCAAAAACGAAAGGTATTTTCCCAAAACACAAAGTGCCCACAACTTGAAAAAATGTACACAGCTTTTAATGAAAGAAAAGCTGAGTCTGGTCTCCAGGGCTCTGATGCCTGCCCTCTGTACTTTGTTAGATATTGAGACCTCAATGGAGGCGGGCGCAACTTGAAGATCTAAAGGAAGAGCCAATAAAGATACTAAGAGCTGAGAAAGCGTGCCTTGACCTCTGTTGGTGGGGGAAGGAGAAAGGCCTCCACCCCACGGGGAGGCACAGGTCTGTGGATCTGGGCAGGTGGCGTTTATTATACCGAAAGCCCCCGGGCCACTGAGTTCCTGCAAAGAGTTGCAGCTTCCACCCTGCAGAAGCAGGCACTGATTGGCTTCCACAAAGCAGAGGAAATGAAACCTGTCACATCAAGAGATAAAGATCTTCTACCCAAAGAAGAAACACGTAAAGAAGCATGTTTCTCAGTTCACATGGGGTCCTTCTGTGCAAGGAAATGTCAACACTGAACTGAGACTGGAGGCAGAGAGTGGCAGGCGGATGGCAGGAAGCCTTGAACCCAGAGAGAAATCCAATGGGCAAAAGCAAACAGGAAGTGCTGTGGGAACAAGGCCCCAGCCACCTTCCTTGAGCAGCATAAGAGTGCACCTGCTCAAAGGGCTCTTCGCATCCTGAGGGAGCCAGGGAACTGGCCCTGTGAGCACAGAGTGACACTGAGTGCAGACGAGGCTTCCGTCAGCAGGAGCTCCCACCCACTGATGGCTGACTGTGCGCTAGGCAGGAGCTCCCACCCACTGATGGCTGACTGTGCGCTAGGCAGGAGCTCCCACCCACTGATGGCTGACTGTGCGCTAGGCAGGAGCTCCCACCCACTGATGGCTGACTGTGCGCTAGGCAGGAGCTCCCACCCACTGATGGCTGACTGTGCGCTAGGCAGGAGCTCCCGTCCGCTGATGGCTGACCGTGTGCTAGCCATTGGGTTCTCTTGTGTTAATACATTTAATTCCATGAGGGAAGTCTTGTTGTTATTTCCACTTTGCAGATGAGGCAGTCTGGGTACAAAGCTTAGGTAACTTCTCAAGGTCCTTTCCTAATAAGTGCAAGAGCAGGGACTGGAATCCAGACAGCAGCTCTGACTCTACATAGAAGTAACAGGACTTCTCCCAAGCTTAGGCCTTCCCGTGAATTAAAATGGAATTGGAGGGGCTTGAAACATGGGGCTTCTAAGTACAGACCGATCAAGCAGGTCACCCCAATGCCACAGCAGAGAGGGGGAGGCAGAGTGCACCGGGCATGCACTTTGGGGATGTGGGTACTGCCTTCTATCAGATTCTGAGCCCCAACCAGCAGGGTGGTCACTACTACACACAGACCGTCTGAGATTTTACTACAGGAACTGTGGATGCACAGGGTGTGGCCAGGCGAGTTCAACTGGAGTTGGAGATTAACTTCCTTAAAATGCTGCTCAATGCCTCTGGGCCCTGAGGTTTTCCTTTTCAGCAGTATAAACAAAAAGAACCAAGCTCTGCCCTGCACAAACATCTCTGGGAACGACAGAGAAGCAGCAGTCCAATGCCGGTAACACAGACGCTGATCCAGGCATGGTGGGGTACGATCCTTCAACCCCTACATGTGCCTGTGGCCGCGTACTCCAGCACACATATGGTCAATCTGGCCTTTCTGAGCCTCAGGTTCCAGACCAGATGCACTTGACCTTTGGCATTAATTTAATGATTATAATTAAGCCAAACAGAGAGGAGGATGTGGCCTAAATCAGAACCCCTATGCCACTCTTCTCAGAATACGCTGCCCAAGAGACTGACTTAATTCTTCAAGAACCCACTGAGTCCTGGGAACTGCTCTCCTATAATGGTACTATTTCATCAATGACTCTAGGAACAGATGTCCCATCATGAGTGCCTGCCCTGCCCAGTGAGTCACAGAATCATCTCATTTAACCCTCACAACTGCCCGACAGGAATGCCATTATTATTTCTGCTTTGAGGAAACCGCAGCTTAGAAACATTCAATGACTTATCCAAGATCAGGTAGCTAAGAAGAGCCAGAAGTTAAACCTAAAACTCAAATCAAAGTAACATGGAAATAGAAGACCCTGAGCTGCTGCCTTTCTACCTAGCAGCACAAGGCACGCTGGCATCAGGTCCAAACACACTAGGAGTCATCCGTGTCTGCCTGCAAAGCTACCAGTGGGGGACGGGAGTGAAGGCGCTGGCAGTTCCACTAAGAACGTTTCCATGGATGGCCATGGATGCAGAGTCCCAGACGGCACACAATCGAAACTTTAGGCACAAGGAGTCAGCCCATAGGCAGGTCTTGTTCTGCACCAGGTGGGCCTCAGCCAGTTTCATACGTAAAGCGTGCACTTTCAATCGCTTTCCAGATCACCAGAGTTCAAGAAGCACATCACTGGGAGGGAGAAGACTGATGCACAAAAGAGGTGTGCAATGGTCAGAAGATGAATAAAGCAGCACTTTCCAAATTCGCTTCTGTGCTTTTTCACCGTGGGACCAATGCCCGAAAGGTTAGAAACAGACATTGACTCCACGGTTTAGCTTTCCAAAAGCCTTTAAAATGTAACCCATTGCTTCCTTACACTTTCAGTGTTCTTGAGGGAGAAGGAAGCTTTAGCTCCACTAAGTGATGCAATTAGGATGGAAGATGAGAGTTCCCAGCAGCAAGCATGGAGCCAATGAGGTTCTGGGCCCTTGACACTCAGCCTCACACTCTTCCCTCAGGAAGTGCTGGCGACGGGCTCCATGTAGGCCACCATGCAGGCCAAATAAGAGAATCTGCCATGACACTCAATGCTGCCAGGAGGCAGAGAAGGAGAAATACACTGTGGGACAAAAAGCAGAAGTTTCACATTCTGGAATCAAGAGGTTAAAATACAGAACAACAAGAAGAAAAAGGTGACTAGGCATGATTCCTTAGTTGATAGTTGGATTTTAGAAAAACAAAAAAGCTCTTATCAATCAGCTACTGTTGAGAACATTCAAAATGTCCTTGAAAACGGAAGCGACCTTCTCAGAGCTGCCCAGATAGACACTTGTCATGTTCCTGAAAGGCCAGCCCACTGGGACCTCCACGTGACTTGGGCTGGAGGAAGAACTCTGGATGAAATGACAGGATTTCTAGGCTGGCTGAACCCTCAGACTGGCTGTGCGAAACTGAGCAAGCAAGGTGACCCTGCCATGAGGCCAAGGAACCTCACTGATCAGGTGGAGGAGTTACCATTTTCTCCATGGTCCTACAGGGCATAAGCCTCAAGGCTGGCCCATGGGGCAACAGGGCTGCATGGGCAAAGGGGCTATCACACATGCCACCGTACTGTAGGGACTACATAGGCCAGCTCCCTACAGTCCCTTACATTTTCTTTTTACCTTGGAAAATGCTCTTTAAAATGAAAAAAAGGCTTTTGCTTTGACATGTTTAGTCCAGGGAATTGTTTTGGTTTCCCATTCACATTGGATACTCCTTGCTGGTTATCTCTGGACAGGGTCACGTTCTTTCACAAAAGTCAAACATAACTTCCAGATGGAATGTCAGAGGTACACACTCCTGAGGTTGGAAGCTTCTTCCCTGGGCCCTGGGACGTCAAGGATTTTGGCTGTGTCATGACACATTCATAAAGGAAAAGCAAAGGCTGGGAGTAAAAGCCCTCCACAGCCCAGGTGAGGCCTGGCTTCATTGGCTCCTAGCTAGCTGTGTGCACTGGGGCATGCTTTCACCTCTGGAGTTCTGCCTCCTGGCAGCAAAACAAGAGAGTGCCACACAGACTCTGCAACCTCCGGGTCCACTTTTGTTCCCATGTTCTATGACTTGGGGACCTCCACTCTGCTCTACTCATCTGCACAAATATGTATTCACTATGGGGCTCCTATTCCTGAACAGACCATTCCTTCTACTCGTTGGTGCCCGAGAGTTCCTTCCTATGGAAACACAATCAAAGATGACACTTAAAAACACAGATCCCTGCGAAAGGGCATTTGCTGTCCTCATGCCCTCTGGCAGACAAATGAATTTCTTGACAGCTGACTTACTAGCGAATGAGGCCTTACTTCGACTCTTTCCTGTCCGTAACTTTGGGACTTCACCACGTTGCACTTTGGAGCTCTCATCTATGCAATGGACATGATAATACTCAAGGGACTTCACCACATTGCACTTTGGAGCTCTCATCTATGCAATGGACATGATAATACTCAAGGGACTTCACCACGTTGCACTTTGAAGCTCTCATCTATGCAATGGACATGATAATACTCACTTCTCCAATAGGAAGAGGTAATTAAGTTAAACTTTAACCTTATGGTAAGGGGTAAACAAATGTGACCTCTTATTTTTGTAGATGCAGTTATTAAATCTCCAAGAAAGGTGGAACATAGAAGGGTAAAGAGAATACCTTTGTCAGTATTCTGTTGAGGGTCCACATACATTCATCTTCCAAATGAGAATATTCAAAGAAGCACATATGCCAATTTATTATTAATTGAAAAGACCTTAGAGCCAATATAGCATACAGAAGGTAACAGAAGGAGAAATATGACGCTGGCAGAGGGAGGGTGGAAACAGACGAAGGACCAGTCCAAGATCACAGAGGGCATCAAAGGCAAAACCAGGGGAAACATGTCCAGGCTCCACGGGCAGAGGCATCTGAGTGGAAGAGAAAAGGTAAGTGTGGTTCCACACTCTAGATCTTCCAACAGCTGCCCCTTCTCAGTTTGTTAATAAAGGGAAAGGCATTCACAAGCAAAGATCAAGATATGAGCTGGTCTCCACGTTATGTGGAGCCTCATTCACGAACTACGGTGAGCAATGAATATAGATCTGTTACCTCTGTTCCTCCAAACTCATATTCTTAAAAAGAAAAAAAGAGTGCTTGAAGGAGTTCTTATAATCAAAATCAGCTGGGAGAGAAAGCAGGGCCCCAGCAGTGTCTGCTAAATAGAAGGTAATGAGTTAATGGCATAACCCAGTTGCCTGCATCCTGTCCAGCTGTCTCCTCAAATAACCAAGACCTCTGCAGTGCCATGCATTTGCATCAGCAGTTTCCTCACCTGGAATGCGGTCTTTCCCACATTTCCTGAAATACAGTCATCTTTCAAGTCTTGGCTCCAAAATCACCCCTCCTATAAAACCTTCCTTGACTCTCCAAGTCCTAGGGAGAACTGACATGTCCCCACCACCCCACCCAGCATGGATCTCTATTCTGAGCTGGTAGCATTTCCTTCATCGGTCAGGTGACTATCTAATTCATCTAGATATTAATAGTACTGAGAATTGTGACTAATAGCTAATATAAGCTTAGGTAAGAGCTACTGAATGAGTGCATGGATGAATGAATTATAAATGACTGATTGTGGGTGCCGAGTGTTCTGCAGGTAGAATTTTCAAGGCCCTGCCTTTACTGGCATTGAAAATGCCACAGAGGTTTGCAGCCACCTTCGGAATTCAAGACACCAATCATACGTATTCACTGGGTCGCAGAATATCCTGTTACCTGTCCTGTAAGCACCAGATGACACCTTTAAAACAGTAGCTATTTGCTTTCCCGAAACACTTGAAAATTGCAATATTCACTTCCTTTTGCCCTCCTAAGATTCCTTCCCCTCATCTGGACCACAGACAGTAAAAAAAAAAAAAAAAAAAAAAAGTCCATTCAAGACTTTTCTAGGAAGCTGTTGTTAGAAGCAGTCCATCACAGTCCCCAGGTCTGGATAGGAATGAGACCTACCTCTCTTCGTCCTTAAAGATGAATTTCCGCAGCTTGAGGTCCCGCAGCACCAGCCCCCCGTCATGGCAGTGGGCCACTGCCGAGGCAATCTGGTAGAAGAGTCTGGCTGCCTCCTCCTCTCTCAGCTTCTTGCAGGTGCGGACGAAGGAATGCATGTCCCCATAGCTTCGCTCAAAGAACACATAGGCTTTGGTCTCACCCAGGATAATTTCAGTGATTTGGTTGATGTTACTATGAGCAGACAGGCAAAAGCACGGTGCCAGGGATTCCTGGTAGCAGCTGATATCAAACACCTACGACAGGATTAACAGTAAGACCAGAGTCAGAGGTGCCTCTTGTACAACCAAAACACAGAACATTGCACCTCCCACAGGCATGGGCTTTTGAGATGACAGAAAATATGCTGAACTTGGACCCAGACCATACTGGCCCTGCCTTCTACCAGCTGTGTGGCACTGAACAAGTCACTTAACCTCTCTGAGCCTCCAAATCTTTATGTATAACATGGGAAACTGATACTTGACTTACAGTGTTAGGAAGATTATATGAGAAAATGAAGGTGATAGTGCTTTGCAAAATGTAATACAGTACACAAATAATAATTTTCATTATTTTTGTCTCTAGCCCAATTGCGTGTTTATAGAACTAAGGCAAAAATGGAAAGTGATCCACCTCAAATGACATCAACAACACTTTATTTACCTTCAAAAACAAAAAAAAAAAGGCCGGGCGCGGTGGCTCAAGCCTGTAATCCCAGCACTGTGGGAGGCCGAGATGGGCGGATCACGAGGTCAGGAGATCGAGACCATCCTGGCTAACACGGTGAAACCCCGTCTCTACTAAAAAATACAAAAAACTAGCCGGGCGAGGTGGCGGCGCCTGTAGTCCCAGCTACTCCGGAGGCTGAGGCAGGAGAATGGCGTGAACCCGGGAGGCGGAGCTTGCAGTGAGCTGAGATCCGGCCACTGCACTCCAGCCTGGGAGGCAGAGCGAGACTCCGTCTCAAAAAAAAAAAAAAAAAAAAAAAAAAAAAAAACAAAAAAAAAGGAAAAGAAATGCACATAAACACGCGTTATACGACACATGAGCAATTAAGAGATTAAATCGCTAGCTGTTGCCTAATGGTCTCTAATTCAATACTTTCATTTTACAGATATGGAAACTGAGGCTCAGAGAATGAGCTAAAACTCGAGCCCCCAGTGGCAGAGGTAGGAATACAAAACAATCCTTCTTAATAGGGCAGCAGCCTTGCTTCTTCCTCTCTTCCCTCCACAGATATCTAACTCAATGAACCAGTTATGCAATGATTTTCTATGAATCAAAATTAGCCTGTGAAATGCCAACTCATTGTGGGGTTGCTTAAAAAGAAAAGGCACCCTCAATACCTTTTGAAACAGACCTAACAGAAATGAACACTACAGAGAATTTTTGAGGTTATAAAAAAAAGCGCTTTCATTCATTTCAAGACCTCCACTAAATCAGGAATACAAGTCCCTGGGTCTGGAATGTGGTTTTTCTATCTGCCTGGGATGTGGGTAAGATGAATCTATTCAGTGTGTGCGTGAGCCAGGGGCATGCGTGGGTGAGCTTCACTGGAAAGCATCTAAGACAGGAACGCCCTAACAATACACTGCATGCTATCAGTTCACAATCATTTAGCTGCCTAAATCGCTTTTTCACTAGTTAGAGCATACTTTCTTTGATCATCATTTTGCAGTGTGGTGGGAAAAATGCTGGACTGGAAATCGGCAACCTTGAGGCACTAATCCGGGCCCTGCCACCAGTAATCTGGATGAGATGGATAAAGAGCTTAGGGTTGCCGGACCTCCCTCCGCTTCATAAAATGAAGATGTTGATTTAGAACAGTGTGAACCTTTTTTGGGTCCTGATGTCACATAAAATCTGATAAAAGCTCTGTTCCCTCTTAGCTGACAATGCCCATTCTCAAATGCATGCACAATACCGGATTCATTTTAAGGGGATTCACGGGCTTTCTGAAGCCCACCCGAGGCCACAGACTGCTATTTAAGAATCCACGAGTTAAGTTGCTCTAAGCTTCAAAAAATTGAAACAAAATCTGTGAGTCAAACAGGGATGTAAAACCTCAAGAGAGTTGGTGCTAACCCAGCCAAGGAAGCAAAGTTAACAGTAATGTTGTGAATGAACCATAATGAGGCATCTCAGAAAAGCGGCACAGCTGCTGCCACTATAACCTAGAATTTAAGAAAGAATACTTCAACATCTCCAGAGACCACAAATCACACACTGATACCGTCAAATGATGACCTAAGAGCGGTGACCTAAGAGGCCTGTTCAATTAGGAATCTGCAATGCTTGAATCAACTTTAACACCCTGACTGCAGGCAACAGAAACCCAGGGAAGGCTCAAAAATTTCAAGGAGTAATAAGCTTTGCAGTGGCTAACGTAAACACTGCATTATATAATGAAGATGATGTGTTCTGAAATACCGGGTTGCAGCTTCTGTCGCCACTGCTCAGAGTTATGATTATTTATAATCTACTTCCTGTTTCCAGGTGCATTTACAAAAACATAAAAGGTGACTTTTGCTCAGCACTTTTAGCCTATTATCCTGCTCCACTGCTGAAAAACTGAATGGAGACAGAATTTTTTAAAAAACTAACATATTTGTGGCAGCTTCAAATGTAGCCATACCTTTTGTAGAAGAGACCAAATTCCAAGATGGTGGACAGAGTATGAAAAATAAAATAAGTATTTATGTTTTCCCAGATGGGAAGGAGCCAAACTTTTATTAGTAGCTATCAGGGGCATTTAGGGGCTTGGAATGGTATTTAAACCATCATCTTCACATGCAAAATCAAGCTACAAGCCTGGTGCCAGCCTCTTTACATGTTTAATTTGAAGCCTTGGTTATGTAATGTGACAGTTCAGATAAGGCAGTAAGATTAGACCATCATTAATAACATTTGCAAAAAAAAAGGTACCCATTCTGCCAAGATAGTAATTATGTCAATCTGCACAGTAGCTACCAGTATTTCCATGAAAACATACAGTTAAAGACTCCTTAAAACGCCTTCATTCATTTATCTAGCAAAAGTAGGCACATGGAGACAATAAGCAGCCTTGATTATTTTGTTTAAATGACTCTGGAATCTCTATTCCTCCAAAGAGTGTCCTAGGGAATTCTCTATGCAGTCCTCTATAATAAATAGCATCTTTACATTTGATCTGTTTTTGCAAAGAATTTTTTCATTGGTCAACACACAGCTAGGAAACAAGAACCTTCTATTCTAAGACATCAAAAGGAACTGGATTCAATGTGTAGATTTCACTGAGCCTTAAAGTAAGCTAACAGACCACAGCATATATATCTCTCAGCGCAGTTCAGAGAAGCAGCCTTATAAACCTCTCTTGGAGCTTCTTAGGAGATACACAACTATGCTTGCATAAGAAGTCACCCACATCATCTTTGGTAAAAAGTCAGGAAAACAGAAGCTGCTGTGTCTTAAAGGGATGACCTCTGTCAAGCAGAACAATGATACTGCACTTAAATCCACTTGCAGCCACACTATAATTGGTGAGGGGCTGATTCAATCTTTGCAATAACTAAACCAGCAGATTAAGTCCAATTTGAGGCCAGAGCGCAAGTCTGCAAATGACACTGTAAGGTCAGCCCAAAGTGAAATATGTCTTGAAAAATCTGGAGAAAGAAAGAGCAGAGGCCAGAGTCACCTCTGGTTTTAAACAAAGAAGTAACAGCCAGATGCCCCTGCAGAATTTGGCTGCAGAGTCCCTATACTTAAAAGCATCTCCAGCCTTTGAAAAATATTAAAATGCTCTACTGAAGTTGAGCAAAAGGAATGAAAATATTCACTGCTGGGTGATTGTGCATATTTCATACAAGAGTGGCAGTTCTGTGGAATTCATTCATTTCAAAGGATGACTATCCTATTGTGCAACCTTGCAGACTTCTGAGAATTCAATCCAGCTACTGAATTTTGGTTAACCGGGCACAGTTGCTCTGGGTCTCAATAACTTAGAGAAGATGCAAAATACCAAAGCTCAGGACAAGCAAAGGGCAACATTTAGAGTCTCCGATTTCCCCCTAAGGTCTGAACTAAACAATCGCAAAACTGACTGGAGATCTCCACTAAACCCAAATTTTGCAATGAAATACTCCAGTCCACTATGAAATAAGGAAAGTAGTCTGCGGTGAATGGCGAAAGTGCGATGTGTTATTTGCAGCACAACCGTGCCCAGTGACCATTTCAAAGGCAGAATGGGTACCCCACTCTCCCCTTACCCCTCAAAAAAAAAAAAAAAAAAACCAGCAAATCTAAAATCAGGTAACAATGAATCCTTGATCTATGTCCAATTCTGGGTAGTAGTATGCTCTATTGTAGTTATTTTCTTTTTTGGAAACTATTTCGCCCCTCATCCACTTGTCTGGGGCCCGGTGGGTGCACATAAAGATACACAGACACACATATGCATAAATCAGTCACTGTTGAGGGTTAAAGACAAAAAAGGAAACCTAAGTGTCCATCGCAGTGGTATTACCACTGCGGATCCCTGGGGGCTCCAAATGGGAGCTCCTTAACCTTACAGGCAAAGGTGTGTGTTCAGGGGGGAACGGAAAAGGGGGGATGAGCAGGCAGGGAAGTCTAGAGATGGGGAGAGAGACCAAGACCAGAGAGAAAGACCCAAAGCATTCACTATTCACCAGAAAGTGCTCCGGCTTTGATTTCCACCCCAACCCTCCTCTCAAGGCTCCAGGCAGAAGAAAGGTCTCTGTAAACTCCTTCCCTGCGCTGGGCCCCTGGGCTCGGCCGGAGGGGGCACCTTTGTGTGTCTGTTTTAAAGGGCACCTTCGGAACAAAGGTTTAACACCTGCCCGCTGCTAAGAACAATGGCTGCGAAAGGAACGGAGTCATCAGTCTTAAAACTACCGGGGGATTCCCTAATCCTTGCTGGAAGGGGAGGGTGCTAGACACAGGAAGAAATCCCCCCGGGCAGCGGGACCCGGCCTCGCGCAGAGAGCTCCTGGAGCCTTCGGTGCACGCGTGTCCGTGGCCCCCGCGCAGTCCCGCCGCCCTCCCCTCCCCGGGCTCTCCCCGAAACGCCCCCACTGCAGCCCGCCCCATTGTCTGAAACGGTCTAAAAACTTCGCAACTTATCGAACCTGAGCAAATAAATAAATAAACCCATTTAATAAGGCCACGGTAATTATCCCGCGAATCTGCCTCTCCCAGACTCGAGGGCCTGGCGCCCTCCCGCTCCCACGGGCCCCTTCCAAAGACAAAAAGCAACCCCCTGGCCCTTTACCTTGCACACCAGCTCCTCTCCGCTGTGCAGATGCACGGCACGAAAAACGTGGTCTCCCTCCAGAGGTTCCAACAATAAGTATTTCCCGATGCAAGAAACGCAATGCGACAAGTTCGGAGTCTCGGGCGGGCTCGGGGAGCCGAGGTTCGGGCTGAAACTCTGGCTGGGCTCCGCGGACCTTATAGACGACAACTCTTCGAAATCCTGGGTTTTGTTCCGCGATCTCCCATATCTCGCTATTGTGATGGGGGTAGACCTGTGTATGTTCATGAGTGTGAGGATCGCACACGACAAACAAAAAAAACCCGCCGGAGAGATGAGTCGCTGGCGAGTGCGGCTGCAGGCGCCTCGGTGCCACTGATTTTAAAAGGGAGCGAGAGGGGAGGGGACAGGAGAGGGACTGCGTGGAGAAAGAGTTAGAAGCCCCCAAATGGGCGCCGCCGGATACCTTGTCTGCTCCGAGCCCGGCTCCCGGGGGTCCTTGGTCGGCAGGCAACTCGGGTCCTTTTGTTACCCCAAAGCAGTCGGCGATGTGCAGAATCGCCGCACTTTTAGTTACTCTGTGTGTGTGTCCCCAGCGTGGATCTGGATGAGTACCCGGGCTGCTAGGGTGCTGAGCTGCAGCGCCAGGGCTCCCGACGCGACCCCCAGGCCGGCTTCCGAATCGCAGACGGGGCGGAGGAGCCCGCGGTAGTTTGTGCAGTCTTCGGGGCGCTCACGGCGGCGGCTCAGTCCCAACGCGTTAGAAGTCAAACAAAAAGAGAAAGGAAACAAGCACGGGTCTACCGGCTGGCGACGCACGGCAGCCAGAATCCGCGCTGCACCCCCTTTTTTTGGTGGAAAGGGTGGGGGGCGTGGAAGGGGGGGGTGCGAGAGAGGGCAGTTACCTACGTTTTAACTGTAGATGGCGTCTGAGGCTTTTCCAAGATCGCGAGCTCTCCAAAAATTAAACAAACAAACAAAAAAAAGAAAAATAGCAAGGGAGCATTTAACTTGGAGCGGTCAGCGCTGCCAACAAAAGATTGCAAAAGCCGGGCACAGAGTTGCGGCGCGGGCTGGGCGCAGGTACCGCGACAAAGCCCTGGGCTCGGCCCGCCGCGCGGAGGTCAGCACAGGCTCATGCTGTCGCCGCTCGCTTGCGCCCTGGGTCTTCCTCCGAATGCAGCCAGACGTGCAAGAGAGAATAAGCACAGATCGGCGGTCTCCGATTTCGCCGGCACGAGCTTGCGGGGGTCCTGCGGGCGCTGCAATGGGAGCTGCGTCCCCGGCCCTTCCAACGCGCAGCGTTCCTTTGCCCCTCTCCCGCTGGAGAACTGGATCTCGTCTTGGAATAATTTGCAACCACTCCGTCTCCCACTACCCCGAGCCCAAATTGCCCGGTGGGGTTTGTTTTGAAGAAAATTGACGGCTTGTCTCCTCCTTCTTTGATTTCTTGCTTGCCCCCCCCCAGAGAAAAGAGGGGACCGTGTATTTAAAAATTAAAGGGGACGGCCGACGGTGCCCGAGGCCAATCCCCGCGCTCAGCACGCCCGCATCCCCCGGCGAGGCGGTATTAATAGTTACTTACGTGGCCGGGGATCTCGGAGCGAGCGGGGCCGTGTGTGCGCGTGTGCGCGCGCGCGCCTCGCTCGCGCTCGGTCTCCCCATTCAATGTCACCGACACATTTCCACGGAGCCTCCGCCCCCCCGCCGCCCCCGCGACTGGCTCAGCCCAGAGCCGGCCCCGCCCCGCCCCCGCCCGGGCCCCCCTCATTGCGCCGGGCGCCCATCAATCAGCCCCGCCGCTGCCAGTCCTCGGGCGGCTCCCCGCGCCGCTGCCATTGCAGCTCGGTGCCGGGGGCGCCAGCACCGGCCTCGCAGCTCCCTCACCCGGCCGGGGAGGTAAACAAAGTGAAATATCCTTCCGCGGCCCGGGGCCCCGGGCGCAGCACGCTGGGTCTCGGCTGCGCGCCCCGCAACAGCAGCGGCTCCGAAGCCGTCCCCCCACAATCTGCTCCCGCAGCGCCGACTCCGTAGCTCGTTCATACTCCTGGCGCTTTTCCCCAGAAAGCCAGGCACGCTCTGAGCATTCGGCCCCCAGGCTAAGATGTGGCCCTGAACGAGGAGCTTTGTTTTGGAGGAATGTGCTTGCATCGGTATTGCTGCCTGGAGTTTCGAGAATTCGTTTCATGGTATCTCTCCGACATCCTCCTCTCCATTTAAAAGGAAATCCATTGCTTCCTTTTAGTTGGTGCCACCGCTTGCCCCCGACCCCACACCTTGGGCTTGTATTTCTAATATTTTCAGCAGAAGAGGAACTGAAGGCATCTTTTGACTCAGGTCAAATCCAATCACGAATTCTTCCCTTCCCAAGGCATTGATTGCCTGGAGGGCCTTGGAGGCCAAGCTAGACAAAACCTTGCACCCACACCTCCAGGGAGCGCTGTTGGGTCCCATCCAGGGTGCTGGGCATCCTGAGTCCTCTTGTGTTAGCCAGGTGAAGGCTGCAGTTCCTCCTCCCCCACCTCGCCACCACCACCCCCCTTCGCCACCCCCCGAATTATTCTTAACTTCCTTGGGAGATTCCAGTCCGCGGGCTTGGACAGGAACACAGGAGGAAAGGGGCTTGAACTCAGGCAGAGGCTTCAAACGCCAGCCTTGATCTAAGATATCCTGGTGAATGAGAAGCAATCTAGTAGAGGACAAACTTAAAAAAAAAAAAAAAATCTCAAGGAACTGAGAAAGGGGAGTTGGAACGACTCCTAGAGCCCTCTGAGCTTTTGCATGCGTGTAGTATATTTTCCACTGGAGGAGGGGACTACATTATTTATTGCCCACTGTAGGACACTTTCAGTAAAAGAAGGGAGCTATTTATAATTATGTCCACTTGGGACAACAGTCACTCTAACGATCAGGAGTCCTGGGAATGTGGCCAGAGATGGAAAGGCCACTGACTATCAAGCTGCCACCCGGCAGCACAGAGTTAAAAGGAAAGTTAAGAAGTGGCCCCCGTGCCTTTCAGCCCATCTCACTATCCTACTCTCCACAAACCTGCCTAGGATTCAATCCCAGATCCCAGGAGAATAGATTTATTTCCCTAGGCGATCACCAGGACCACTGGCGGAGCAGGGTCCCCTAATCCAGTCTTACCCCAGGAAGTCATGTGGCCTGTGTTAGGAACAGACTCTGTGCTTGTGTTAGGAAGCAACCTCTGCTGTTGAGTCAGAAAGAGAGGTGCCTAGCCTCCTCTATGCAGTGGCCAAGAGAGCTTTGTAATAATTAGGGGTTGGGAGACCTTTATGCTAGCCCTGGCTGGGCCTCTGATTTCAAATGGAAATTGGGTGAAGACATTGTTTTTTCTCCCTAGGTCCCTGTTTCTTCATCTGTAAGATGAGAAGCACAGTACCCGCCCTGCTCACCTCATGTGGTTGCTTTAGAATTATATTTTCAATTCCAGGAAATCTATGAAGGCTTACTATAAGCCGGGCTCTGTGCTGAGTGTTAGGGATCCAATATGAGTAAGATCTGGTCTCTGCCACCCCAGAGCGCAGGGTCTAGCCCCGCAGAAAGACTGGGAAACAAATAATTTCATTGTGTAACAATGTGGCAATTAGAATATCAAGGCCTCAAGGGAGTATGGAGGAGGGAATGACTTTTCCTGAACCTCAGGGAGTTTTCCCAGAAAATGTGATTTTTATTACCTTGAACTAATCCAGAGCAAATATTTATTGAAACCTACTATGTGCCAGACATTGGATATGAAGATACAGTGATTTAAAAAATATATTTCCTGTCTTCATGAACCTTGAAATAGCCCTATGAGTCATAAAATAAAATGAATAAGAGATTGTTGTTGGCATTTCAGGCAGAGGGAAGGAATGTGGAAAAGCAAAGGAGTGGGATGTTCTGAAATTTCTAGTAATGCACCATGTTCCAGCAGTGGCAGCTGGGAGCAGTAGCCAGGCATGTGGCTGGTAAAGTAGACTGATTGGGATTAGGTCAGGAAGGGGTTGATAGACACAGCTAGCAACAGTGGTCTTCCCAGTAGAGGAGATGGCAAAGCAAGGCTGACATTGGGAAGTGACATGGTTGGTTGTGGGATTTAGATCCTGCTGCAGATCACAGGGAGCGATACTACTAGGCTTCCAAGGAAAGAGAGAGCAGAAATAGTATAAACCTCTAGTGATGCTGTACATGATTAATAGTGAATTTATGACTTCTGATGAAATTACACAGTGGCCATTCTCCTGCCTGTCCTTGAAGGCCAAATTCATGGCTCAGTGCTATGTTTGTTGATTAAATTCATGGAGCTATTGCAGTGCAGGATAAATTAGATAATTTATACCGAGTGCCTTAAATATTTTTTATGTCTGTTAACTCAGTAATTCTTAGCAAATTGGAAAATAATAAAAATTTAAAAAAAAATGTAGTAGGAAGATCTGGGTGGGGATCTTTATTCATTCACTTTTTAGCCATATGACTTTGGTCAAATTTAGAATATCTTAATCTATAAAGTGAAATTACAAGTAGAAATTTTGCCTTAATGCATAGCAATTATGGAAGATGTTTATTAAGCAGCTGGCACAATGTTTTGCCTATAATAAAAACTAAAGGCTGGGTGCAGTGGCTCACGCCTGTAATCCCAGCACTTTGGGAGGCCAAGGCGAGCTGATCACGAGGTCAAGAGATCGAGACCATCCTGGTCAACACTGTGAAACCCCGTCACTACTAAAAGTACAAAAATTAGCTGGGCATGGAGGCGCGTGCCTATAGTCCCACTTACTCGGGAGGCTGAGGCAGGAGAATCTCTTGAACTTGGGAGGCGGAGGTTGCAGTGAGCCAAGATCACACCACTGTACTCCAGCCTGGCGACAGAGTAAGACTCCATCTCAAAAAAAAAAAAAAAAAAGGCAGCCGTTATTATTATTGTTGTTGTTGGAATGCATTCATAGAAAGCAATCCAGCATGAAATAATAGTAACAGATAACATGTTTACAGTAATGGCAAGGTGTGTGGGAGTTGTTAAACATAGTTACAGAAATGGTTCTATACAGTATGCAGCAATAATAAAATATGTGGCAATTAAAAAAGAATCATATAATTACAAGGTGATATATTTAAACCAGTCTACTCTGAAGTAGGACAAATCCAGTTGTCTTGGGTCAGTAGCATGTTGTGCATGTTTTCTAGAACATTCTTTATTCTGAAATATATTTAGCTGCTCCTTCACTCACTTATTCACTTCATTGCTCATTAGTTCCTTCATTTACAAACACACAGTGGGCCTCTGCTAAATGTGAAGCCCTAAACTAAGTGCTGTGTGTGTTGATCAAATAATAATAAATGGTTTTTGAGAAGAAACCATAAGACTATTATGTCACTTTAAGACCTTTACCATATGTGACAACATTTCCCCTCTTTCAACTCTGGCAGCAGGTCATGTGTAGACTCAAAACTCTGTGACAGACTTCTAGGTTAAGTTGTAGAGAGTTCCATCTAATGCTGATGTGCATTCAGACTGTGTCCTGCTGAACTCCAGAACATTCCATTCTCATTGACAGCTCTGTGAATGAAACCCTGAGGTTGTGCAAAATGCAGTTGTCCTGGTCTGTTTGGGCTACTATAATAAAATATATGTTGGTGTCACATAAACAACAGGAATGTATTTCTCACAGTTCTAGAGGCTGGAAAGTCCAAGTCAAGGCATCGGCCCATTTTGTGTCTGGTAAGAGCCAGAGTCCTGGTTCACAGATGGCACCTTCATACTGTCCTCATGTGGTGGAAGGGGCAGGACAACTCTCTGGGGTATCTTTTATAAGGACACTAATCTTATTCTTGAGATCTCTGCACTCATAACCTTGTCACCTCACAAAGACCTCATGTCCTAATACGATCACATTGGTGATTATGTTTCAACATGTGAATTTGGGGGGACACAAACATTCTGACCAAGCAGCTGTTAGAGCCTTAGACGTAAACCCATTGGCCTGAAATTCAAGAACTTCCCAACAACTTGATCTCTCACTCCTGGTGAAATACCGGCCAGCTGCTTATCACCCCATGGACTCCAGGCTCCTACTTTTGTGCTTATGACTTGGATCATTTCCTCCTCCGTATTTCGTGCCTCCATGTTTCCCTGGAATCTTTTCCAGGACATTCCCTTCACCTTGCTGCACTCCCTCAGCTCAAGGTTACATTCCCCCGTTCTCTTATTTGGCTATGTGGATGTCTCAGGTTTTAAATGACATCTTCAAAATCCAGGTGACATGGTTATGCTTGGCCAATAATGAGGAAGTTTGTGGTGTTAATGCCTGAGCTCCCATCTAGATACTCCTGATGATGGAATCTACAGATTGCCTAGTGTCAGAGTCAGTAAAGGTAACCAAGAAGATAAGTGCTCCCACTTACTGCTTCATGCAAGATTTAACCAATCCATGTATGGGAAACCCAATCAGGATACATCCTGCTCTGTAATGTTTTAGGAAGTGCCATATCTTAAGCTGAGTCCTTCACCATTGCCTGAGTTCTACTGTTAGTGATACATTACTTTGCATTCAACTTTATACTCCCTTGCTGCCTTCCTTGAATGTTCTGCTAACTTATGAAGAGGTTCTGTCATCCATTTGTGTAGGTAGAGAAGAAGGAAGAGGTTCAGGGAAAAGGGTGAGCACCTTCATGGATGCAGCCACTGGTCCACATGATCCACATGATCCTTTGCGTATAGTCATGCTGCCTAGCTGCATTCGGTGATGATGGGGTCAGTGGCTTGCTTCTATGCTTTGACTCGTGTTGACTATATTAACTGCTTGTCATAAATTGCCCCATTACTTTGAGAATATTCTCTGTTACTAACTTTAATAATAGTTGTATTTTAATTATCCCTTTTGAATGCTAGACCAGCCACTTTGTTTCTCTCTAGTTCTTGTACAACTCTTCGAATTATTACTCCACTTTACGGATTGAGGAAACAGGACCCAGAGAGACTAATTAATTTATTCCATGGTAGCCCATTACTCAGTGGCCCTGGAGGTCATGTGTATGTGCATGTGTGTGTATGTGTTTGTGTGTATTGAGAAGAAAGGCGGCAGGAGAATAGGTTTATTCTGAAACTATGTGATTATTTTTTACTATATCACGTTGCTTATCACTAGGCTTTCTAGAGTTGACTGAACCTTTGGATTGAATGGCCTACGTAAAATCCTTCCATAATGGTGATTTCCATTCTCAGTTTTTTTAACAGCTCATGTTGGAGAAGCAGCTGCTTATTTACAAGGTGCTTTTTAGTAGTACCTGTTAAAAGGTCACCTTTTAGATGTCACCTTTTTGTGCAGATATACTTTCCTGTTTTGCAGTGGTTGATGTATTTACATGAAATTCTGTGCACAGGGCCCCAGTGCATGATCCACAAATTGTCTTCGATTTAGAATGCTGTTTGGACACAGTAGGCAATAGAGGAGGAAAAGGGACACAAGGAGAAAGTGCAGGGGAGACAACAGAGAGTGGCAGGAAGGAGAACTGTATCATACAAAGATCGCAGGATTTTCCACTTGACTGACCTATGCCTTTTTGCTTGTTTGTTTGCTTGCTTGCTTACTTTACCATGGCTAGGCTGGGGATGTGTTTTTGTCTCTGGATAAATTGTCCACGGGGAAATGACCAGTGTATAAATACAGAAGAAATAGCAATATTAGCACCACTTCCTTCTAGGCCCTGGTTTCGTAACTCTTCTTACATAGGAAAATAGCTGTTGCGTGCTCACAAGTGAAATGAGATACAAGAAAATTTTGTTGTTGTTCTTAAATTAGAGTAGGGTGGGAAATCCAACATATGGGAATTTTCTGAGTGTTGCAAATTGTCTACCATCCTGTTAAGCATTGCTGAGCAGCTAATCAAGAAAAGTAAAAACAGGTAAAATGAAGCAGCTAGTCCAGGAAGTGCTACAAATTTACATATTATATAGAGTGCTAGGTTACTGTAAATGATTCCATTTGAAGGGTGTTCTGGTAAGTCTGGTGCATGTTCCCACACTTAGCACACAGACCTCAAAGGCGCAGACAGACCTGGGTCCAGATCACCGCTGGTTTCACAAACTTCAGAGGTCTTGAATGGTATTTAACTTCCCTGACCATCATTGCTCTTGGGTGGAATGAAGATAATAATATCTTCCTTATGAAGAAAACAGGCAAAATCAAATTATCACTTAAAATTCCCTTCAGCTTTTACAATATAACCTTTAGTGTGGGAAAATCAGGCATGTAACAAGTAAACCAATATCTGAACACCAACGCATTGAGATTCCATCCCATTTGGGCACCAAATCAATCATCAACTTGGCTTTGGATGACCCTGAGAACTCAGATTAAGGTTAAGAATTAATACGTGTACCAGGCTTGCCAATTTAACAAGCACCCTTATGCATTTTGTCTTTTTTAATCCAAACAACAATTCCTTAAAAGAGGTTTTGTTATTAGCCTCAATAGAAGAAACCTGAGTCTCAAGGAATTTACTAGCCCATGAACACCAACCTGGTCATTCTAGTGGAAAATCCTGCAATCTTTGTGTGATACAGTTCTCCTTCCTGGCACTCCCTGTTCTCTTCCCCTGCACTTTCTCCTTTTGCCCCCTTTCCTCCACTTTTGATTACCTTCTGTGTCCAAATAGCATTCTAAATCTAAGACAATTTTTGGATCATGCACCAGGGCCCTGTGCCTGGAATTTCATGTGAATACAACATTAACCATTGCAAAACAGGAAAACATGTCTGAACAAAACGGTGACATCTACAGAATAGTGGTTTCTGATTATGAGTCCTGGATCCTCACGTGGACTGTAGTACAACAAGTGTAGCATGGAGTCTCAGCTCCATGTAATCTACTCAGTAGACTATGGATGGAATAAATAATATGGCTCACCTATATCCCCACATTCTCATTACAAATATTTACACCTGCTTTTATGGTTAATAAAATACAAAAATGTAGACAAATAACAGATTTCATTTTGTTTTTCATTTAGGCAATTAAAAACTATCTAATTGCTACATTCTGGACAGTATGAAATTTGATGTCATTCAAATTTCTCATGATTCGATAAAAGAGCTTACTAACAAATGTGAGTTAGACAGGATTTTGACTCCAGGAAGTAAACAGCTTTCTAAATAGCGCAGCTGCTCAGTGACTCCAAGGTGTGATCTCTGACAGACCCTGCGGAAACCACATCTAGAAAAAAGCTGAATGCAGAAGTAAACCAACTATCATTAAATAGGCCAAGCATTTGCCTAAGCACTTCCTCTGAAGTTCAGTAGTTGAATGGCCTTAGGTAAACTATATAATACCCTTAAATTTTTGGCTTCTTTAAAATGACACAACAATACTACAGACCTCATAGAGTGATTGTGAGGTTTAGGTGGCACACAGGTAAAGTGCTCACTTTCTGTCTGGTTGGCAGTGAGTGTCGGCTCTCACCACCACCACCACGGCCAATATTAGTATAGACACATTAGTTAAACTTCTCTTTCTCCTCCTGTGATGGTTAATACTAGATGCCAACTTGATTAGATTGAAGAATGCCTAGATAACTGGTAAAGTATTGTCTTTGAGTGTATCTGTGAGGGTGTTCCCAGAGGAGATGAACATTTGAGTCGGTGGACTGGGAGAGGAAGACCCACATTCAATGTAGTTGGGCAGCGTCCGATTGGCTGCCAGCCCCACATGGCTAGAACAAAGCAGACAAAAGAAAGTGGAATGAGCTGGCTGTCTGAGTCTTCCATCCTTCATCACTCTCTCATGCTAGATGCTTCCTGCCCTTGGACATCAGACTGCAGGTGCTTCAACCTTTGGACTCTTGGACTTTCACCAGTGGTTTGCCAGGGGCTCTCGGGACTTTGACCACAGACTGAAGGCTTCCCTACTTCTGAGGCTTTTGGACTCAGACTGAGCCACCACAGGTTTCCTACCTCCTCAGCTTGCAGATGACCTGTCATGGGACTTCCTTTACCTTGTGATAGTGTGAGTCAATTCTCCTTAATAAACTCCCTTTCATATATACATATATCCTGTTATTAATAATTCTGTCATTCTGGAGAATCCTAATTAACACCTCCCCTCTCCTCTTTTCTCTCTTTCTCCCCTTCCCTCTTTCTCCTCGCTGATCCTGTGTAAGGCAAGAAAAGTTAAAGATCTGCTATGATCTCATGTCTTCTGGCTGCTGTCAGCCTGGTGGGAGAGGCAGAAACCTCAACATACAGATATGGCAGACAGAAGGCATGGCAAGGATTCTCAGCCAGAAAATGGAGATTCATCAGGAGCTGGCAGAGCCGCTCCCAGGCCAGCCCCACGTGCTGCTAACATGTTCCTTTTCTCCAAGTTCACTAAAATTCCTCAGGGAAACACAGGCAAAGCACACATGAGACTGGGAAAGCATCCCATTGTAGGAAGCTCATCTCCCCTCCTGCCAGGGTCCCTTGCTAGGTCATCTCAGACAAAAAAAAAAAAAGAAAATGAAAAAGAAAAAAGTTTTACCCTGATGCTATAAGAAAAGCCTTAAGTCCCCAAATGGTGAGAAAATCATTCTGCATTGCAGACCAAAGTATTCCATCCACAGTCTGCCACCATCTGGGATACAGGGACTCTTGGAGTTAGGGATATTACAAAAGAATCCTGGTTAGCTTTGCACTCAGACCAAAAGAGGCTTTCTTGATTAGTTAGGTATCCAGGATCCCAACTAGGGTATGGAGAGCCAGGCACTTGTTTCAGGTACAAAAATTGAAAGGGAGAGCTAAAAACCATCAGTAATCAAGACAAATATTTTCACACCATATTTTTAAAAATAAATAAATATTTTATATTAATATATAAAAATATATATTTAAAAATAAATATTAAAAATAAATATTAATAAATATTTATATTTATTAAATATAAATCTCTGATGAAAAACCCATCGAGATTTTAAATAAATAGAGTGAATCAGTATGATGGATTTTCCTTTTGTCACAGGCTCCAAATGTCTGGCCTGGCCATCTTACTGATTCCATCTCTCTCCCTGGGGAGGAGTAAAGAAGGAAGGGAGAGGTAATACATTTTTCTGCATTTAGTTTATGACAAGCACTTGCAAACCCTACCTCATATCTTCCTTGTGGTAACAGTGAAATACAGGGAGGATTAACCCCATTTTTTGACAAGAAAAACTGAGGTTCAACAAGAATGAGTAACTTTTGTTGGGTAGAGACAGAATCGAAATTCAGATGTGTCTGAGCCCATGCCTATAGCAAACTTGTCCAGCTCGTGGCCATGGACTTCATGCAGCCCAGGATGGCTTTGAATGAAACCCAACACAAATTTGTAAACTTTCTTAAAACATTATGAAACTTTTTAAAAAAAGTTCATCAGCTATCATTAGTGTTAGTATATTTTATGTGTGGCCCAAGACAATTCTTCTTCCAGTGTGGCCCAGGGAAGCCAAAAGATTGGATACCTCTGGCCTATAGCTTTGTCATGGTACTGTGAATCTACTTAGTCAACTACACTGCTTGGCTCAGTCTTGTCAATGACAGTACTATTCTGCTTCTGCTGCCATAACAACATGGCATAGTCTGGGTGGTTTAAAGAGAAATGTATTTTCTCACAGTTCTTAAGGGCTGGAAGTCCAAGGCCAAGGTGTCAGCAGGTTTGGTTTCTCCTGAGGCCTCTGTCCTTTGCTTACAGATGGCTGACTCCTTGCTAGGTCCTCCTAGGGTCTTTATGTCAGTGCCTGAGCATCGCTGGTATTTCTTCCTCTTGTTGTGAGGACACCAGTCCTATTGGATTAGGAACCACCCTTATGATCTATTTTAACCTTACTTGCCTCCTTATAGGCTCTATCTCCAAAAATATAATCATTTTGGGGGTTAGGGCTTTGAGATACGAATTTGTGGTGGGTCACAGTTCAGTCCATAACAAACAGTTACTCTGCTTTGGGACTCTGTTACTATAGACATCACAGAGGCTGTGCATATCACTGCCCTCAGAATTTATAATTGAGTTGCAGTACTTGAAATTTACATAAAGTAATTCTACTGCAAAGCCAACAGTAGACACTACAATTAATTATCAAATGTAAAATAAACGAAGGCAGGGAATGTTATTTGCCATTTTATCCTTGAGAATACCCCTTGTTACAGAGTAGGGCATATATATATATCATATGTGTGTGTGTATATATGTACGGGTGTGAGTGTGTATATATATGTGTGTATGTGTGTGTGTGTATATATATATGTGTGTGTGTGTGTGTGTATATATATATGTATGTGGAAAATTCAGAGAAGAAAAAGAATCTTGCCAGCCAGGAAGACAAGGAAGGAACACTTTTGAACTGGCCTTGAAATTTGAGTAGACTATCAGCAGGTCAAGATAGAAGAGCGTTTCTAAGAGAAGACAGTGTGCCAAGCCCTGGAGGCAGGAAGACACAGGTCTGCTGAGATAAGAAACAGCAGTTAGGTCTGTCTGAGGTAGAGACAGAAGCTGCAGAAAACAAACACAAGGCTGTAGTCAGACCATGAAAACGTGTAGTTCTTGAAATAAAACCCTAGGACTTCACTCCTTTAGCCAGATGCTCCCGTGGTGTCTGGATGAAAGATCCTTATGAGCCAGAAGTCACATGGGGTGGTAGAAAGTGCAGTAGACTGGAAGCTGAGCTAGTTGAATTGTATTCTTCTTTTATACACTTGTATTAGTTATATATTGCTGCATATCAAGTTATCCCTCAAAACTTAGTGGCTTAAAACAAATCATCATCTCTGTGGGTCAGGGATCCAGTCATAGCTTAGCTAAGTCTTCTGCCTCAGAATCATTCAAAAGGATGTAATCAATATGTAGGCCAGGACTGTGCACTCATCTGAAGGCTCAACTGGGGAAGGACCTGCTTCCAAGGTCACTCATGTAGTTACTAGCAGAATTCAGATTCTTGAAAGTTGTTGAACTGAGGGTTTCATTTTCTTCTTGGATGTTGTCTGAAAACCACTCTCAGTTCCTGACCACACGGGCCTCTCCATAGGTCAGCCCACACATGGCAGCTTGTTTTATCCAGGGCAAATGTGAGAAGAACCAGAGAGAGAGTATAAACAAAATAGAAGCCACACCCTCTTCTAGGCTAATTTTGGGGTAGAGATTATTATGTTTAACAGGAAGGAGGCAGAAGCTAAAAGCTACTGACATAACACTGAGACACTTGGTATCTCCCTAATACTGTGAAGATTCTTCCCTCTGGCATAGTGGTTCTGTGGCTGGGTAGTGGGCTGACTCTGCCTCTCTGCCCCTCACCATCTTAGTCTACCACCTCATAACATCCGAGTATTTCCCTGGACTCTAATAATGGGCAGAAAATTTTCTAATTTGGAGACGAGAGGTCTTTGAGACGTAGAGCCTGTCTTATTTCCCTCTATACTCACAGTGCTTAGGATGGTGATAGGCACATGGTGGTTGTCATCACTGTTTGTTAGATAAATCAATATGTAGCATTCGTTTAGATGCCTGGCACTAGGGACAGAGCCTGGGCTTTTTACTGGGGCAGAGAGTCCTGGGATTTACACAGGGTCCTCTGCTTTTCTGTGTCCAACAAGGACCCTCCATCTGTGCCTGTGTACAGGGAGCTGGATCTTGCCATGGAGTCTTGAAATGCTTGTTGGATGTTTCAAAATGATAACTTTTAAGCTCACATTTCACAACTAAAATGATTCCATTGTGTTCTGAAAATCTTTTTAATTGAATGTTCTCTTTGTCAACCCAATAAACTGCTAGTTTTGCAATAAGATTCCCCTGGCACCTTTCCTGGAAGGTTCAGTGTGAGAAATTCACTCACATAACAATATAGTAGCAAAATCCTGTCAGCTAAGTTCTGTGGATTGATTGTCTTCTGTGTGCCAAGCACTGTGCTAGGTGCTGGACACAGGACAGTGGGTCATATAGGAACTCACAAAAGAAGGACAGAAGCCTCTTTTATGCTGCACTGTTTTTTCTTACTGGAGATTTTTTTCTTTTGTTTACTATCACAGGAATCAACAAGACTTTCTTACATACACAGGGTGACCATAAGTGGAGAGATAAATGTGCCAGAGTAAAGACAGCCATACATACTTGACACTTGTCCCATTAAAAAGCGAAGTCTATTTCCTTCCACTTGAATCTGCACTGACCTGAGACTGCTTGGACCCATAGAAAATGGCAGATATGACATATAGCCAGTCCAAGGCTTTGCCTTGGAGAGACCTAGAAACTTCTGCCTTAGTGTCTTGAAGCCTCGAGGTGGCAGGATATAAGTCTAACCAGCTACCTGGCCAGAGAAATGAGCAGGAAAGGCCCCAAGAATATGTGAAGAAGGAGATGGGCCTGGTAGAGCCCAGGTTTCCAACCAACCGACAAGGCTCCAGGCATGGTAATGAAACCACCTCAATACTTCCAGCAGCACCAGCAACCAACAGAACATCACTAAGTGACCCCAGGGTGTGCCATCTGCCCCAGTTCCTGCTGCACAAAACCATGATATAAAGAAGTGGGTTGTTTTACATCAGTAAGTATTGGGTTAGTTGTATACTCAGTAATAAATCAAGGGAGCATTTTACAACAATTTCCCAGAAGATGGGCACAATAGGGGCCCCACAGGGTGGAGTAAGAAGAGTTACTGAAGCCTTAGCATGAGACTGTCTCAGAAGTCCCTTTTTTGTTTTTTGTTTTTTGTTTTTTTTTTTTGATTTTCAGAAAGCCCTACAGTAATAATACCTAATATTTCTTAATTGCTATAAATATGGCTTTATTTCCTGCCACTTAGGGCCATGCATTATCCTGACTAGTAACTAATGCTTATGCCCCTGGCTGCTGGGAATAAATATTCTTATAGCCTCTATAAATCTTGCTGATCATTCAAGGTTCCTCTTGGGCACTAGCAACCTCAGGAACTTTCATGTTGACCTGAGAGTCTCTCTACTTTTCATAACTCTATCTTAGCCAAGTTGTATTTTGTTGAAATTGTCTCTATTATCTCCACAAGTTTCTATTTTCCACTTGTAAGATGGTTGAAGATACAGATTGCATCTTCCTCATGGTTGCATGTATGTACAGTTTTAACAGAATCTGCACATTGTAAATGACCAACCTAGCATTTGCATATTGTATTACAGTTTATAAAGGGTTTTCATTATTATCCCTGTTGAACAATTGAATTGAGGCTCAGGGAGGAAAATGACTTTCTTAAAATCCCTGGGTCACAGGGGCTCCTCACTCAGAGGCTTGCTAATTTTCTCCCCCACATACTGAGGATAGGGAGAACTTCTTGGTGGGAGGGAGAGAGCCGAAGCCCTATCCTCCCCATGGATACATGTCCTTTGTTTTCAGTGTCTGGGAAATGCCCCAGGATTCCCTGCTGCGTTACCCTGGGAGACTATTGCTCAATCCCAGCAGCTGTTCTGGAGGAAGGAAAAAGCAGACATTCTGAATGTATCATACATACAATGCAATATTGAATTGGAGGTTGCTAATGAGCAAGAACTCTTTTATTGTGTAGTCTACTTCCAGTGAGGTCTAGCTCTTAATTTTCAGTGGGCGTAGCAGGAAGTACTAGTGTAAAAAATAAAACATATATATTACTAATACTGTTGCTATATAAAACAATATTTGGCCAAGGTGGTTAAGATATGATTCAGTCCTTGTTCATCAAGTTGCTAAATATTATTCAGTGAGTGGAGTCACCATATGGCATAACTGAATTTTCTTGGGAGACTGGGTAAAATATTGTGTTGGATATAGAATTTGGAATTGTGCATGTCTCTGGTGGATAGAGTCTGGATCAAGCTGCAGACTGCTAATCCCGTTAATCCCTCAGGCAAAGACTCTAATGCACGTGGCAAATGGAAATGCCTTAGCCCTGCATGTAGCACTCTACGAGGTCGGGTTTCTTCTCAGAAACTGAGGAAGGGTGGGCAGAGCCACACATCTAGACAGATGCAATCTTTAAAGAAAAGTGTGTGTGGGCAAGTACAGTACCAGCTGGGAAAATCTAAATGACTGAAACCTATGACTCAGAAATCTTAAATTGCCTTAAAATTAATGAAGCTCTGTGGGGATGACTCAGTTCATTCATGTCCTTAGCTTGCAGGCTCGAAAGCTTGCAGAAGGAGCCATTGTCTAAAGTTTGGAAGATCAGATTCCACAGAAGGAATGGGTCACATCCTTGGGGGTGGTCTGGGGTGCATGTGCTGGAGAACCAGGTGAGCTGGTTCGCATCCTTCCCAGGGACTGAGTGACCTCTGGCAAGTGAAACTTTCTCTGAGCCCGAGTTTCCATTCCTGTAAAATAAAAAACAGAGATTGGATTTCTAACTTTTCATCAGCTCTGATATTCTGATTACTTCAAGTCCCAGCAAGAAACAGAATTTGCCCTGGGTGGTTTGGATGAAGATATTTTAATAAAGGGACTCCACAGATGTGTATGCTAGTTAAGAGAACAAACAAGGAAGATTAAGGCACCCAGAGATGAGTAAAAGCTTCTGCTATTACATCTCCATGGTCAAGACACCCAGGGAAAATGGTGTTACTGGAACCCAGTGAGAACCAGATCTCTGGAGGAGAGCCTTCCTCCGCCCCCCACCCCGGAAGGAGCCATCTTCCTGGGAGGAGGAAGCCCCTGCCAGAAACACAGTCTTAAGCAAGAACGGAGCCAAGAAGAAGTGACCTGAAGGTTATCATATTTCCCTGGTGCTGCTCTTTGAATGAATCCAACTGGACGCCATTCAGGAAGGGAAGTAGGCTGTCCACAGGAGTTGGCCTCATGTGGCACAGAGAAGAGCAAAGAAGAAGGGTGGAGAGTGGGATCTAGAGTGGGTGAAAACAGAAAAACCAGCACACGTTTTATGCTTTTATAAATTTCATTTCTGAGTTAGGGAAAAAAGCAGAACAAATATTTTTTCTGGAATAGCTGAAGAATGACTCTCAACTAACAGAATTTCTGAGTGTAAGGACAAGGTTTTGCTTACTTGTTTAACCCATGAGAATCTAGCATGATGTTGGTGCTATGATAGATAATCAGGGAATATTTATTGAATTAGAGGCTGATCACAAATCAACATTTATAAACATCTACATGTGTATGGAGCATGATGCATGGTACATGTGAAGTGAAAATCTGTTGAACAAATAATGTGTAAGAGTCAAAACAAATTATGTAAGTCTTTCAAATGAAAACTTCTGTAAACCTCAGACAAATACTTGGTATTTTAGTTCTAGAAGTCATTTTGAATATGATTTATAGTTGTCATTGCACAATGTGTAAATTTTTTGGACTATGAAAATGGGATCTAAAGTGTTAAGTAATAAATAAGCAAGGAGGGACTTAAAGAGACATTTTCTACCTGTTGTCACTGTTCAGAAGTTTTACAAGCAGGAGTGCTCACAAAAGTAGAATGTTCAGCATATTCAGACATACATGAAATCACCTCTGACATGTGGATGTACTAACAGAGGGATGCTGTTTACCATCAGGCAGGCCAGGAATGCACATCTAGCTATAGGATCTCTCAGCGCTCTGACTTGAGAAAAGTACTTGACCCTGTGAACCTTAGTTTCCTTTTAATCCCTGTGTCAGGATCCACGTAAGGGCTGAATGAGATGATGTGTATTACACTCTTAGTAAAGAACCTGGCATGTCATAGATATCCATCTCTTTGTTCCATCTTTCTAGTGGGGTTGGAGTTTTTCTTGGAGTTGATATAAGGTGTAAGACCAAGGGGTCATTGATTTTCTTGGAGTTTATATAAGGGGTAAGACAAAGGGGTCACTGATTTTCTCAGAATTGATATAGGGTGTAAAAACAGTCACTTCTTTTGCTAGAGGAGAATCTCTGCATGACAGAAGCACAAGAAATGGTGAAAGTTATAGAACACATCGAAACTCTCATTGTTTCATATGTAGGAACTGATGTTCACTTGTGTTGCCTTAGCATGTGGAGGAGCACCATATGTATATGTCAATAATTCTTCTCTTCAGTATTCACCTAGCTCATATGGCAGGCAGTGCTGTTTGCATAAGCAGCAGCCATTCTCCCACCTATGAATGGTCAAAGCCAATTTTCTCCATAGAAGCTGAAATGCCAGATACTTATGTTTCTGGCCTTCCATGCAAATAAGCAAGGCAATATGAGTCAATCCTGGCCAATGAAACTTAGGGAAATTCAATCTGGGAAATGTTTTCAATCTGGTAAATTCAATCTGGGTAAGATTTTCCTCTCCTGTAGAAGTGAGGGGTTTGTAGGGAGAAGCCCCATTCCTGCTCTGTATATTATCGTGGAAGGATATGATGCCTAAGCTTTCGGTAGCATCTTGAGACCACAAAGAGAAGCCAGGAATACTGAAGAGCTGTTGCCCAGAAGTCTGGTGTAATTGAGCTACAGAATACCAGATTCGTATCTTGAGAATTTTTGTGTTTAGAGATTCATTTACAAACATTGATTGTTTAGGCCACATGTAGTCATGTATTCTATTTCGTGCAGCCAAAAGCATGCCAACTAAAAACCTATTTTCAGATTTCTTCTGGGGAAATAATTGAGTTCTTATGTTTCTGACTCTTCTCTCCAGCAGGTCATTAAAAGCCTAGAGTCCAGAAACTTTGTTAAGATATTTTGAATTCCTCCATCCATTCAGTCATTCATTATTTTTTCAATTAATTCAATACGTATTTATCCAGTGTGTGCCAATTCTTTTTTCCACTATTTGACTTTTGTGAGCTTTTAGAATTCTGTTCTAGCATCATGACCTTGAGGAAGTCTTCCTGGACACCCACTTTCAGCTAAGCATCCTTTCTCTGTGCATACTTAACAGTCACACATAACATCTTTGGGGGGACCTCTTGTGTTATGTTGAAATTATTTACCTGTATATCTTTCCAGCCACAATGCACTTTTTCTAAATGCAGAGACTAATTAATAGTCTCCTTCCTTCCTTCCTTCCTTCTTTCCTTCCTTCCTTCCTTCCTTCCTTCCTTCCTTCCTTCCTTCCTTCCTTCCTTCCTTCCTTCCTTCTTTCCTTCCTTACCATTCTCCTTTTTCTCCCCCTTCTCCTTCTCCTGATCCTCCTCTTCTTCCTTAAGTTTGGGGTATAGCAAAGTTCTTATCTATCAATGAGTATTCAAAACTCTTTGTAGACCAGACAGAATTAACTGTGTGTCATGGGAAATGCAGAATAATTACAGGGTTAGTAATTAAGGACAGAGACTATGCCTTTTAGCTTTGCAATCCTAGTACATGACCCAGAGAAAGTACTTTGTAAGTGTTTGCTGAATAAAAAAAAATTGTAATTCAGGAGAATATATTTTATCGAAATGACCAACTGGACCTAAGAATCATTTTGGAAATGGGTCAGTGCTGTCTTATGTAGCATTAGGTAATAGTGGTGTATCATAAATATGTATTAAATAAATAATTTATGCCAATATTGCATCCAGAATTTCAAAAGTAAAATTTTGGATGGTGTGAAGTATGGCTCCATCCTGATTATTTTTTTCCAAATTGGATACTTAATATCTCTGCCTCATTTTGTGAATATTCCCTCCCTGACATTTTGAAATAGCAACTTCATCATATACAAAGTATTGATAATGAGTGGGTAATTTTTTTGAATCTTCAGTTACCTTTCAGTTGCCTTGCCACTAACACAGTATACATGACTGTGTATACATTTGTCTTCCTTTTATTCTCGATCTTTTTCAATAATTCTTAGACATTAACTATCCAGATAAACTTTGGGCTCAAATGTTAAGCTACATAAATATCTCAAAATTCTCTCTTCAAGTTGAGGTAATATTTATAGATTATGCAATGCAATATGGCACAGCAAATAAAAGCACTGTTTGCAGTTCACTGCCCAGAACTAAAAGAATGACTTTATAACTTTTTAGCCTATGATTTTTGCCTAGTCAATGAATCAGTTTCTTCATTTGCAAAAATGAAAATAATATCTATGCATAGAGTTGCTAGCTACATTAAAATAAGGAAATTCATATAAAATATTGATCCTAGTGTCTGGCACAAGGAAAGTATGTAACAGGGGTAATTAGATATTTAATCTTTCAGCATTATTCTAGTAACTTTTCACAGTCATATCAGCCTTGGGTAGAGAAGAGAAGTGAGTTTCTCTTGACTTTTCCATTCAGTTGTTTTCAGGACTAAAACTTGAAAAACTGAAATGTAGCTCATTGTATTTATTTGTCTATATAAATATAAGGAGAATTGTGACATTGGTCTGTCCTACTCACAGGTGACTCAGCAAATCAAGGAAGTGACATATGTAGAGATGTTTTCTCCAATGGAAAGGATCACAACCATATGAAAACTGTAATTACAGTGCTCACAACTGTTGAGATTGTACCTAGAAGGTCAAGTCTTGAGGGTTGCATGAATGAATTGTTACTGGATTTTGATCTTTAAATGCCCTCTTTAGTTGCAATATATTTGGGATTATAGAATATAAAACACCTTTGGAATATGTGTGTTTTATAACTAGGAAATATGTCTTAGGATCCAAAGACACACATAACTTATGCATTGCCACATTAAATTGACCTCGGCATCCTCATCTGCGGTATTTTTTAAAAGGTATTAACCTTGAAGCATCAATGGTTAAATCTCCAATAAAGATGCAAATGATTAATAGAAGAATGCAGTAGGGAAGTTCTCTTTGGCCATACATGACTCACCATTTATGGGAAAGACTTTGTAACATGTTTACTTGCTGGGGACTAGTCAGATTCACCTTGAACAATGAGGAAATACTGAAATCCCTTGTGTTTGTGCCAGAAAATAATCATAACATTATCTAAAACTCTTTGTGACCATTTCGCTCTGACATTCTATCACTGCATTCTGTAGCAAAGACCCCGAAACATGTCACTTTTCCATAGACCAGGGTGACAGAATTTGAACAGGCCTGACACAACTGTTGTGACTTGTGATACGGTTTTCTGGCTAGCTGGTAGCTAGCACACAGGTAATGATATGGCTTCACAGTTAGATTTTTAAAACTACTTTTGATTTGTGACCACAAAAGAGCAACTCATTTTTAGCTAGCTTTTTGAAATTTTTTGCTAGTAAATCTAAAGGAGGTTCCTCTAATTAAATGTGAATAGTGATTTTTAAGAGCACTTAACAATATGTAAGTAGCACCTAGGAAGCACATAAAAACCCTACACTGTCACAAGTTGCCATGGCAGATACTTACTCAGAACTTTCTTAACCCAAATACTGGACTTTTTAAGAGTTGAAGATCAAGGGCAAATGAGGAGGGGAGTGACATTTGTATAAAAAGAATTGACATTATGTATTTTTTTAGAAATATGTATTTGTTGAATGACAAATTAATTTTATAATATTGGTGGACCTATAAAATAGTTCTATTCAAACCTATTTTCAAAAGTAAAATTCTTTTTAAAATTTGAAACATTTCAAACAAATCTGTGTCTGAGTATATGAAAGCAAATGTCAACACTTCCTTATATTGAATATCTGAACCATAAAAATTAGTCTAACCTGAATAATTAGTCTTGGATTACATGTATCTACTTTGAACAATTTCTTAGCCATTTGTGTCTTCAAAACTATGCCATAGTATCTTTCTGAAATTTAAAAAATATGGTCTTATCTTTAATTTTAATAAATTATCTCTAATCCTCTTCCAAGTTTCATTAGTTATAATTTTGAAATTTGACACATTCAACTGACAAATTTCTATAGACTCTATTTTTTAAATTGTGAAAACATTCTCTATGGCTGCTGAAGTATTTGGTAGGATTAGAACAAATTCTACTGGCAGAAGATACTCTTAATAATTTTCTTCATACTGAAAAGTGTACATATTTCACATCAAATAGTGTCCCAGTTCCTATCTTTGCTTCCATTCATAGCACCTTTCCTCCTTCAATCTTTTGTTAGAATTTGTACATCACTTACATTTTTCTCATCATTCAGGTCTTCCCTTTCTCTTGCAGGGACAAAGGTGAATATCCTGTTATTTGCAAGCTTTGTTTTGATAATTACAACTTGTTAAGAGCTTCAAGAGCTGCAGGGTTTTTTATTGTTTATTTTTCGGCAAAGGATGCCCTCCACTTGCTGAATACCTTGATTAAAGATTCCCAACCAATTCTGAATAAAATATGAACAAATTTAGAGACCTGTTTACAAAAAGTTTAATGGCATTGCAGGGCACTTAGGTTGATTTACAGAGTAGTTCTGAATAAATCAAAAATTTCTAAAATCTAATCAGAGAAGAACAAAGAATGTAGACACATACACACACACTGATTATAAAAATATTCAACATTAGCTTTGTCAAAAATTTTGTAATTTAGTTGCTTAAGATGTTTATATGTCTCTCTCTCTCTCTCTCTATATATATATATGTATGTTTTGACAATGACAGATTTTATTTTGATTGGCAGATTATTTCAGCTTGTCTGAATTTTATTGTCAGTTTTATCTCACAAGAAATTCCAAGGACAGACTGTTCCATAGATTTCTTAATTTTGTATTTATGTTACATCATAAAAACACATAATTTGATCTTTGATATTGAACTTTTTTTTTTTTTTTTTTTTTTTGAGACGGAGTCTCGCTCTGTCGCCCAGGCTGGAGTGCAGTGGCCGGATCTCAGCTCACTGCAAGCTCTGCCTCCGGGGTTCACGCCATTCTCCTGCCTCAGCCTCCCGAGTAGCTGGGACTACAGGCGCCCGCCACCTCGCCCGGCTAGTTTTTCGTATTTTTTAGTAGAGACGGGGTTTCACCAGGTTAGCGAGGATGGTCTCGATCTCCTGACCTCATGATCCGCCCGTCTCCGCCTCCCAAAGTGCTGGGATTACAGGCTTGAGCCACCGCGCCTGGCCGATATTGAACTTTTAATTGAATTTTCAATTCATTTTTAAATGCGATTAGCTTTACTTTGATTGCATAAAATGGAAAAACAAAAATTTATTATTGAAATTAATCTGACTTCCTATTTTTAGGATTTTTAAATAAAACTGAAATTATTTAACCCTGTATGAATTTATTCTACTAGTAAAACCGACATATTAATAATTATAGTTTTACACTTGGTTCAGGTTCAAAAATACTTACTTTTAAAAGTGAGTACAATTAATTTAAAGAATAATTTGATCTAACTGCAAAGTCATGCTCTGTAGAATGACTGTAATCTCACCTTCTGCCACATCATATATTAAATAATAATTGGCAGGCACTTCCTTAAAATAATTTTGAAATAGATACTGATGTTTTTTCAGCACCATTGGTCTTTCAGTTTCCCTATGGTTAGTAATATCACAACAACATCCATGGTAAAAGATAAAGCATTGAGGAATATTTTTTGCCATGTCATGATTCATTTTCTTGAAAAACAGCAATTTACACTTTTCATTAATTATACTTTTTAGGTTTTGATGTTAACACGATTAATAGCAAAAGAAAAGTGTTATCAAATAAAATCTTTAAAAAAATCTGTAGATTTGCATTACATAATAAATGGCATCTTTTTTTTTTCATACTTTGTATACATTTAACCTCTATTTTACTTGTTTTCTATGCAAGCTATCTAACTTGTGGCCTAGGAACTTTGTGAAACTTTCAAGCTTCACTATGGCCCTGGCCCAGTGGGTAGTATACCAGATGACTGGCAGCAGCAGCTGAAATACTTCTCTCACTACTACTCAAGACTGGGAAGAGTTAGTTCTCCCTATATGCTAGTGTTTGAGCACATTTTATTTTATTTGCAAGTCTCCTACGTGCTTTCATTTGAAAGAGAAGTGTTGGTTACAGTGTGTCAGGAAAGGGTCAGGAAAAGAGATGTTGTTTTTGGTCATCTTTCGGATTTAATCATAGGTTGAAGTGGGGTCTCTTGACTGCACTCATTCCAACTTCACTAGATAGATCATAAAGGAATTTTTAAGTGCCAAGTGAAGGTCTACCAAATCCAACTTAATTCATTTCAATGCATCGAATAATTATTACTCTGTCTAAATAAAACAGATAATGGACAACGTAAAATAGTTGAGACACGAAACAGTAGGTTTAAACTAGGTCTGTACTGAGTAAACTGTGATACATGATTACAATATACACAGAGTAGATGTTAGTTAATATCACAAAATCACTGCTTAACAAAGCACTGCAAAACTCAATGGCCTAACTCAACAGTCATTCCTTCTCCTGGCTCTGTGGGTCAACTGAGGGTCTCATTTTGCTGGATTTATACATGCTATTTCAAGTCCCCTGGGGTCAACTCATCATGGATGGGCTCTGATCTGTGTGTCTCTAATCCTCTCCTGGGATCAGCAGGCCAGCCTGGGTGAGTTTTACTCAAGGTAATAGCAAGCAGAAGAGAGCAAGCCCAAAACTGCACCTGCTTCTCAAGCCCGTGTCATATTTTATGTCACATCTAACATCTCATTGGCCAAAGCGAGGCACATGACTAATTCTAGACTCAAGGGGTAGAGAGTTAGTCCACTGATGAGAATAGGGAGAAAAAAGTTAATATTTTTGAACAGTAACTTGAACTCCTACATAGGGAGTTTTCAGAGAGCCCCAATGAAGAATTTTACCATTTCATTTTGTGGATTTTTCTGATGCACTATCTTTTTGTGATATACTTTACAATATATGTATAAATATATTTCTCATTTAATCCTCAAAGTTCTATGAGATGGGCATGTTATTATTTCCAATTTACAAATAAAGTGAAACTTGGAGAACTGAACTCTTGACCACAGAGCTAATGGATGACAGACAAAATTCCGCAGGTGTGAATGACCTCTCAGCCTCTCCTCTTAACTGTTTTGCTAAAATGCTTTACCTAATTATTTGGCACTAAGAAAATGATTTCCTGACTGTTGCTAGAGGCCCTGCTAGCAACTTGGAACACGTAATCATTCTCATCTAGCAGAATATAATTATTGGTATAATTTTGAGCTAGTGTAATTTCATTCTACTAAAAAATCACAGCATGAATTTGTAATATCAGGAAGACTTTGGGGCTAGAGAAAATAAAATGTCTGGAAAAATGCTGCCATATGTACAGGATTCAAGTGGCATCTGTGTGTGCTCATTACACCACATCATTCTGTATCTGTCCAATTTGTTCCTCAGGTAACTCAAACGACTCATGGGGTTGGAACTATTATGTTCTGAAGGCCTTCAGTTTTTGCTTCCAGCTTATGCCCCACAAAGCATTTTATTGTTATTCTGCATGTATCATACATGCAGACATTATTTCTCATCTCAACTAACTGAATACCTTTCCTAGATATGTTTTCTTTCCACTGAGAATAGCATGTTTGGTATAATGCACATCAAGGCTCCCCACCCCATGCCTCTGAAACCAATGATATTAACTTAGAATTCTGCTTCAAGGAGGAATTGGATTCCAGGATAGAGATTTGGATGGAGTGGCCGTGAAATAGATTGCTGAAGGGCAGAGGGACTCCAGAGGAAGAGGAGCAAGTCAAGACAACCTAGAATCATACGTAGTATAAACTATAGCATTTGGAGCTTGCTGAGACCCTAGAGTCTGCTCCAAACTTCTCCTTTTACAGTTGAAGAAGTAAAAGGTATTATGAATTATGAATAATTCAAGTGAATTAATGAATGGCAAAGTCAAATTTAACCACCATTCCTAGCCCTGTGTAATGGTTAAATTGTCAACTTGGCTAGGTTATGGCACTCAGTTGTTTGGTAAAATACTAGTCTAGATGTTACTGTGAAGGTATTTTGTACATATGACTGATATCTACAGTCAGCTGACTTTAAGTCAAGTCAAAAATTGCCTTGATAAAGTGGGTGGACCTCATTCAGTTTAAGGCCTAATGCCTAGAAGCTAAAACTGAGGTTTCTGGAAAAGAAGAAATGCTACCTTCAGACTGCAGCAGAGAAAATCCTGTTGAGTGTTGAGCCTGCTGGCCTATGCTACGTAATCCAGAGTTGCCAATATCCACAATTGCACGAGCCAATTCCTTCAGGTAAATGATAAATCTCTCTCCCTGTCTTTCTCATTTTCTCTCCCTATATACATGTGCGCATGCACACACACACACACACACACACAGACACACACACACCACACACACAATTGGTTTTGTTCCTCTGGAGACCTCTGACAGATACAGATACTGGTAACAAGAGTGGGGTGCTCTGTAGTGAATACCTATACATGTGGAATTTGCTTCAGAATTGAATAATAAGTAGACATCGGAAGAATTTTGAGCCATGTGTTAGAAAAAACCTAGATTTCCTCAAAGAGACTTTTGATAGAAATATGGGTGTTAAATGTGATTCTGGTGAGGGTTTGAACAGAGATAAACACAGTGAGATTGCTGTGTAATAACAGAGGCAGAGATTGGAGTGGTGCTGCCACAAGCCAAGGAACTCCTGAGCCTACCAGAAATGGGAAGAGGCAGGGAGACATCTTCCCTGAGAAGGTTTAGAGGAAATGTGACCTTACTAGCATCTTGCTTTTGGACTTCTAGTCTCCAGAACTGAGAGAGAATAAATGTCTTGTTTAAGCCACCCAGTTGTGTTGCTTTATTATAGCAGCTCTAGGATACTAATACATCTGGGATCTGCTAGGATTCTGGAACAGTGCTAGACTCTAAGGCTACTTAGAAGAGTAAGACATAGTCTATCATCTCAAGAAATTGATCTTCTGCTTATCCTGGTATTTACAAGCAGTACAGTAATGGGCTGGTCTAGCATGCCTGTGGAGTAACAGGGAATTGAGAGAGCACTCTAAATATCAGGCTGCTGCCATAGTTTGGGGATCAGATTCTAGTTTTTAAATCCAATATTATAAATGAGCAGTCTTAACAATGTGCTATGAACCAAAAGTACCAGGTCTATGTGGACTAGAAAGGGTAGGCAAAGTTTCCTGGAGGAATTATTGCCTTAAACTTGTCTGGAATGATAGATGGGATTTAAATGGACAGAGTACAAAGAAACCCATTCTAGAAGAGCAAACTACAGGCAAACACATGGTGCCTGGGATGAATAAGCCACTATTAAGCTCCTACTGTGTATTGTGAGCTGTAGGTTTTGTCATAATTAACTCTCAAGTATCCCAATAAAGTGGGTATTATTTTCTCCACTTCAAATACGAGGACATTGAGATTAAAAGACTCACCCAAAGTCACTTGGCTGGCAAGAGGCAGAGCCTCTTTAATGCAGAGTTCACAGAGCTCATGCATATTCATGGATGGTGAGGGGCCAGTCTGGCAAAACCAAAAAGCCTCTCTTCTGTGTTATACCATACCTTACTGTTACTATCATCACCCTATACAACACCAGAACTTATTTCTCCTACCTAATTGTAACTTTATACTGTTGACCAACCTGTCCCTATTTCCCAGTCCATTCCCCAGATGCCGGTACCACTGTTCTCTGCTTCTATCATACTAACGTTTTATTTTTATTTTTAGATTCTATAAATGAGTGAAATCATATGGTACTGTCTTTGTATCTGTTTTACTTCACCTAATATAATGTTCTCCAGGTCCATCTGTGTTCTTGAAAATGACAAGATTTCATCTTTTTTACAGCTGACTAGTATTCCATTGTATGTATGTATGCATTTTTATCCATTCATTCATTGTTAGATGCTGGGGTTGTTTCTATATCTGGGATAATGTAAATAATACTGCAATAAACAGGGAAGCACAGATATCTCTTTGACATACTGATTTCATTTTCTTTAGATATATACCCTGTAGTGGGAGTGCTAGATTGTATGGTAGTTTTATTTTTAATTTTTGAGGTAATCTTCATACTGTTTCCCATACTGGTTGTATTAATTTACAATCCCACCAAAAATGTTTAAGTATTCACTTTTCTTCATTTTTCTCACTGTATTTTTCTTTTGTCATTTTGATAATAACCATTCTAATTGAGGTGAGGTTGTATCTCATTGTGGTTTTGATTTGCATTTCCCTGATGATTAGTAATACTGAATATGTTTTCAAGTACCTGTTGGCCATTTGTATGTTCACTTTTGAGAAATGTCTATTAAGGTCTTTTGCCCATATTTAATTGGGTTCTTGTTGTTGTTGTTGAGTTGTTTAAGTTCCTAATATAATATAATCTGGATACTACCTTTTTGTCAGATGTATAGGTTGCAAGTATTTTTACCATTCTATAGATTATCTGTTCACTTTGCTAATTGTTTTTTGCTGTGCAAAAGCTTTTGAGTTTGATTTAATCCTATATTTCTATTAGTGCTTTTGTTGCTTGTGCTTTTGAGTTCTTATTTTAAAAAATCTTTGCCCAGTCTAATGTAATAAAATGTTTCCCCAATGTTTTCTTCTACTAGTTTTATAGTTTTGGGTTTTACATTTAAGTCTTTAATCCATTTTGAGTTGATTTTTTAATATGGTGAGAGGTAGGGATCTAATTTCATTCTTTTTCATGTGGTTATCTAATTTTCCCAGTACCATTTATTGAGCATCTTTGTCAAAAATCTGTTGGCTGTAGGCTCGCTTTCTGTTCCATTGTTCTGTGTGTCCATTTTTATGCCACTACCATGCTGTTTTGGTTACTAGAGCTTTGTAATACATTTTGAAGTCAAATAATGATGTCTTCAGCTTTGTTCTTTTTTCTCAGCATTGCCTTGGCTATTTGGGATCTTTCATTATTCCAAATTAATTTTAGGATTGAAAGAACTAAAATTAATGTTTCTTTCTCTTACATTTGCATCAGCTGCTTTTTTGGTAGGTTAAATTAACGTGGTAGATTGTCTGAAGATACAGTGAGACAATCAGTTCTAGGCTATCTATGAAGCATCTTAATAGTTTAGTGAGTATTTCAAAACGCATGTAGCTATTACTGAGGCAAATAGGAGCATTTTAACCATCTATTTTTATCTATTGTCCTGGCACCGGTGGAATGCAATTAGTCCCAGTCTGCTGTGTGGCTTTTCCCTGTAATGGAATTGCTGGTTCTCTAGGACTAAGTTGAATTGTGTGGCCCAGCTTTATGTTGTTGTTGCTTTAAAATAAATTTGTCCTGTGTTAATTGCTATTACATAATATCCAATTTGCAGTTCATTTGGGACATACCTGTGTTTGAAGCTGAGAGAGTCAAGATAAAAACCTGGATTCTGTAGTCCAAATATCTTGACGGACATTACTCTGCACTCTGTTGCTTCATAATGCTGGGGGAAGAACCCTGTGCTTGGAGCTGGGTAATTGCAAAAAATGTAGCTGACATTTATTGAGCTTAGCTACATGATGCGGATTTAATGTAGGACCTCTTTTTGCCGTCAAGGCAACCCTCTGAAGTAAGTACTACTATGCACATTGTATGGAAAGGAAGCTAAGTCTCAGATTACATAGCTTGCTGCAGTGACTTAATAGAGCATGAGATGTAAATAGGTATTTGCATTCAGGACTATCTAAATCCAAAGTCCATTCTATCAACCACTTTTCTACACTGACCTGACCTTCTGGGTATATGGTAGGTACTCAATGAACAAATGGGTTATTCAACAAAGGATGTTGTCTTTGACACACATTCCCTCATGACTTTCGGGTGAATTTCCCCCTGGGTTTTATATTCCTATCTTTAGAATTCAGATGTTAGGTTGGAAACCTCTAAATCTCCTTCCCCCGGCAATTTACCACAGAGGAATGACTGGAACTAGGCGGTGAGCCTGGGCTTAATGCTACCTGGTGGGCAGATAACGCCTTGGAGTCAGAGCCATCTCCCTGCCAGACAGAGACCTGGTTGGGCTGGAATAAACTAGAGAAGACCTAGGGTTTAAGGAGGCTTCGGCAGCCTCTTACCTGTGGTTTCAGCTATGAAGCCATGAGGCAGAGACCCGCAGATGCGCCTGTGGGTGTGTTACAGGCAGAGGTAGCGGCAGGGTTGCTGTAGGAGGTGGTGTAATGGCTACTGAAGGTAAAACCTGAGATTGCTAATCTGAAATCAAGTGGTTGATCCACAGAAGCTGACCAAGGATTGGAACTAAAGGGGGGATGTGGAATCTGGAAAGAATGCAGGACAAAAGCAAGAGGGCCACAGACAGACTAGAGATGGCAAGTTACATAACTCCAGAGTCATACCATGCCAGGTAGCTACACATAAAAGGTTAAATATCTCCACAGGTTGCTACTCTATGTTCACCTTATCTTATGTAAAGTGCTGATTTACTGAACCTGAGACAAATACATGACTGATGATTCTCCTCCCTGCTCCTTTTCACTTGTAACATGTGGATTCAGTAATGTCACCATACCCTCCCTCTTTCTCCTCCAGCCCTCTTTTCCCCTTTAAATATTGGAGCCTTCAAAATCATCCTTGGAGAAAGGAACAGACCTGTCTCCTGGTCATGTCGTTTACCTTGGCAAAATAAACTTCTGAATTGATTGAGACCTGTCTCGGATACTCTTTGGTGTACAGGGCCATGCTGGGTGTTTTTAAGGAGCTGAAGCAGGGTGAACAGTTGACAGGACTCATAATGCATCTACTCATGATGGATCCAGCAGCCCCTCTAGGGCCCAAGGTAAGAGGTCCTGTTCAGGGCTGCCTGCAAGCCAGTTCTCCTTCTGTGTGGGCCTCACCATTGCCAAATGATGTCACCAGAATTCTTGGCAAAAGGTTTAGAACTCAAAATGGAGATTAAAACTCCCTCAGAGATCGGGGCATGAATAAATAGGAAGGGAGCCACCTTTGCTTTCAGGATATGGCCTCTTTGGGAGGGTGTCCATACTCACTGGTGGAAGCATCACAACCCGCCTCTCTGCATGGCCGTAGGCACATCTGTGAACTCTGCTGACCTTCCTTTGTAAATGCCAGCATTCAAGGTTCCTGCTTGATGTGAAGACTAACCAAAGTCACGGTATCAATCAAATTGCAGTGGGATGAAGCTGGCTCCTGTGCACCATGGCGTGTCAACCTGCCCTCTTTTGTCGAAATGCAAAACCAGCACACTCTCCTCACAGCCGTATTTCCATTGCAGGCCCTCAAAGAGCAGTAACTCATTTAAAATGGAGTCAGGACTGGACAGAGCCCTGCATGGAACAGCTCGTAAATCTGCGTAATCTTTCTCTCTCTTTCACTCGTACTCTTTGTCATTGGCAATACTTTGTAAACTGGGAAGCGCCAGTAAACATCAATTAATATTATTTACTCATTCACTGGACAAACATTTCACGTATAAGGCTGAGCACATTCTGTGTGCCAGGTGCTGGATGATACAGGTATGAGGAGGACCTAGCCACAGTTCTCAAGATTCTTGAGGATTGGGGAGAGGGACCATAGACATTCATCATCACAGACAAAGCCATGTGAAAGCAAACCAAGAGACTGAAGGAAGCCCTGACACTGGGCCCTGCTTTGGGGGTCAGTTCTGGATGGAGGATTTTAAGAAGTGGGATCAGAGAAGGATATTCGTGAATTAAGTGTTGAAAGCAGAGTCCCAGGTAGTTAGGCAGAAGGAACAGCAGGAGCAACAGCCCCGATGCAGGAGAAAGCCTGTTGTGGGTGAAGGAAAATTAAGTAGGTCAACATATCTCAGTTTATTGCAGCACAGAAGAAAAAAATTAGGATGATTACCAGCTGAGGACAGCAGCAGGGTACGATGGTTCACAAAGGGAGGTGGATTACTTGAAACAGGCAATGGAAAGATACTCAATTGTTTTCAACAAGGAGGTTCTCTTTATTCATTTACTTTTACTCTATTGCTTTATTATTGTTTGGTATTATTATTTCAGAAAGAACCCTGGCCATATCAGAGGGTTGTCCCCTCTTAATGAGAATGTGACTGACCTATAAAATTAATTAAAAAAATACAACTGGATGGAAACTACCCCTCCATGTAGTGACTCAGCCCTCCATGGTGGGAAGCCCAGGTGATTTGGGATTCCAGGCAGGAAGGAGGCCGTGAGGCAGCACAGAGCATGGAGGGAGGTGGGAAGATGGAGGCAGGCAGCTGAGCGGCTTTTGTAAGGGTCTGAGCTCCCGACTGCTAGGCAGGCGCCATATGCTCAGGGGAGGTGCGTTGGTTTTCATCTGTTACCCGGGACTCCATTCACTTGTTCCCCACGCACAGGAGCACCCAATGGATGGTGCATGGTGGACACCCACAAGGAAGGCAGCAATGGCCTTGCTGTAGGGCCGTGTGGTCTAATGTAGACATCCTCATCCTGCACATGAGGGTCATCCAAAGAGCTCTTAAAGCAGTGATGACTGAGCCCCACTCCAGACCAATTAAAGTAGAATTCCCTTAGGAGCCATCTGTCCTTTCTCCCTGAAGTGCCAGGTAGGAGAGGAGGGTGTGCTCAAGGCCCTTTGGGACAGGGAGATGATGTGAAGAGGAAGGGACTCTGCGGCAGGAGGTGGCATGTGGGGGCGTGGGTAGAGACTGTGGCAGCTGACACTTTAGCCACTGGCTGAACCAAGGGCTCTAGTGGAAAGGCGCTGCCGGCCTGGCTGTAACTCCTGGACCTGTCCAGGTGCCTTAGGTTTTTGTTTAACATCTCCATCTTTGAACATCTTCAAATATAAACTACCACAAACTGGAAGGCTTCAGCAACAGACATTGTCATCTTGCAGTTCTAGAGGCCAGAAGTCCAAGATCAAGGGTTTATAGGGCCGATTCCTTCTGGAGGTATAGGGAGACCCTGTTCCTAGCCGCTCCCCCAGCCCCTGGGGGATTGTGGGCCACATCTGGCGTTCCTTGGCTTGTAGACTCCTCGCCCCAATCTGATCTCTCCGTGCATCTTCACACAGCGTTCTCACTGTGCGCCTGGCTCTATGGCTAAGTTTCCCCTTTATGTAAGGACATCAGTTATGTTGGATCAGGGCCCACCTTAATGACCTCATTTTAATTTGATTACCTCTGTAAAGATTCTAGCTCCAAATAAGGTCACATTCCAAGGAACTGGGGGTGAGAACTTCAACATATGAATTTGGGGCGGGGGGGAGACCAAAATAAAAAACAATATTATTTCTACCCATTTTTTACCATTAGGTGACAGAGTCTGCATAATATTATCTTATTCATCCTCCCCGAAACGCTGTGTAATGTAGAGTATTAATCTTGTTTTAGAAATGAAGAAACAGAGCTGCAAAGAAATGCAGTATCTGGCCTGGGATCACAAACAGAGAGCCGATGGTAGAGGCTTCTCAAAGGCAGGTTTGTCTATGTGTGACCCACTGTGTTCCCATAGGATGGAGCAAGTCTGATGGAGCCTCACAAGCCCTTTCAGGCCTCTGAGGTCTGTATTTTTCTGTATGGGAAAGAATCAAGGCTGATTTGGCATTGCCATTGTCAAGAAAATGCAACTCGGCAGGACTCATGGAAAGGTATGCACGTATTGAATCAGTAACAGGATCCTGAAGTGCCAGCTGTCTTTCTTTATTCATAGCTTTTCATAGCTGGAGGTATAGTGCAGGAGGAGGAGGAGGAGGTAAGAGGAGGACAGGAGATTGTGTAATTCTTACAGGAAGAAAGCCAAAAGAAAAGGAAAAATGCAAGCTGTGTCGGCACACAGGCGACTGTACAGAAATAAGATGAGTGTTCAGCTGTGTCCTGAAATGGTCATGGAGCACGGGGCTAGAGGAAATGTTGCCTTTTGCAGTTTTGCTGGCGGCATAATCTAGACTTCATAAATTATCAGCCAGTCTGCTCTGCTCAGCTCAGCTTTGTTCAGAAAACATGTACTGAGAAGCTGTTTTAAGCTCCACATTCACATAGACCATGCTTTGCAGAAGCTTGGAGTCCATAGGGGCTGCAGACCCACAAAGGGATCACCATGGTACCATGTGCACAAAAAAGCAGAGGCAGCTAAGGCAAAGCTGAGGGGAGGCTACCAAGCAAGCCTGGGCCGGGGGAGGAATCAAGGAGGACTTCTCGAAGGAAGTGATGGCTGAATCTTCAGAGATGAGCAGGCAGTGGCAGGGGAGAGGTGAGAAAGGCAATGGTACTAAGAAAAGCACTCATGTGTGGAATAGCATGTGTGGTGACCAGTGTTTGCATGGGTATTTTAATTTGGGCTAAATGTGCCTCTTATGATGAGATGAATCATGCCAAGTTTCTTTTGCAGGCTGAAGGCGGCACACCTGCCTAGCCTCTTTCATTAACATCTCATGGGGACTGGAATATAATGATTCCTTCAGCACTGTAATTGTGCCTTGGCTCAGTAAGCTTTCAGTTGCCAAAAAAATACTTAGTGGAATATGAATCAGAAAAATCAAAGCACTTTAAGAAAAGGATTAATTATTAACAGCATATCTATTAAAGCTTAGCACTTAGAAAAGAGCTACAAATTGGTTCTGAATACGGCAGTGTAGAGATTCTGGACATACTTATATGGGTCTTGTGCCATAACGTCTTGCAAAGTGTTTAGCTGACCCAGGTAATTCAAGAAGAAGTTCATATAACCCCTGCTAACTATTAAAATTCTTCCATTACTTTCTTTGAGAACACCCAAAGATTAGCCAAACATGAGGGAACATATCCTGCTGTGCCATAGCTTTGTGTACGGTGTCTTCCTGCGGATCAAGTGATGCTTCGTTTGTAAAAGTAACAAGGGGCAGAAATTCAGAAAAAGAGGTTTTGTTCATATAAATAACCTCCCTTCCACTGTGTTATGCTAACAGACATATCACATGAAACAATCATATCACAGAGATACCTTTTTCCTTGGTACAAAAACCTGTTTTCTTTGTAATTTTAATCCTAATGTGGTTTTAAGAAGAAAATTAAATATTGATGAACTTTGGATAATACTGTGTCTTAATTCATTATAGTACTGTTAAAGAAACTGATGATTATTCTTTCAGAATTACTTTTATGCCTGTAAACACTTTGACTTCTATTCAGACAAAATTTTTTACCGTTCAATTATCCATCTGAAGTGGAACCCATTTTTAAGGGGAGGTATTTTAAAAATGGAATCTTTTTTGTACTGTTTTTAGAGTTTTACAATGCATGGATTTCCATCGTTTAAAATTATGCTTGTGTGTCATTCAAGAAAAACAGGAGCCACTTTAACTATTTAGAACAGGAGGAATTTAATCCAATGGATTAGCTTCAGTAGTGATAGAAGATCAGAGAAACTAGAGAAACCAAACAGAGTAGGACAAAGCAACTCAGAGATTAGGAAAAAAAAAAAAAAATGGAGCCAGGTCCATCCCAAACTGAACAGCAGAGGAACAGGGCTGTGCTTTCCAGGTCAAGGGGCAGGGATTGGAAAGGCTGAAGGGAAGAGGGAAGAGGAAAACAACCCAGACTCTTTCTTTCTTGCCCTTTCCTATCTCTCCTCCAAGACACTATGGCCAGCTGAAACCCAAAGCCAGCTGAGAGGGGAATCTGGGAAGTGCAGGGTGCATCATCAACCAGTGAAATGCAGACCAGAGCAGAGGAAGGTCAGGATCTGCACAGCTCATTGCTTTTTATGGACTTTACTTACTTTCCAAGACAGAAGGGGTGAAACTGTATAACCCCATCTCTGATAAAGATTTGTGAGGGGAAAGAGAGGAGGAAAGAGACAAGTGTTCCAGGCAGAGAAATAGACACATGAGCCTGAACTGGAGTATCGACTTCCTTCCCTCCCTTTCTCCTTCCCTCCCTCCCTTCTTCTCTTCTCGGCTCCAGTTCTTCCTCCCTTCTGCCCTTCCTTCCTCCCTTCCTGTCATTTTCTCTACACCCTGAAGTCTGGAGTCTGTGTGATGTGTTTCTGTTGTTATTATTTTCTTCTGACTCTTCTGGTTTTCCTCCATGCCGTCCTTAAATTATTCCCAGGTCCTGCCCCGTGCCTAATGGGTCCCTCCCTGAGAAGTATATTGGCTGGGGAAAAGCTCTGAGGGAGCAGAGCATGCATTAGACACAGAAGGGTCAGCTTCTCCCATCTTCTTGTCCTTTGCATACGTGGCCCTCCCCATCTCATCAGCTGCCAGCCTGGAGCTCCTGAGGGAGCTCCTCCATGCCTTGCAGGCTGCTGAAGGCTGCGGAGTCAGGATTTGAAGCCAAGCTCCAGTTTGAGACACGAGGGAAGGTTTTAATCCCCAAATTCCATTTTCCCATCAGAATAATGGAATGGGGTTTGCAAATATCAACTCTGCACAGTTTTTATGGGAAGAACTCATTGTTATTGCAATCTATCAGGCATGTGCCTGGAGCAATGTAAGTTTTGATTATTCCTTCTTTTTAATACATGATTCCTGCCTGGATTGCTGCAGCAACCTCCCAAGGGCCTCCCTGCTTTGACTCCCACTGTGTCTCTTAACATAGCAGCCGGAGTGATCTTTTCACACCCCAAGTTGGGATCTCCATGCCACATCTTGCTCCCAGCCTCACCACGGCACTCGTTCCACCCAGAATGAACACTAAACTCATTCCAGTAGCCTTCAAAGCTCTGTGTGGCCCAGTTTTTCCCATTTTGACTCTTCCTTTGTGTCTTGTTTGCTCTTCCCCAATGTGGCTCACCCTGCCTTTGGGCCTTCCCATTTACTGTCTAGAGACTCTGCCCCACTGCCCATATGGTGAACCCCTCATGACCTGCAAGCCCTGAGGCCTCCTCTGACACGTCCACTAAAATCGCAGCTCAGCCAGGTGTGTTGGCTCACGCCTGTAATCCTAACACTTTGAGAAGCCGAGGTGGGTGGATCACCTGAGGTCAGGAATTCTAGACCATCCTGGCCAACATGGTGAAACCCCATCTCTACTAAAAATGCAAAAATTAGCTGGGCATAGTGGCACATCCCTGTAGTCCCAGCTACTCAGGGGGCTGAGGCAGGATAATTGCAGGAGAATTGCTTGAACTCGGGAGGTGGAGGTTGCAGTGAGCTGAGATCTGGCCATTGTGGTCCAGCCTGAGCAAGACTCTGTCTCAAAAAAAAAAAAAGAAAAAAGAAAAGAAAGTTTCAGCTCACCCCCTACACCTTGCCCAATACCCTGGCATCTCTAATCCAGCTTCCTTCATTGGTGAAACGTAGCCTTCCCTATCTGCCCTAGCATGTGGCATCTTCTCACATCCTAGATCATTCTCACAGGGCTAGGTATGATTCCCTAGAACCCGTTTCAGCTGGTGAGAGACCGGAGTGATGGTTCTACTCTTCTCAGCAGGTGGCAGGGTCCTCTTGGGGCTTCTGTGTCTTCATCACCACCGTGAAAGAGCTGGTCTCCATGAGCTTCAACTTCCCTTTGGAGATTAAATTCCATTGTGCTGCCCATACACACATTTTGAGAAGCCATTTGCTCTGCAACTGGGGAGAACATGTATTTATTTTCCCACATCTGTCCCCATTGTCAGGCTGGAGGGTGAGAGTCTAAATCCACAAGTGAGGGAATGCAACATGGAAAGTCTCTCAAAGAACATCTCCACAGGGACAGGATGCTCAGTGGAGTGGGCTGATTTCTCCCTGCTGGTGCCCAGGGCTCTCCCTTCACTGCAGCTCCTAATGTGGCTGCTTCACTGACTGTGTGGAGAGAAAACAGAATGCTGAGACAACCAGAGGCCGAGTCAAACTTGCAAACCTCTAGAAGAACGCCCGAGCTCCCCAGTCATTCATCCATTCACCTGCTCATTCAATGATTTGTTCATTCTTTCCTCCAGCTTATTGTCCCTTAGACACCAGATGTCTTTAAAGGTATCCCTGGTATTTCTTATGGCTGCTTGATATGGTTTGGCTGTGTCCCCACCCAAATCTCATTTTGAATTTCCACATGTTGTGAGAGGGACCCAGTGGGGGGTAATTGAATCATGGGGGCAAGTCTTTCCCATGCTGTTCTCATGATAGTGAATAAGTCTCATGAGATCTGATGGTAATATAAGGGGGAGTTTCCCTGCTCAAGCTCTCTCTTTGCCCGCCGCCATCCATGTGAGATGTGACTTGCTCCTCCTTGCCATGATTGTGAGGTCTCCTCAGCCATGTGGAACTGTAAGTCCAATTAAACCTCTTTCTTTTATAAATTTCCCAGTCTCGAGTATGTCTTTATTAGCAGCATGAAAACGGACTAATACACTCCTCTTAAACCCTTAGCTTTGTTATTTTTGTTGTCCCCTCTCTAAGCCACCATTCATACTGTTTGCTTAACCTCCATGCACAACTCCAGGCTTTTGTCTGTCACAACCTTCACCACTCTTGCCAGTGCCTGTGGCAGAGCCCAGCTATGCTCATTAATCACAAGGAGCTCCCTGCATTGACCAGCCATCCTTACCCTGGGCTAGTTGTGTGAATAACCTGGTCTAAGGACCCTGGATGAGAATGGCATGACATGCATCCCTTCCAGATGAGGTGACCTCCCAAAACACTCTGCTCTCCATCTGCCAGCTGATGACAGTAGCTCAACTCCTGTCAGAAGATGGTGGGAATGGTGCAGCCACACAACAGAAACACCAGAGGTCCCTGGGCAACCACCTAGAGGACAGCTACTTTGTGGAGTGCTGCCCAAGGGAGTCACACACCTGTGTGGTGAGTGAGAAACAAGCTTTGTCTGCAGAAGCCACTGTAAATTTTGTGGTTATTTGTAAACAGGCCATTCATCCTGCAAATACATTCACCTACAAGTACACATGCTGGGTACTGTGCTAAGCACAGGATTTATAATGATGAATAAGACAAACCTAGAACTTGCCCACCCAGAGCCTGTAGCTTAGCAGGACAGACAGATTTGACTTAGCTCTCATGGGATGTCCGCAAGGTTCTGAAGAGGAATTGTGCAGAGAGAGAATGGGAGCTCAGACTGTGGTGTTGAAGGTGAGGGACCAGTGCGACTGGAGCCAGCCTGAGGTTCCAGAAGGATTCCCTGAGCAAGTAACATCTGAGCTAATATCTGAAGGATGAGGGCACTGGAGAGTGGAAGAGGGGAGGCTTTCAGGGTCAGGGGCTGTGTGCAGGGTGCCCAGGCTGAGTGGGGAACTGGGGACACTGAAGGAAGGCCAATGGGGTCACCTGTGTGTGCAGGAAATTTAGCACAGTGCCTTGCTCATAATAGGGGTTAATTAATGTTTGCCTAATGTATCACTACATGAATGAATGTACCATTTAACTAAAAATTGAAAAAGATCAAAGGAAACAGAAGCAAGAAAATGAATAAAAATTTGGGGGTGAGAGGTGGCTTCTCAAGTAAAAAAAATCACAAATCTATATCTACACAAAAGGAAGTATATGGGGATTGTCTCTATTTAGTATCTCCCTCAATCCCAACCCCATTGCGGTTAAAGGGAGGGATGCAAAAGGCTTTCCTAATCTCTCTTTTATGACTTAAAGCTTATCAGGGGCCTATTCTGTATTTTCACTCCAGTTAGAGGGATTCTCTGGAGCCTGAGTCTCTCTTTCTCTCTGTAGGCATTGGGAAGCAAAATCTGATTCAGAAGCAGAAGAGAGGAGAGTTTGCTTTTCACATATTCTACAGAATTGAAAAAAAAATCGATTGGTGGGTCTTTATGACAAATCTGGACAGGTGTTTGAGAGAACACACAGCAATCTATTTCTAGTTTCCCACACTGCCCCAATGGAGTAACCCCCTGTGCTATTTGGTGGTTAATGATCACATAATTTATATTTTATAACATAAACCCTCAGAGTTTCCTTTATGTAATGACAATAGACTATCCACAGCTACCTTTGTGGAACCTAAAAATGTCATTGCTTGGGGCCAGATGTAATGTGCAGTAAATAATTTAACAACAAAGATCTCTTAATTCTATTCTTAATTCTATTCTAACTTATTCTAAGTTAGAATTCATCCCCGTGGTCAATGTGAAACACCACTCAGTGGATTGGCAAATTCCAACTGTATCTCCAGTGTAACCCGATTCATACTGAAAGGCCTCCAACAATTCCAAAGATATTTTCATGCTTGGAAGTTCTTGTGCCCTCAACATTAGCATATGGCTTCTTTTTTCTCCTGGCTTTATTTTCTTTTTACTCCAAGATAATTCAGCCCTTGATATGCATGCCTATTTGTGTATATCTTCGAATGCATGTCTCACCTTCTAAAATGCTTTGTATAGAAGCTGTGGCATCTTATTCCCTAGCTGTGATGTTAACGTTATATGGCTAAAGAGCTTGCAGATTCCACGTGCTCACCACAATAATTCAAATAGGAAGTAAAATGCATATATGAAAACCAAGCTTCATAGGGCTCCAGAAATTCTCAACGGGACCTAATTGGTGCTCTCTTGTGGTCAAAATATTTAATAAGCACCTGTTACATGAAAGATGTTGTGGTTACAATGGGCACTGGGTAATGATGCTGGCAAAGTCAGAGGTTGCCCTTGACCTCATCAAATTTACATTGCACTGGAAAAGACAGCCATTGGCTGCAAATGACTTTCTAACAGCTGTCGCTGGGATTGCAGAGGTGCACAGAGTAACAGCAAACATGGAGCCAAGTGGCCTGGGGAGTCCTGGAGGCCAGGGAAAGCCTCGCTGGGGAAGTGGCATGCAAAGTTGGAGTTAATTGGCTCCATTTTGAGTGAAGGGACTACCAAGTGCAAAGGCCCTGCAGCAGGACCTGCTTGAGCACTGAAAGAAGATCTTCATCAAGTGGCAAAGGTGTTCTACAAATCCATGCCTTTTGATGTCAGCTGTCATACTTTTTCCCTGTTTTAATGAAGGGATCTGGGAGCATTTGCCCTGGTTGTGGCCTGAGAAGATGACCTCTACCTTTCAGAAAAATAAAAGGTTTTTTCACTTCTGAGCCACAGACTGCTTTGGAGCATGACAGACAACTCATAACCATTCCTGGAAAACACACCCAGCGCCTCCTTAATTAATGGCAAATGACAGTAGTGTCTATTTCTTGGAATGAAATGGAAGCAATAATGAGAAAAATCCAGTGAGTAACATTAACTCACGTTTTGAGAGCCCTTTCCTATATAATTGTTCTTCAGTCTTTCAACAATCATGGCAGTGCATATGACCGTCGTCATTTTGTACTTGAGGTTACTGATCTTTGGAAGATAAAGTTGCTTGCCCACGAGACTCAACTGTTAAGAAGCAAGACTTGAATCTAAGTCTTTTGTCTCAACTATTGTATTTTCTCGAATCCAGCTTGAATCACTGATTACACCCATTGCAGCTCTGTGACATGCAGTGAATTACTTAACATTTCTGCACCTTAGTGTTTTTCTCTGTTAAATGGAGACAGTGATAACACTGATTCATAGGATTCAAGTGATGACTGAATCAGTTCACAGAGGTTCATATAGACTTGGAACAGTGCCTAGCACATGGTAAAAACTGTACAATTGTTGGCCATGTTATTGATTCTTCTTGTTACTATTACCTGTCTCTGGAATAACTTGGCTTGATATTTTAATTTTATGTGAATAGCATTTGACCCTTCTATCAGCTTATCCTGAAACTAATATGAGTAGATAATTTCACCAAAAAAGGTGTTCTTTTTGATAAATATGAACAATTAAAATTGGATTAATGAACCTTGAACTTCAAAAGAGTCAGGAGCCTTTAGGTTAAAACAATTGCTCCCTTTTCTAACAACCCTGTCAGTCACAACACAAATAGTTCATTAGTGTCTTTCTTCCTTTCTTTCTCTTTCTCTCTTTTGCTTTCTTTCTCTCTTTCTTTCTTTTTCTTTCTCTCTCTCTTTCTTTCTCTCTTTCTCTCTCTCTTTTTCTTTCTCTCTCTTTCTTCTTTCTTTCTCTCTTTCTTTTCTTCTTTCTTTCTTTCTTTTCTTTCTTTCTTTCCTTCCTTCCTTCCTTCCTTCCTTCCTTCCTTCCTTCCTTCCTTCCTTCCTTCCTTCATATAGCATTACTGAGCACCTACAGTGTGCCAGGTACCATTCTAGGTACAACAATGAACACAACAGTCAAAATTCCTGTCTTTATAAGGCTTGCATTCTAGTTAGAGGGATAAAGAAAGAAATAAGAAAACAAGGAGTACAATGCACACTACATTACATGATGATAAGAGCTTTGAAAAGAAAGAAAACAGAAAGGGGCAATGAGGGGTGCAGGGGGAGGGCATGTTAAATAAGGTGATTAGCGAAAGCCACACTTAGAAGGTGACTTAGAGAGTGGCCCATGTAGCTGCTGCATTCGTAGCATGCTAGGCAGATGATTTTACATGTTCTCTGATTGTTTCATATTGATTTCCTGGAGGAAAGAGCCATACCTGACACTTGATTAATTAGTGATTTTCATCCATTTATTAAGCCTTTTGTGATTACCTGCTTTGTTCCAAGTTCTGCCCTGGATACCGTGGCTTTTGATAAATGAGAGATTATCCTGGCAATTACTGTGTGAGTCACAGTGCAGCTGGGGAGAGGAAAGGCAAGTCCACAATGACCATGCTGTGCAATAAGGGCTCTGGCACAGAGCACTATGAGAACAAAGGTTGATCATCCCAAATACCAGGGTGAGAAGGAGAGGGTCAGGGCCTCAGGCCTGCAGAAGAGGCCCAGGTCCTGAGCTCATTTGACAATCAAATGAGCCTCAGTAAAGGAGGGAAAGTTGATCAGGTATGGTGTTCCATGAAGGGGAGCTGGCATGCTCAGTGACAGGTACAGGGGTGTCCTCTGCTGGCAGAGCAGAGGGTGGGAGGGGTGTGGTAGGAAACAGGCTGGAAGGCGAGCAGAGCAGGGCCAGAGCTCCTGGGACCCACACACGATGATGAGGGTTGTGCCCTTTATCCTGGACCAGCAAGGGCCACGTGAGGACTTTGAGAAGAGTGGGTGGGGTCATATCTGTTTCTTGAGATGACTAATTCCATAGCTGTGAGCAGGAGGAAGGACTGATTTTCTAATAGCACCAGATTGTGAGACTGAAATAAGGAGACCAGCTCACGGTGTGAGGGATGAGAAAGCCTGCTCAACAGAGGAACATTGGAGGAGGGCTTGGCTTCTAGGCTTCTAGATGTGGCAAGGAGGTAGATTCAGGAGGTATTGATAACCTCCTGGCTCGGAGCGAGAGGGAGGAGGCTGGAAAGGGGTTCATGCTTCCAACAGGGGTGAACAATGGGGATGATATCATTGCTGACCAAGATAGGAACTCTGACAGTATTTGGGTCAAACTTGGACATGCTAATTGAGAAGTTCTCCAGGGACATCTACAAGGGAGTTGAAGATGACTTGGGTTAGATTTGGGTCAGGAGCCTATTTGCACCAGCAGCATCTACTGTGGGCCGTCCCTGTGCCCAACAGAAACAGATTAGCCTGGCCTGGGACCTGTTCCTGAAGTCCCAAGACTTCCAAGGCCCTGAAATACATAGTCTTCCCACAGCCTGGAGACAGAGGCAGACTGTCTTAAAAGTCCAGACATTGCCCTCATGATAATAATTTGTAGAGCCTTAGTCACATCCAGACACTATTTAAAGAACTTGATATTAAGTTTCACATTTTGATCTTCAAATGTTCTCCAAAGTGCAGGTACTCATATTATTTCTATTTTATAAATAAGGAAACTAAGGCTCAGGGAGGTGCATTAACTTGTCCAAGGTCACCCAACTGATAGCAGCTCCAGGACTTCAACACTGGTCATGTGGCAGGGCCCTAATTGGCATTTTTCACCACTCAGGGTTTTGTTGTTGCTGTGTTGTGTTTCAGTTTTTCCACAGCTCTAATTGAAGAGGGCAGGTGGAAACTATGTGAAAATAAGCTATTCTTGAGGAAATATTCATTATAGAAAAAAAGCCTAAATAAAGACTGGTCTTGTTTAAAGTGGATTCAATAATAAATTCATGGATACAGGAAGTGATGCCTTGAATTTCCTCCAGGCTCCCCAGTGCCCTACATTTATTCAGCACCCGGCGCTTACTGAGCATCAGCAGACAAATGGAGCCGTGATGAAAACAGAGGGCACCTCTACCCTCAGGGAGCTTCCCCAAATGAGAAACCAACAATGAGGCTCCTGAATTGGCCCCAAACTGAGCACTTTTTGACCGCATTTTAGAAACTAAAATCTCAAAAACAACTTGCCTTCATTGTGCCTGGTAACAAAAGACCCAATGTCCTTCTCAACGGCTTCCTGCAGAAGATCACCGTCAGAATCCCAGGAGCCTCTGATAAGCAGGCAGATGGGGCAGGGAAAAGAATCCCTGAAATGAAAAGGTAATGACATTTACATGAGTAGTGGTTGTTTCACCATCATTAGTAATAGCTAGCACTTTCATTAAACTGTAAAGGTGATAAAGAAGAACAGCATCTCACAGCAAGGCTGTAAGATTGTCATCCCATTTAATGGATGAGATCAGTGAAGCTCACAGATGCAAAGTGATCTGCTGGTTAGTAGCGAAACTGGGACTCAGATGTCGGGATTGCACCTCCAGGCCCCTTCCCCTGTCTGGGTACCTGACTGCTTTCCTGTTTCAAAACAATCTTGTTGAAGTTGCCCTCTTTTGAGACACTTTGAGAGAATACTAGAGCAGAGGGAAGCTTGGGAAAGGCTTTTGTAGGTTTAGTAGGGAATTATTATCTTTTACATTTCAGCTTCCATGGCAGCAGCTGCAGCATCAGACATGGAAAGCAAAGGTGATTGTAAACCAGTTGTCTTTTCTACCACTTCCGTGGGTAACGAATGGGAAAATATCAACTCCTTGGGCTTTCCGGTTTAAAATTTTTATTTTTTGGAGGAGACTGGTTGCCTTGCTTTCAGGTCGATATTCTCTTGATGAGGTATTTCCCATTCCAGGAAGCTTCATGGCTTAATTCAGAAGCAAAGGCTGTGATGATACCTCCTGGATTGGCAAAGTAGGAGCTTGGATTTTCCTGGAGTCCCCACCAGCAGGACTAACACTGGCTGGAGTCTATCCAGCCAAGTTCTGCCACGTCATGTACCATCTGTGCCTGGATACACGCTCCCCTTGGACCTCGGGCATATTTTTCCTGTAACCCAGTGGCATCACAAGGAAGGCTTTCCCCCTGTAGCAGGGTAGAGGACCCCCCCTCAGCTACAGTCACATGAGCCAGTGTCCAAGACATTGATTATGCTGCTTCTATATTCACAGCAAATTTGCTATAACCTGAATTGGGTTCCTGAGAACAAAGAAAAATAAGAGCTCTCATTTTTTCCTTTAAAAAGTGTGGAGCTTTTTTTGTGTGTTTTTCTTGCTAGTGTTCATGAGTACATATACATACTTGCTGAGATGGAAAATCCAGAAAGGCTCTCAAATTGGGTTATACTCCAACCCACACACCGGGAAAATCCTTAGGGAAACAGTGAGAGGGTGTCAGGGGGCGTTGTTTCATTCAGGGAGAACCTGGTTATAGCATATGAAATGTGTCATTCCATATTATTTTGCTAAAGATTCTGTACCCAAATATATACTCAGAAAAGTCCTCCTGGTGGCTTATGTTCCAGAAAATAGGGTGATTCCCCTTCCCTTTTCCTGCTCAGTCACTGATGCCACCCCACGGCCGAGCAGCATGCAGCCCTCCCCATCGGCAAGAATTCTCTGCACACCCTCTATGTGTTTGGCAAAGTGATAACTGCCACAAGCCAGTTAAGAAATGGAGCCCACAGTCCCCATAAACGGAATTACCATTGGGACAGAATTGTGTCATGCATCTTCATAAAGTCATTAAACCAGCTGCCAGTCCCTTGAGGACACGACTCTCATTGTATTTGCATTTATACTCCTAGCACCTAAGGTGGGAACTGGATTCTAAGACATTCAATGACTATTCCTTGAATAAAAATATAGTGAATGAGAACTTAGCATGTTAATGTTATACTTCATATAATTTTCTAGTAGTACATTAAAATGTCAAAATATGGGGTCTAATTAGAGTATAGGACAGTTTAATATAGGACACATCATAATTCGCAAATACAGTAGGTCAGTTGATTTCTCTCTCTCTCTCAGCTTCATATATTTATTCACTAGACATTTGTTTTGTTAATTATGTACTGTATACTGTGCTTTGTACTGGGGACATAGTGATTAATTACCACCTCCTAACCCACATCTTCCTCCTGTCTCCTTCCAAAAAATTCATGCTCAGTTGAGAAGACAGAAAAATAAGCAAGTAATTACAACTTATAAAGGCAGGTAAGTGCTATACATATACATCTATATCTCATGTGTAAGTGTGTGAGAGGGATGATATATAGATAGATAGATCTATAGATCTATCATCCCTCTCACACACACATAGATAGATCTGTAGATCTATCTATATATCATCCCTTTCACACACTTACACATTCACATACACACACACACACACTCATGCTGTGGAAACCAGAGGGCAATAATTGTGACAGAAATATTGTGGAATGATTCTTAGGCAATGGGATATTTGAGTTGAATTCTGAAGGTTTATGCAGTATGTTTTCTGGGTACACTGCTACTGTTCAGGGTATATTGATGTGCACTTGCTTCCCTGCTAGATTGTAATCTGTTGGGAGTGCAGGAACCAAAGGTTATTGAACCTTTTTGTTTCTAATAGAATCTTCCAGAGGCAGCTCTATGAGTCAGTGTGTTGCACTAGGATGAACTGGCATTTGAATCCCACCTTTACTAGCAGTTCTTTAAGCGATTTCTCAAAAACACTTTGAGCCTCAGTTTTCTCATTTAAAATAAGAGATAATTGACATCACCTGCTACTGGTGATTCGTTATGATAATCAAATGTTATTATTCATGTAAAGCGCCTAGAATGAAGACGTAAAGCTATTGGCATATGGTAAATGACAATACCTCCTCTTCTTCATTTTCCTTGTTATTGAGTACATACTGGAAGAGTTGAAATCAAGTAAAAGGGCACAAATTGTGCTGGTATTATTGAGTACTTCTGGTGGTAGGTTAAGTCCTCTTAGAAAGTCCACAGAATAGGAGAAGATAAAAGGCCAAGTGTTGTTTCATGGCCAGGACAGGATGGGTAAAGGAACAGAATTCTATCCCAGTCTTGTAGAACTAGAGAAAGTGAGACCAGTGAGGGTATGTAATTTCTTTCTAGAGAAGTTCTGATCCCAAAGCAGGTGGTGCTTTTATTCTATTCCCCATCTACAACACCCACCCTTAATTAGACTCAATTAAATCCTACTCCCCTGGCCTTGTTCAAATTTAATAACACCCTCCAAGATCAACCCCATCCCGAGATTACCTCTTACTCTTTTGGCCTCATCAATATATCCTTGTGTTTCACTCATCTCATACTGAGGGTTAGGGTCAGTCCTGGGCCCACCCCAGACCTACGGAATCAGGAGTGGAAGGATGGAATCCAGGCAGGTTAAAAGGAAGATTTTACAATGGAGAGAGGCCCTATCCATTGCAATGATTTTCATGTTTTCATCTGAAATAAAAACAAAAACCAAAAACTCAGCTGCAAAATAAAAGCAAATTCAACTAAATTGACTGTGTGAATGCTCTGTGAAAACTATCAAAAATCCAATTGTTTTTAGAAATACTCCCATTTGTGCTACTAGCTTCCTGGTGCGTGGCCTGCCTGTTGAGGTATTTAATGCAGATGCAAAGCTAGGACTGAGGTGCCACTCCTGCTGGGCAAGGTTTGGCTATAAATGGAGCCTTTTCCAGAGCAACTGAGGTTAAGGCCAAAAGAGGAAAGCCATATATGCAAACATCAAATCCAAAAGAGAGAAAGTGTGGGGCCCAGTATCAAAATAAACTAGAGACTAACCTGGAAGAAAGCAAAGTATAAACAAAGCCAGGGAGCCCCAAACTTCCATAGGCCAGAGCCCCCAGAGAATGTAGTCACATCTTTCAGATGAGAGGAGAGGTGGTTGAAGGTATAACTAGGGTGTCCAAATAACTTATCATCCAAGATACTTTTGAGAGGGTAAGAGGGTGTGATTACTAAGTACACTGGGAAAACAGGAGAAATTGAAGATGTATGTATACCTGGAATAAACAGAGAACATCAAATTTGAAGGTCACCTTATTGGTTCGTTGGAGTACAATAAGTAGAATAGAAACACCACTTTTTAACAAAATTTGAGTATACTCGTTTATTGGGTATATGGTTGGTGTGCATTTGTAGAAATTCAACAAATAAAATCTCAATTGATTGCCTTAACATTCAAAGTCTTTCACCCTCAGGCTGTACTTTTTGCCTTCTTATACTCTCAGCACCAGCAACACTCAACATTTAGCACCTTTTCCCCAGATTCTTCCTCACTTTTTTTTTTTTTTTTGAGACGGAGTCTCGCTCTGTCGCCCAGGCTGGAGTGCAGTGGCCGGATCTCAGCTCACTGCAAGCTCCGCCTCCCGGGTTTACGCCGTTCTCCTGCCTCAGCCTCCTGAGTAGCTGGTACTACAGGCGCCCGCCACCTCGCCCGGCTAGTTTTTTGTATTTTTTTGAGTAGAGACGGGGTTTCAACGTGTTAGCCAGGATGGTCTCGATCTCCTGACCTCGTGATCCGCCCATCTCGGCCTCCCAAAGTGCTGGGATTACAGGCTTGAGCCACCGTGCCCGGCCTTCCTCACTTTTAAATTTTGTCCATCCCTCAAGCTCTAGTTCCAGGTCAGTGCTCTCCCCTTCTTCCCCCACATCATCCCTACAGCACTTAGAGGTTACCATCTAATGCTCTGCAATCTAGGTGTATATCTTATTTGTCCTCTGAAAATGTTCAGTACACATCCACTTTTTCTAAAGTAGTTTGTAAATTAAAATTATGTACTGAGGCATGATTTGTGATCAACTTTGGAGCAATGTACCTTCATAATTCTTCTATGATGTTGTGTGGACACCTTCTACTCGGCCCTCATTCAATCCCCGAGATTCTTCCTATCTTCCTCACTAGTTGTTCTGCCAGACCCTGGGAGCCTTATTCTGTCCTTGTTTGCAGATCTCATACTTCCTTCACCTTCAATGGTGTTTATTTGATGACCTGTCTTTCCTATTGCCTGGGAGCTCCTCAAAGGTGACAAGTCAGTCTGTTTAAAATTTGTAACATCCCCCTCACACTCCCAACCCCATGCCTAGAAAAGGGCCTGCTGTACAGTAAATATTCTAATGAATTAAATTAATGATACAATTTACATTTCAATTTTACCCGCAGAAAATGGTGATGGGGGACCACATCCTCAAATTTATTTTCTTTTAGAAAACTAATTGTAAGTTTTATGTGTTGCAGGGGCTGGGGGAATTGGAATGATAATAGTTTGCTAAATTTGGAAATAAGTTCATTGATATGCTGTAGAAAGAATAATTTTTTAAAAAAATACTTAGAGTTCTTCACTTTTAAATGGAATAATATATAGTTGCTGACAAAGAGAGGTTAGAAATGTTAATTAAATCCAAGTCTAGATATACAATGAGATAGCTATTATATAAGCTTAATTATTTAACTTTTTTTAGTTATCTGATGCTGACTCATGTTCACCATTAGCTGTCTTTCAAATCACAAACTCTTCTGCCTGTCAAGCTTTTCAATGCCTGGAGATATTTCTATTTTATCTGCCTTCTCTTGTCAGACTCTGTGGTTTTCTCTGTCTTCCAATTAAGCACTAACAGTGATTCTTGGATAATTCGTTCAAGTGCATATGAACTCAGTTGTCTAGGAAGGAATTTTAATGACAAGGGAATTCAATTCTCATTTTCTTCTCTTCATCTCAGAATATTAGGATCCACAAAGGTTTCTGTGAAACTATATGTTACTGAATGCTCAATACCTGACCACATTTGCTGGGAGGGAAGAGAAAAATGAAGCTTTCATGGTAGTTCGAAGTTCAGAGAAATGTAGATCTTCAACCAGTTTGAGAGATTCACTTGTGCAGCTTCCTCTTGCAGGGGTCTGTGACCCCTAGAAGGAAAGGTTGCTGTCCAGGCTCACACAAGATTCCTGATTCACAGTATGGTGATTATGTCCAATCATCTGTTACTTTGGGGTCCGCAAATGTGGGTGAACCATTGCACATTCCAAACAGACAAATTCAGCTGGGAAAGAGCTGCAATACTGGGCATCTCACTTTGAGATCTTCTTGAATTTTCCCTTCTTCATCTTTCATTGCGTCTAGAATCCCCTCTGGAGTAGTGGTCGATGATTCAGACAGGGCACAGATTTTAAATCCAAGCTCAGAAGAAAACAAGTCAATTGAAACCCAAATGGACAGCAGCCGTGGTGAGAGCTTGCTTTATCTCTAGTCCTCCTGGAGCTGACAACTTAAAATTTTCATAAAGATATTTTAATCTCAAGTAGCCAACTGACAAGACTCTTTGTCGAAAGAAGATGCTTTAATTTAAATACTTCAAACAAGATTTGGCCTGAGAGAAGTGAACAGCAAGGCTTATCCACGTATGCCTGGCTAATGGCCGAGGTTCCTTGAGCAGGAATTATTTAGAGAAATGTAGGTAATACTAAACATTACTGGCTGTGAATGGAAAACTCTACTGGGGACATTTCTGAATAAGACCATAAAAAGCTGCTTTAGTAAAACTAAACATACATCTTCTTAAATCCATTCCTATTTTTTTTTTTTTTTTTGAGACGGAGTCTCGCTCTGTCGCCCAGGCTGGAGCGCAGTGGCCGGATCCATTCCTATTTTTTTAATGAATCATTTGATTTTATAAAGACAGCTCTTGAGTCAATCTTTTTAGGTATCTTTAAAAAAAAATTGAGACAGGTTCTTACTCTATCATCCTGGCTGGAGTGCAGTGGTGTGATCATAGCTCACTGTAGCCTCAAACTCCAGGAGAATCAAACGATTCTCCCGCTAGAGCCTCCCAAGTAGCTGGGACCACAGGTACACACCACTATGCTTGGCTAATTTATTTTATTGTATTTGTTGCAAAGAAGGGTCTTGTTATGTTGCCCAGGCAGGTCTTGAACTCCTGGGTTCAAGTGATCCACCTGCCTTGGCGTCCCAAAGTGCTGAGATTATAGACGTAAGCCACTGTGCCTGGCCAGAGATACCTTTTACTGAGCATCTATTGCAAGCTAAGCCATCTGTTACTTCTTTATATGAGCACAAATCTTTTTAATAGCCCTTGAGGTGTATATTTCTTTCCTACTGTATAAATTAAGAAGCTGAGGTGCAGTGAGATTAAGTAACAGTCCCATAGTGAAGAGATATAGACCTCGATAAACTGGGGCTCAAACTCAAATCTGACCTTTCTCCTATGTGAGCCTTCCTCTCACCAGATAATGCTCTCTTAGAGCTTCCTCTGAGACACATCCTGTCAGCTCTGAAATTTCAATTCAATGCTTGTTCCTCCAGAGAACCCCAGAATGCTCCCAGGAACATTTATGTGTCACATAGCACATGCATTAGCAAATAATTGATCTATTCACTGTCTATGGAGTACTTGTGTGTTCCAGACAGTGTGCTAGGATCCAGAGATGGGTCAGAAATTTTTTCTGTCTTCAAGGAGCTCAGTGCCTTAAATTTCCATTTTCTTCCCCCTTAAGCTGGATGTTCCCTTGTACTATGTCTGGCACAAAGTATGCACCCAGCCAAAGTTTGTAAATTGACAGGCCTGCATGGGAGCAGATAGACTAAATCTATGTTAATTGTGCATATTTCTGGTCTCACAAGCACTGCCGAAATGAAGAGCAATTTCTCTTTGCTTTCTGTGTGACCTTGAACAAATCACTTAATTTCTTTATATTTAATTGCTTCCAGTGCACAGTAATGCAGTACCATCCATCACACTTAAGATTACAGGTAAAATTAAATGAAAGAATGAAGCACAAGTGCCCCATAGAGAGTATACAAACTGAAGCACCACCATGATGATCAAGGTTGCAAAGGGACCACAGAATCAGGGGACTTTAGAGTCAGAAAAACCATACAGTCTTCTCTTTTAGTAATATTGAAATATTTTCTAAAAGGGTAGCACTCCTTTTCATACTAAATGTTATCAAAAATAACAATAGTATACCAATAGTATAAAACAGGAAAACATGGACCCAGGAGTATTTCCTAGAGACCTTACTTGGTAACTCACTGATGGACCAAATCTAGTCTTCGTGGTTTGCCGATTAGAAAACTGAGTTCCAGACAGATTAAATGGTGGTTCCCAGGAGGCAACACATTACACGAATGATGAAAGACTGAATGTTTTACTCCTAAGAGCAGGAACAAGGCAAGGATGTACATTTCCACCATTTGTATCCAAGTACTGGAATTTCTAGCCACTGCAATAAGGCAAGAAAAAGAAATAAAAGCCAAGCAAATTGGAAAAACAAAACAAAACAAAAAGCTCTTTTATTTGCAGATGATATGGTTTTCTCTGAAGAAAATCTCAAGGATTTGAGATTTTCTAAAAAAAAATTTGAAAAACAACAACAACCACCAAACGACCCCCTCTTCTAATTTCCTGAACTAATACATGATTTCATCAAAGTCACAGGACACAAGATCAACACATAAAAAAAATCACATTTTTCTACACTAATAATAAAAATGTGCAAAACAAATCGAAAAAGCCAATCTCAAAAGGGTATATACAGTATGATTCCATGTATAGAAGATTCCTGAAATGACAACATTTTAGAAATGGAGAACAGATTCATGGTCCAGGGGTTGAGGAAGGGTGGGTTGGGTCGGATGCAATGTAGCTATCCAGGGCAACAAGAGGGATCCTTGTGGTGACAGAAATGTTCTGTATCTTGCTTTAATCAGTGTCAATATTCTAGTTGGGTTATTGCACTATAGTTTTGTAGATGTTACCATTGGGAAAACTGGGTACAGGTGCATGAGAGCTCTCTGTATTACTTCTTATAATTGCATATGAATTTAGAATTATCTCAAATAAAAAAATTAATTAAAAAAATACAATGTATAAATGTGATATAAAATTATACAATGGAAATATTAATTATAGTTTTGTTATCACTGTTACTAGTAAAATTAACATTCAAGAGAGTGACTGTAGGCAGAGTAAACATTCAGTAAAAAATGAGAAAGAATTAAAAACACAGATACCATCAGCAAGCCTGGTATTTCTGATATGTGGGTTGGAGGCAGAAAGAGCCAGCCTGGAGAGGTTTGGTGCAGTCTTCTGTGCTCTCCTGAGGATGCCTGGGATATACGTGGTTCATAGAAAGAGAAGCTTGTGACAGGTGGGCTAAGGGTACCTCTGCTTATATAAGCCACATTAAGAATGCTAATAAAGCTTGCCTAGGCATTTCTCCTCTGAAGTAAAGGAAGGAAGGTGTGAATTAACAGAGGCACACATGCAAATGCAATACAAGACTCAGCTGGACAGTGCCAGATCATAGGACAGAAGCCAGGAAGTGTGGGCTTCTTGGAAACAATGAGGAAACACTGGGGCTGTTAAGCAGAGAGTGACCTAAGGAAATAACATTCCACTCTGGCTGTGGTACGGAGAAGAGGGCTGAGCTGGAGCATGTCTGGAGGCTGGGTCATGGGCCAGCGGTAAGTGCAGAATCCAGGTAAAAAGTGAAAGAGGTCAGATTTGATGCAGGAGCAGGAGGTCCCTATTTCAGGAGAATGAGGCCAGGTTTTGACAGGTGTTTGTCAACAAGCAGAAGAGCAAGTTGGCCCATCTCCTGTTGAGGAGATCACTTGGAGTTTCTTGCAGTGTGGGAGGGAGGAATTTAGAGGGAATTCATTGAGAGGAAGATAATGGGAGAATTAGAAAGAAGGGTGGGTAGTTAATGACTGGGATCCTGAGTTAAGAGGCCAGGTTAATCTCAGACAGCACAAGCACTCTCTCCTCCTTTGAGATACAGAGAATGCATGGACGATGGAAGAAACTCCTGGGAAAATTTGAAAGTTGATAAAGGAGGCATCAAATGAGATTGAGAGAGTAGGACAAAATTGTACTTTGAACATTCTTTTGATTGCAGAATTCAGCTTTTTCAGAAGTTGCCCAAAATATTTTGATCGGAGACACTCCATTCAGATGAAGAAAAAATACCACCAGAGAAAGGGCTCCCAGTGGACTCAGAGAATTCATTTTTCTTTTTTTTATAAATTAGTTTACAGCTTGTGACATTAAGAAAATCAATGTCATTTCTCATGCTTACATAGCATTTGCTTAGCTGAATAATTCTCTAGGGAGTGAATTTCTTTGTGATGGATCTGACGGAAGACATCACGAATTCAGAAAAGCCTCTTTCTTTACCTGCATAATCTCTTCCAGTTCATAAGCTCTTATAACACTGATGCCAGAACTTAAGTTTCACTGTTTCCTTTAAAAGATGAAAACAGTTTAGACCAAGAGAGGAGAAAGACTACCTTCGAGGTTATCAATTAAGTCAATGAGACTAGAATTTGAATTTCCTGGCCACTACAGTATCAAATTTCTTTTATGATTCTTTGAATCAGAAAAATTGTTTGTAAATGACTCCAATTTAATACAGCCACACCCAGATCATGGTTGCTAACTCTCCTCAGTGGGTAAATCTAGGAAGAACACCCTTCAGGGTTTCCTGGGGGCTAGACAACAAAGAAATTAGAGCTAATGAGGTCGGAGTTATTAGGAGCCAAAGTGTAGTTTTGAAAAATGTGGCAGCGTTGTGACACCAGAAAAGCACATTGAGGAGTGTGTCTTGGGAAGATGAGATGAGGTCAGAAGCGAGGAGGGAGGAGGAAGGATGGATGGGATAGGAAGACAGGTACATAAAAGGCACAAACAGACTGTGAATGGCTTGTGTGTATCAGGCTCCTCTTCTCAATTTTTGAAAAATAACACTTGGTAGACTGTGCAGAAATGGGTGTATGTATTATGTGCCTGAGATTTGCCGAGTTCACTGATGTAGAGGGGAACAGACAACCTAATTCTAACAGGCGTTAAATACTTGATTCTTTACTCCTGAGGCCCTTTTATTTGCTACATTTGAGGTTGATTTGAGTGAGCCTTGAACACTCTGGGCAAATGGGACTGGACTGAACTCTGCCACAAACTCACTGAGTGACCTTAGATATTTCCTTTCCTCTCTCTTTCTGCGGAGGAAATGAAGGTATGAAACTGGTCCCTTAGGACCTATTAATCTTTGGCATGCTTTGATTGTATCTGGACAAAATGATAAGGCTAAGCACAGGCAGTGAATTCCGTGAATCCCACGTCCCCTCTCACCTGAGCCCCAAATACTGCAGCTGCCCTTGGGATAAGCTCCACAAAGGGGCTCCCTATTTTTCCCCTTTGATATTCCCCTGGGGGCCACAGAAAGCCAGCAGCCCCTTCCATAGCTGCCACAAGTACACATTTTATTTTCACCTGCTCTTAAAATCCTCAGTGCCAGCCCCCTTAGCTACAGAGAGAAGCCTGCATGCCCAGCGTCATGCAGAAGTGGCCAGTGCCTGCTGTCTGCCACTGTCTAATTAGCACGGGATGCCCTTGTCTTGACATCATGCTATAGTGAGTGACCTCTGAGGTCTCCTGGTGAAGGGAACAATTACATAACCAGAGCGGTTAGGCTGAAGGGAACAAAAAATAAGGAGCTGGGCCTGCAGCCCGGAACAGAGAGGAAGTAGTGAGCACAAGAGACAGATGAACACATTAAACTGTGGACCCAGCATCCACACCATAGCACAAATATATTCTTAGGAGACTTTCCAGTGAATCCTGACATGTTCTTCTGCAGTACCCCATAGCCTTATTTCAAGAAGACAGTGATTTTGAGCGTATGCCACACATCTTTATATTATGAAATTTTTATAATTTTAAATTGTCCAGGATCTTATATAAGATATATTTCTCATCATTAAACATAACTGAAGCAAGGCTTTAAAAAAAGAGATGTGGTTATATATGGCACTCACAATGAGGCATCTAGAAAGGAATTCTGTTCTGGCACTCTTTGTTGGGTGATTCTGGGCAAGTTGCTTTTCCTCTTTCGACTTCAACTCCCACATCAATGAATTAATTTTATCTTCATTTGTTCATTTAGTCATTAAATCTCCATGGAGTGTCTCCCAGGTTCCAGGAAAAATGAAATGAAACTACTGGCTTCAAGGACAAATAGTGATCTTTACTTATTAAATGAGAGTCATTTCTCTAATTCATAGAATCAAAAAACAGGTCTTATTATAATGCTTTTTCAGTCCCACCTGTCAGCAGCAGGCACTAAACTACAGCAGAAAGAACAGAGGGTTTGTCTGTAGAAGGGCCTGAGTTTAGTCCTGGTTCTTCCTTCTGCTTCTACAAGGAACATGGTCTCTGATCAGATTCTTCTGTGAATGGGAGATGATGCCTGCCTCCCTCACAGGGTAGAAATCAATGGTTATGTGTGGATGAAAGCATTTTGTAAGCTGCAAAGTGATGTCAAATGGTCGGGGTTATTTATGTGGGAAAAACCTGCTTAGACTAGATGACAAATTGATACCTAGAACATGAATCCCTCCTTGACAGCTAAGATTCAAAATGGCCCTGGATTTTGTATTCAGTTTAATGTTGGGTTGAGTGGGATGTTTGAAGTTTCTGTTGGACTTTATATAATAAACCAATGACTGTTGGCAAGGTAGCCACAGAAACAAGCTACAACTAGATGTACATTTCAGGATCCAGATATATCTGACAAATGTTTCTAAAGGTGGTCCTTGGGAATCTTGCTGGAAAAGCCCCTTGAAAAAACACATTACAGCTCCTACATCTTCTGCTGAAGACAATGGAGTCCAGAAAAATTTAATAATTTTTTAGGGATAAAAAAGGAAGTTGGTGGTAAGGCCAAGACTCGACCCACATCTGTTACAGGCACCTGGCAACTCCTGGATCTTCTTGCTCTCAATTCAGTTGTTTGTTTGATTCTTCCACTTTCCCTTATGGCATAGCTTTTTAAAAATGATTTTTACCCCAGACTAGCACTAGGAATGAACTATCCAAATACTTTGCTCTCTCAAATAAATACCTACGTTTATATCTATTAGTGCTAACAATATGGTATACCCCATGAGAAACTGGGATTACTGGATTTTTTTGAAAGATGAGATTATGTTGGATAGGAGTGGCTGAGATGTTCCCAGGGACCCCTTACCTTACATTTCTGAGTAAGAATAATTCATTCTAGATCCAAGAGACTTTGTGGATCATTTAAGCATAACCATCCAACAGGAGAAACAAACAAATAAGCATTCATGTGCTTTCATGCGAAGGAGGCTTGGATTTGCATCTTGGCTCCATTGTGTACTAACTGTCCGAATTTAGGCTGATTACTTAACCTCTCTGAAGTTTCTTGCTCAATAATGCCCACAGAGCAGGGACAAGAGGATAGATTCCTGGGGCCGCTATAACAAATTTGGTGGCTTAAAACAATAGAAATCTACTCTCTTACAATTCTGGATGCTAGAAGTCTGAAATCTGTTAGGGACATTCTCCCTCTGGGGGCTGTAGGGAGATTCTATTCTTTCTCCTTCCAGCTTCTAGTGGTTGCCGCGGCATTCCTGGGTTTGTGGCCACATCACTACAATCTCTGCCTCCATCTTTACCTTGCATTTTCCTCTGTGAGTCTGTTATAAGGACATTTTCACTGAATTTGTGCCCCCAGCCAGCCCCCACAAGATAATCTAGGATGGTCTCCTCATCTCAAGATCCTTGATTGAATTACACTTGCAAAAACAATTTTCCCAAATAAGGTCACGCTCTCAGATTCCAGGGATTAGGATGTGAGCATATGGCTTTAGGGACAATTCAACCCACTACAGATAGTGTGAGTATTAAGTGTGTGAAGCTAGTTGATCTCTGCTACACAGAGATAGGGCTCAGCAAATGTTAGCATTCTACCCAGGCATTTAGGGAAAAATCTAGTTGCCTACTTTTCTTTAAGAGTGGAAAGTGACTTTCTATCTAGGTAACTTGGTTAATGTGGAACCAAAAGCAGCTGCCATTTATTAAGCCTCTGCTGTGAAGCTGGAATTTTGTGTACTTTGTGTGACTTAATTCTCACAACCAGAAAATTGAAAACTGATGCTCAGAGGTGCTAACTCCCTTGCAGGGCACAGAGCCTGCGAGTGACAGAGCCTGGAGCTAATACCCTGACCGCTCTCTGGGCTGATCACCAGGCTGTCTCTCCCACCTAAGGATGTAACCAGTTGAACAGACCTAATGCTTGGCTAATTCAGGCTCTTACAGAAGCATTTCTGCTGAAAGCAGCAAAGGAGAGTGCATTGCCTGCCTTCTCATTCTGATTTCCAGACCACCCCATCCTAGATGAGGAAAGGCTGCTGAAAAGATCCTTGGCATTTTTCTGAAACATATATGCATTTTCTGGCTTCTAGAAAAGCAATCTCTGTGCGCAATGATTAGACTATTAATCAAATTCTTAATAAAAACGTTTTCTGAAAGAGTGTACATCATGAATTATGGAATACGTGCCTCTGCTTGTCTCATCTTATTTAAAAACATGGAGCACCATGATTACACATCTCTTTCATGAACATTTGGGCTGAACATTCAGAAGAGCACTCCACTGAGATTTACTGGAGTGTTTGGAGGTAGTTCTAATAAAGCAGTAGACTGTGGAATCTGCAGCTCAGTGAATTGAGCTGGTAAAAAAAAAAAAAAAAGAAAGAAAGAAAAGAAAAAATTAATTCCAGCACTTTGAGAAGCCGAAGTAGGTGGATTACTTGAGGTCAGGAGTCGAGATCAGCCTGGCCAACAAAGGTTAAACCCCTCTCTGGGCATGGTGGTGTGCACCTGTAGTCCCAGCTGCTTGGAAAGCTGAGGCAGCAGAATCGCTTAGACCTGGGAGGCGGAGGTTGCTGTGAGCTGAGATCGCATCACTGCACTCCAGCCTGGACAACAGAGTGAGACTCTGTCTAAAAATCAAACAAACAAACAAACACATTCAGATGTATGTGGGTTCCAAGGCTTCGAATGATTTTCACATTTGGTGATCTTTTCTGTTTTGGTATATACCTCATTCTAATTTTCTCTGTGTAAAGGGGATCACTGTGAAGATGGGAGCAAACACTGCTACAAACTAGAAGTTCATCTTCCTGTAGTCTTCTTGACCTCAGTTAGTGATAGCTGCTCCAGAATGAGCAGAAACAGTTTGGCTTGGCTCTGCATGGGTCAAGGCAATTTTTGGTGATTTCATATGAATCTCAACACCATACTTCTGTAAGGGCATTGGTAGATAAAGAATATTCAGAGAAAAGAAACCAGGATTGAGTGGCAGCTGGAAACCAGGTCATAAGAGATACTGTTGAAGGGCATGAGAGTGATCCTCCAATATCCAAGTTCAGGGATTTGAAGGAGTAGATAATCTGCTGTATCTCTTGGGATAAAATGAGGACCAAAATAGGTGAAAGATGCACCAAGGCCACACGTGGTGAGCTCAGCATCTAGCATGGAGGCCACGCAGTGGACCCAACTAATATCTGTTTAGAGGGTAAATAAGTGAATTAGTGGAAATACAAAAGACTTTGGCGTGCAAATGAGATTAGACTTTGAGTCAAATAGACCTAGCTTCAATCTGCCATTTCTTGGTTGCACGTTCTTAGGTGGGATGCTCGCTATATTTGGAGCCTTCTTTACAATGTGGATAATGCTATTTGCTTCCCAGGACTATTGCGAGGATTAAAATGAGACAAAATCCCATGTGTGAATGCACTTTTCGAACCATGGTTCAGCTTGACAAGAACACACCACACACAACTAAAGAAGAGACTCATGATCAAGACAAGGACAGACGTGACCCCTGTGAGTTATGTAGCTGGGGGCACTTTGCCATGGATAAATAACTGGAACTGGGCCCATCAATGGCACCATTGAATAACTGATGTGTAAAAATGGCCTTATACCATTCAGAAAATGTGATAATATGGTATTTTTAAAGCAAAAGAATGATAAATGTTACATGCATAAATGTGTAGGGTTTTTTTTTCATTTCCGTCTTAGACCTAAGCAGGATAAAAATCAGTGTTTTAGAAAATCTTTGTAGTTGAATGTGCCTTCTCCAACTGAAGGGTAGGTAAGACCTTAATTCTTTAATTGATTGGCTTGTGTGCACTATGATTCTATAAGGTGAAACACTGCACTATTTGAATAAATAGTTTCTATTTCCTAAGTATAAAACTGGAGGACACAGTGTTATTTCTCAATTAGCATTAATTATAAAACTAGGTAGGTTTTTCCCCACAACCTACACAGTAGAGGTTGACATGGAAACCAGGTCAAGCTTAACACGGAAGCCAGGATCCTTGATGACCCTTTCTCCCAGATGCAACTCTAACCTTCTTCTTAAACCCTATCACTAGACATTTTGGCAGCCTTCTGATTCTTTGTGACAACCCTGAAAAGCTTTTCCTGACTCCACCAAGCTACCTTAGTTCCTTCTTTTCTGTTGTGTTTACTGGATCTTTTTTCTACTTCTACTGTAACACACGTAAAATAACAGTGACTCCCTTTTACTGAGAACTAGTTTGTAACAGGAACTACATCAAAGGCTCTGCACATATTGACTCATGAAACTCTTTCAACAACCTTGAGAGTAGATAGTATTGTTTTCATTTACAGATAAAGAATTAAAAGTGTTTAAGAGCTTAGGAAACTTGTTAATAATCACTCAGCTGATGAAGGACAGCACCTGAATTTGAATTGAGATTTGTCTGAGCCCAAAATCATTTTCCTCCACTTTTGCATTATACTGTGTGTCCTTCCACTGGTCTGAGAACGGTTTTCAGGGCAGCTACTGCATCTCTCATTTACTTCTGTGTCCTCTTGGTTTTCAAAGGGCCTGAGGTACATTAGATGCTCAGGAAGTTTCTTTACTATCACGAAAATTATTTCCTAAATAAATGTCTCCTGGGGAGGAGCTGAGCACAGATACACACGGACATACACAGGCTTATATATGCACAGACACAAGGACACCCAAACATACACACAAACGCACATGTACTTACTCTCTTTTTCTCTCTTTCTCTCTCTCTCTCTACCCATCAAGGAAACTCTCTTCTTACAACCTGACACAATGAATACAGAAAATCCCTGGTGTCTGGTCAGCAGGACTCAGACACCTCAGTGAAGTGGTTTCTGGCCTGCACCACCCCTGTACCAGGATCAAGACCAAGGAAACTGCCTCCTCGAAGCCCTGCATCATCAGAGGCCTGACTTTTCAAGGCAACCGGTGACTGGCTGTTTTCCCATGAAAGCTGGTGACTGAGGCTTCCAGTGAGATAGAAATAGGTTTGTTTGTTTTTCAGGTTGCCCACATGGCCACTTTCCCCAGGAGTGAGAAAAACATGGCACCTTGAATCAAATGAAAGGAGAAGGGAAGGGGAAACAAAGGCAGTGTTCAAAGCTTAGCCTAGGACGAGGATGGACTGTGGCTCAGATGTAATCATCTTTTTCAGTGTACTATTTGCTGTTTTCTCAACAAACTCCATCTAACAATGTATTATGCTTTGCTTCAGTTTTGTGACCATTTGTCCTGCCATCATGGAGCCTAGTAAATGAAAATCTAAGTTACCATTGGTTGGTGTGTTAGCTTCCCAGGGCTGCTGTAACAAATTATTACAAACTGGGAAGTTCGAAACAATAGAAAGTTATTCTGTCAGAATTCTGGAGTCTAGAAGTCTGAAATCCGGAAATGGGTAAGGCTGCACTGGGTCTGGAGACAATAGGTATTTTGTTTCTTTCCTCTCCCAGTTCCTGTTGGCTCTTCTGGCTATCATTCTAATCTCTGCCTTTTCCTCTTCTCTTGTGTTTTCTTGTCTCTGTCTTCTAAGGATGCAAGTCAGCAGACTTAGGGGCTTACCCGGAAAACCCAGGAGAAGCTGCTTCTCTCACGATCCCTAATTACATCAGCCAAACCTTTTCCAAACAAGGTAAACATTCACAGGTTAGGGGGCTAAGGACTCTGACATCTCTTTCTGGGAGGCTTCCTAAATCCCACTACAGCTGACATGGCTTCATGAGAATCACCTGGAGAGCACGTTCAAAAGCCACATCTCTGGACCCGGCTTAGAGTAGGAGGGTTCTAGGAATCTGAATTGAGTGCAAGATCCCTGCATAATTCTGATGGTTCAGCCAAGTTTGGGAAACCCTGCCTCTCCCAGATTCCAGTACATAACTAATTTAAGACATCTCCAGAGTAATCTTTCTAAAACAGAAATCAGAGCGTGCCCCTCCTCAAGTTAAAGCCTCCACTGCTCCGTGTCCCACTTAACCTCTTTCTGACACTTACACACAGGATGCTCTAGCCCTGCAGGGCTTTTTATAATGCTCTGAAAGTACAAAGCCTTTTTTCTTCTCAAATTCTTTACAAATTTCCTCCCTCTACTTGGAATCCCCTCTTTTTTTTTTTTTTTTTTTTTTTGAGGCGGAGTCTCACTCTGTCGCCCAGTCTGGAGTGCAGTGGTGTGATCTCCACTCACTGCAACCTCCGACCCTTGGGTTCAAGAGATTCTCTTGCCTCAGCCTCCCGAGTAGCTGGGATTACAGGCAACTGCCACCGTGCGTGCCTAATTTTTGTATTTTTAGTAGAGACAGTATTCACCATCTTGGCCAGGCTGGTCTTGAACTCCTGATCTCATGATCCATCTGCCTCGGCCTCCCAAAGTGCCAGGATTACAAGCCTGAACCATCGTGCCTGCCTTCCCCTACCTCTTTAGCTTTATTAACTCTTATGTATATCTCAGTGACTTCTGCTCCCTGAACCTGGGTTAGGTTTGGCAGCTCTCCTGATCACTCCCACAGGCACTGTGTTCACATTCCCTTCACAGAACTCAGTGCATTGGACTGTGATTGTAGGGTTACTTCTCTGTCTTGCTCTCATTTGATTGTGAGCTTACTGAGAAGCAGAACTGTGTCTTATTCATCTTTCTCCGGTACTTCGCAGAACACGTTTGACATATAATAGGGCTTCAGTACATGGTTAGCATGAAGTGAAGAATGAATGATTACAACTTACATAAAATTTCCTATTTTCAAGATCTTTACCAAATTTTCTAAGTATGCTAATTCCAATGATAATTTTATTTAAAGTGAAGAAAACCCACTGAGTTTCAAATTGCACTGCATTAGAAACAAAACAAAAGTAAATAAAAAGCAAACAAAAATATATATTTTTTCATTGATGGTTGATGGTTCTGCCTCTCTTTCATTTGGGTGGGATTATTTTAGCTTACAAAACACATTTTCAAATTTCATCTTACATACCAGTCAAATGAGTTAGGTAAGGCACATAAGTATCTTCATTGTATAGATAAGAACATAGACCCAGTTAGATCAATTGACTTGTCCAAGTTCACTGAAGCATTCAGTGGTATTATGAAGAGTACCTGACTCAAAGCCAGCAGACTCTGCACTGCCTAAGTCTGGAACTTAAGTTAACTGTTAGAAAGTTTATTGGAAAATGTTGCTGGAATGCAGCTGGCCTGGGGTGAGTACAGAATATACTGGAGCAGAGACCCATCTGAACGATACAAAGAGGAAACAGGATGGGACTATGGGGCTCACATCTACCTGGCCTGCCACCCCTCCCTCCTGTGAGGACACAAGGGACAACAGCAAAGCAAAGCCCCACTGCCAAAGAGCAGTGTCCACTGGGCTGGGTACCAATTCCAGTAGCGCTTGAGTAAGCGTATGGCCAAAGAAGTATATCTTTTTTTTAATTATTTTTATTTTTTTGGACAATCTCTCACTCTGTTGCCCCGGCTGGAGTGCAATGGTATGATCTTGGCTCAATGCAACCTCCACCTCCCAGGTTCAAGCGATTCTCCTGCCTCAATCTCCCGAACAGCTGGGACTACAGGCATGCGCCACCAGGCCTGGCTAATTTTTGTATTTTTAGTAGAGACAGGGTTTCACCATGTTGGCCAAGCTGGTCTCGAATTCCTGACCTCAAATGATCTGCCTGCCTCAGCCTCCAAAAGTGCTGGGATTACAGGTGTGAGCCACCACGCCCCGCCCAAAGACGTATGTCTTTAAATTCCTAAATGCAGAAATGAATTTCCGGAGTTAATGAAGACAAGGAGAAAAGTATTAGAGCTGGTATGGCTTTCTCTGAGGTCAGGTCACCCCTCCTGCTGGATGTGGACAGAGTAGAAAGAGCCACACTTCCAGGGATAACCTTTAATGGACCGTGAGTCGTCCACTAATGACATGACTCACTGCATGTCCAATTACATTAGCACCTACACTACTTGGGGCAAGGACAAGAAATGGAGATATTAGATAAAGTATGTGGAGTTAGCCTGACACAGATTGGATCTCAAGGACAAGTTCAGCAGTTCCTGCTGTCTCAGGGAAGCCAGTACCATCAGGGGTCACACACCAGCTTCTCCTTCAAAACTTTGCACTTCTAAATGACAGAAGAGGACAGGAGACTGCGCAGCAGCAGTTTGGTGGCATGCCCCTTGGTGCTTTCAAATAATACATTCGTCGCTAGAGCTGTGGTCTCCAGGGTTGGGGGAGGTTCCCTAGGCAATGCTCAGGATGACCTGTTGTGATGGGAAGACAATGTTGGAGTTTCTATTTCTATTTATTTTCCATTTATATTCTATTACAAATAGAATTTGTATTTATGTAACTAAATATATTTCTTTTCAAAAATTTCTATATTTTGCATGTCACTTCAATAATACACATAATATTTTGAGTGAAGTAGTTTGATTACATAATTTGTAAATCAATAGATAGGCATACAAAAGAAGTAAAATGAAGATCATTTGTAGGTTACTGGCCTAGAGATACCAATGTAATCAACCAAAACATGTATGCAAGCCAGGCTGGAATGCTATAATTCAGTGATTCTGAATTAGAAACACCAGTCCACAAGTCTGTTTTGAGCTGGCTTCATGAGAGTAACTGAAAAATAAAAAATTTCAGGTGCTGCTTCTAGAGATGTTAGTTCTGTAGGTTCAGAGTTGGGTCCAGTAATCTATATTTCTCATTGTCTTCAGAGGTGGATCCAGTACAGCTGGCATTTCTCCTTTTTGCACCTTGGTTTTCATGCTGCACAACAGAGAAACTGGACAAGAGTCTAAAGCCCTTTCTATCACTGACATTTTTTTTTCTTTCTTCTTTGTGTTTTTACTTTTTTTTTTTTTTTTTTTTGAGACAGGGTCTTGTTTTGTCACCCAGTCTGGAGGCCAGTGGCATGATCAGGGTTCCCTGTAGCCTCAACCTCCTGGGCTCAAGTGATCCTCCTGCCTCAGCCTCCCTTGTAGCTGGGATTACAGGTGTGAGCTACCATGACTGGCTAATTTTTTTTTTTTTTTTTTTTTTTAGAGGTAGGGTCTGACTATATTGCCCAGGCTGGTCTAGAACTTCTGGGCTGAAATGATTCCCCCATCATGGCCTCCCAAAATGCTAGGATTGCATGTGTGAGCCACTGTGCCTGGCTTTATCATTGACATTTTGTGATTCTATTCATTTAATTGCTGTGAAGGAAAGAGCATTCCATAGGGAGTCAGGAAAGCTTGGTGTTCATTTCTACTTTTTCATTAATTCACTCTCTGATACTGCATCTGGGCATCTCAGTTTTCTTACCTATTAAATAGGAATGATGAAATAATAGCATTCACTCAGTGCCTTCTAAATGCCAGGCATTCTAAGCAGTGAATATCTAGTCACCTATTTAATACTCACATTGGCATTACGAGGCCTCTTAAGTTTACTCTCACTGTTTTACAGATGGGGACCCAGCGACAGAGAGATGGGATGGTTTGCCTGAGTTCACGCAGCCAGTGAGTGGCCTGGGTTCTAGCTCTGCCCTGCCATAAAAGCAATGGGCAAGACACTCCCCTCTTCGGCTTCTGCATCTATAAGATAAACTAAGATGCCGTCCGGCACTAAGTATTTATTCCTTGCCTCATGCCTGTAGGTAAAATTTTGAAAATAAGTGTTAATTTGGGGTGGAAATAGTGACAATATCGGTCACAGCTGTGTTTGCTTGGCTGCGAGGGATCTGATGTGACTGCATCTACCCATGACGGGAGCCAAGACAGCCCACGTCTGCAGCCTTGGCCGCCGCCGAGTCTTTGCGTTGTCAGCTCCCACACTGCCAGGTTCCGTGGAAGGATGGAGATGGCATGACTTGAAGCGAGTTTGGTTGAATGAGATGTGGAGCTGTTGGGAGATGTAATGAGCCTAACATTTGTCAGCCAGGTAGCCCTGAAGTCTCAAGTCTCCTCCTGGGAGCGTATCGGGTGCCTTAAAAATGATTCGGTTCAAAAGCCCTCTCTCTATGTAGCGAACACTTTTCCCTTATAGATTTGAGATCAGAGGGAGCTTCAAACTTGCCTGAGAGTTGAGGGGAAATTGCAAGGGTAATTCTGTAACTGTGATGAAAGAGATGCTCTGATCTCTGCCCTAAATTTGTTCGGTGAGCTTGGACTGGTCGTTATTCTTTTCTGTAGTCATAAACCCTTATGAGTTAGCTGTACCTTTTATTTTATTTTATTTTTAATGTTTTTTAGAAATAGAGTCTCACTTGTTGCCCAGGCTGGAGGGCAGTGGTAAGATCATAGCACATTACAGCCTCAAACTCCTGGGTTCAAGCAATCCGCCCACCTTAGCCGCTCTTGTAGCTGGGACTACAGGTGTGTACTACCATATCTGACTATTTTTTTCTTTTTCTTCCTTTTTTTTTTTTTTTTTTTTTTGAGATGGGTCTTGCTATGTTGCTTAGTCTGGTTTCAAACTCCTGGTTTCAAATGATACTCCGTACTTGACCTCCCAAAACTCTGGGATTACAGGCATGAAGCCACCCAGCTTTGCAACTTTTAAACAAATGAAGAACGAGAGAAACAAGCAACAGCTCACAGCCATCCTGTCCCTTATAAACAGTCCTGTGAGAGAGGTATTATTGTGCACACTGTTGATGACCAAATGAACTCTGGAGGTTAAATCACTCAGCCTGGGTCACCCAGCAGGCAGATGAGGAGCTAGAATTTGCATCCAGATATTCCAGGCTTCTCTGGGGCGTCATCTCCTGCACTCGCGCTGCCTCCCTGGAGCCTGCGAAATCACTCGGGCTGTAACCCTGTGGGAAGTCCACTGTTCTGTCTCATGGAGAGGTCTGGGTGGGGTGTCATCATTTGACACAAAGAGCTCTTTCACCAGCTGCCACGACTGAGGACCACCCAGGACAGTCAGTTTCAGCCACAGCTGGACAAATTTAGGTCAGATCTGTAGAAGAATTTCCTGGCAGGGTGGTTAGACAATGGGATGAGTTCCTGAGCAAAGCTGTAATTTTCATCTTCAGAGGATGTGAAAGAACAATTTTCCTCTGTCTCTAAGTTGCAGAGATATGAATTATGTTTCCTCTTCAGGTCCCTTTACACTAGACAGGCCTATGAGGCCCAGGAGATGCGAAGCATCCCCTGAGAGAAGAAGTTGTTCATCGTGGTAGAAAGACGCAGTCAGGCTGGGCTCAGTGGCTCACGCCTGTAATCCCAGCACTTTGGGAGGCCAAGCAGGACAGATCATGGGGTCAGGAGTTCAAGACCAGCCTGGCCAACATGGTGAAACCTGTTCCTGCTAAAAATACAAAAATTAGCCAGACATGGTGGCATGCATCTGTAATCCCAGCTACTCAGGAGGCTGAGGGAGGAGAATCGTTTAAACCTGAGAGACGGAGGTTGCAGTGAGCCAAGATCACGCCACTGAACTCCAGTCTGGGCAACAGAATGAAACTTCACCTCGAAAAAAAAAAAAAAGAAAAAGAAAAAAGAAAGAAAGAGGCATACAGTCTGCATACACTCACCACACTCTTCCTGTGTGCCCAGTACCGTCCAGACGCCAGGGATGGGGAAGAGCACGTGTCTGCAAGGATCCTTGGTGTTAGTGATGGGAGACAAACTCCAAAGTGAATGAGGTGATATCCCATTCTGATGACAATGGGAAGATAACTTGACAGGGAGGAACTTGGGGCTGTGCTTGAGGGGTGGTCCAGGAAGGCCTCTCTGATGAGATGTCTTTTGAGTTGTCACCTGGAGGAGGGGAAGGCAGCACCCAGTGGACACAGAGGGAGAGAGTGTCTGCAGCAGAGGGACCACAAGAGGATGAAGCCATACACCCCCAGCTCTGTGTGCCTCCTACCAGCCGACAGCACTGTTCTGAGCTTGAATTTCTTCATCTCTACAATGGGGACTCAGGACCTAGTTTACTGGCTTGTTGTGACAACTAAATGAGAAAAATAGATACATGTCTACCACCTCACCGACACCCCAAATTCTCCTTATTATATATGTAGTTGTACATGCAGATGTTTGAGAGATGTTTGGGTAGAACTCCTGTACAGTCTGGGGTCAGGAGCAGAATTAATACGGAACGCTCAGCCAGTCAGACCTGGAGTTTGGAGCAGCCGTGACTACCAGGGTGATTTTTGCCAAGTCAGTTCACCTCCTCCAGCCTCAGTTTCCCCATATTTAAAATGTAGGCAATATTATGCTTCCCTCTGAGAGTTGCTGACAGGACCACATTTATTTATTCAACAAATACTTGCTGAACACTTAGTATCTGCCTGGCCCCTGTTTTGTGAACTGGGGGATCCACAGGGAGCACAGCCGAGAAACTAACACAAAAATTCTCACGGAGCTTCCAGTCTAATGGGGACTAAAAGACAAAAAAAAACAAAAAACAAAAAAAGGAAAAAAAAAACCACATACAGATAATGAGGAAAGGTACATCCCTTGCAGCGTTCACAGCCTCAGTGAGAGTCTGGTCCCCACTGGTTGCTCAGCAGCACTGCTGAATCCCAGGGCTGACGGAGTAGGCAGCAGCAGTGGCTCCCCATCTCCAAATTCCGTCCTCTGGATCAGGAGGTTCACTCATGGCTGCTGCCACATTTATTCCTGAACCCCGTGAGGGAGGCATGACCACCCTCAATTTATGAATGAAAAGAAGACAACCAGCTGGCCGTTCCATCCTGAAAAAACGAAGGAGAGAAGCCCCTATCTGAAGATCATGGTCAGTCTCCTGGCTTGGGGGATAGAGGCGGCAGTATAGAATCTCTTCCTAAGGAATTGGGGCAGTGTGGTAGCTTGAGCCCTAGAGCAAGTGTGACGTCCATTTGCTAGAACGGAAGTGTGTGAATAGAGTAGGCAGGCTGCGAGGCAGAACTGGCACCAAGAGATCCAGCTCTGGATTGATGGACACAGAGTAACCTCCCTCCCCGAGCCAGGGCCGAGGATTAGGTAACTCCGGGTGTGTAGAAGCTGCACCGAGGTGGGGGTAGTACCGAGGAGTGTGGTGGCCATGGAGCTGTACCCCCCGGGTCAACCTTCAATAAAGAACTGGTTGTTGTGCTGCAAAGCATTTCCAGGATCTACCCCACCTTTCAGGGCAAGGCTGTGCTCTTCCTGAGAAACCCTCAAACAATGTCTGAGCAGGGCAAGGGGACTAGAATCTGGACGTTTCTTCCCAGGACAGGACTCCTTTGATAGATGATCCTTCTCGGGCGCTCCTTGTTGGGTTGGCTGAAATGATCCAATCTGCATTGCTCTCTGCATCTCTCCCTGCCCAGGCCTGGTCACTGCCTTTCTCTCTTCTTTTTACAGGCGCTGGATCCACCTGTGAATCCTTGAAAGCTTGATGTCCCTCATCTTGATGTCCTTCCTTTTGTATCTTTCACATGCTTTCCCCCATAATATCCTTGCACTCTCCTTCTTCCCTCTCAGTGTCAGCTTCCTGGAGCACCCGGCTGACACAGGTCAGGACTGAGCAGGTGACCTAACCAAACACCTGCAGCTGGGTGCGTGCTGCCAGTTCCCCTGGATGGGTTGGTGGGATTGATCTTACCATGTGTCCATCACAATTAATCTATAGTATGGCTCTTGGGGCCACTTGTGCCTCATTAATATTCCGAGCCAAATTGTTATGTTTTCTTTTTAGAATCAGAATGATTTCTAATCACACTGCATCCTGGTATGTGGGAATCTCCCATATTGTAACAGTTCAAATTTTACAGGTTGTGGAGTCAGAAAGGCCATCTATAAAATTGTTCATTTATTCATTTATTTTCCATTATTTGCCTTGGTGGCAAATTCCAAGGCATTATTCAATGACTATGTAAAACTTTACCTCTTTAGGAAGACATCTCCATCCATTTGGAAGCTTTAGGTTCTTTTCTCTGTCTTCAGTGCATACATGCATATACTGTGGCATTTTTGTCTTACCTTCTTAACCATGCCTTCTTGGAGTGCAGGAAAACTAGCAACTCCTTGCAGAGTGTCTGACACATAGCGTGGCTTTAGTACCTATTTGGCTTTTTAACATAAAGAAATCCAACATTTACTGAGGGTCATTATGTGTTAAGCCTATGCTAGATGCTGAGAAACAAAAGAAAAGTAAGTCACAGTGTCTGACCTTGAGAAGCTCATAACATAGATGAGGAAGTAGAGGCACAAACAACTAAATTTAGAGAAAAAAGCAATAGGCATATAAAATATCTGCTCAGTAGTTTGAGTAAAGTCCAAAGTACTGGTTTCTTCTGCTCTGTAGACCCTCTATTGCCATAGTCTAATGTCTGTTTATCTGAGTCATGAACCCACTAGGAGAGTGAACCAAACCCTGCTGGAAATGGCTTCTCCCCTCCAGGACACTTCTCATGCTGTATGGTTCCCGGTCTTCCCTACACTCAGTCAAGACTATGATGAGTTAAAAAATATTGATCAACGAGAAAAACTTAAGAAAAAAATCAAAAGAAATATTAACCATAAGCACTGGTGTTTCCCAGTCATAAATAATAAGCATGTACTTCCTTGGGTTTTTGTGTGTGAGGCTATGCTGGTAGGAATGACCAGTATTGTCCAGCGTTTCATTTTGAAGACTTCTCATCTTCCCAGGCAATTAAAGGCTACTGTTCATGCTGATTATAGCTTTATTCTTGGGGGCTCCATGTTTTTATAACCTTCAGAAACAGAGCATCTCTCAACTTTGGATACAAATGATACAGTTTTATTTGATCTTAGTATTGAATGTCTTTACAAGAGTCTGCATGCTGTGACAGCCAAGCGGATTATATACCAGGGAACAACTATGAAATCAATCAAGGAGTAATCTCCTTGGAAAAAAATAGTGCTTCTTTAGGAGGCAGTGTAATTGACTGTTCTATAGTAAGGATCAGAACTCAGGCAGCGTTTGGACAGAGGACTTTCAACCATAACTTGATACATCTCTGAAATTGGGGTTGGTACACTGTCCTGTCATACTGCATGACTGCTCAGCACATCAAGTGACAGAGCTGCCTCCACCGTATACCACGTACTGTAGCTTAACTTTACCATCACCTGTGACATTCACAACAGTCCTGCAAGATAGACCTTAGTATTGGCTCTACCTAGTTGATAAATAAATGGCATCAAAGAGGTAAATAATTGGATCGCAGTCACATGGATGGCAAGCGGTGGAGCTGACATTACTATCTGGCATGTTCATTCCTAGCCCATGTTTTCTTTTTTTTTTTTCCATGCTGCATCATTACAGTTTGTATCCTAGAATATTTTCAATAAAGCATAATCTTCTATCCAAATACATACAATGATGCTAATAATTTGATAGGTACTCTGATTTCACAGATATTTGGTCATTATAAAGATAACTTGGTCTTTTTCTGAGAATGAAAATTCTTTCCGATATGCCTAACCATAATTTCCTCTTTACGGGAACATTTTCTGTGCATTTGTATGGATCATATGCTCTGCCTGACATGACCTTCTCCCTCCACTCCTTGCCTTCTGGTAAATTCTTCTTTATTCTTTCTAAAATCTTCCAGGTACAGGTAATCAGCTTAACCTCTGTGCTCTCAGAGAACCTGCACATAAATGCGTTACATCCTTTCTCACCTTCTCTTGAATGAGCCTCCACCATGGTGTACTGCCTTGTACTGTGAGAACAACTGTGAGCCTGCTTTGAGGGCCAGGACTGAGGCCAATTCATCTGTCTCCACATTGCTCACCACAGGGCCTGCATACAGCAGGTGCTTGAAGAAGAAAGGGAGGGCAGGAAGGATAAAGAGAATGCACTGTGTATGCCGACTTCGCCTGTATCTATGTCAGACAGAAAGAAATACCACAGGGCTCCTGAAGCAAAAAGGGTGGCCATGGCAGGAGGCGGGACCAGAGGCTGCAGCAAGGCTGGGAACTCACAGAGGAGTCCATTACAGGGCTGAAAAATTGATGCTTAGTTTGCAGCTGTGGCTCAACTTCATGAGCTGTAGGAAGATGCCTGCATATGGACAGGAATAGGCTCCTGTCTTCATTTTCTCCACAGTCACAAGACATTTGGCTTTGTGATTTACTTTTATTTTTCTTTAACAAAGAAAATACAATCTAAACCTAGGAGTGTGATATGGTTTGGCTGTGTCCGCACCCAAATCTCATCTTGAATCCCGCATGTTGTGGGAGGGACCTGGTGGGAGATAATTGAACCATGCAGGCAGGTCTTTCCCATGCTGTTCTTATGACAGTGAATAAGTCTGACGAGATCTGACAGTTTTAAAAAGGGGAGTTTCCCTGCACAAGCTCTCTTCTCTTGTCTGTCGCCGTGTGCGACGTGCCTTTTACCCTCTGCCATGATTGTGAACCCTCCCCAGCCATGTGGAACCGTAAGTCTATTAAAACTCTTTCTTTTGTAAATTGTCCAGTCTTGGGTATGTCTTTTTCAGCAGCATGAAAACGGACTAATACAGAGTGGTATTAGAACTTTAAAAAAAAAAAAAAAAAAAGGCTATTTGAAATTACCTTGGGTTTCTTCTGGGTGGTCCTTCAATATACCATGACTTGTGTGAGTTTCTGTGAGCTTGAATTTAGCAAACTCGGTGGCTCTCTGTCTCTACTTTCAGCCCCCACCACCACAGTAACAGTTGGTCTCCTGAGGGTCGCAGCTCAGTTTCAAATATAATCCCATCGATGTCACTGTTGAAATTTCCATTTACAGATTACCCTTTCTTTCACAGGTGAAGAAATAACTCCCTAGAAATAATTAGCCTGAGGTTCCTCCATCATATTTGGCTCCAATCTCAACATTTCACATTAAGGAATCTGAGGCCCAGAAGGAGAAGGGCTGCACCTTCTAGCTCTTGGTCAACATGATGTGATTTTCTTGGCCATCTAATTTGTTAAAAGTCATTGGTATTTAGAATGCTGGGATAAGAATTCCCTGTGTCAATTTATTTATTGGTATGATTAGCATGAGCTATCAAGTGCAGATAAACATAATGTGTTTCTATAAAATTTGATTCTAAAATTATTTACATGTTCAGCATTAACTCATTACAAATATAAAATATTGAGCCTTAGTGAAAAGTTTTATGGATACAAAGTGCTGTGTTCCTCTATACAGTTATTTTGGGGGAAAAAGATGTCTTTCAAAAATGGTAATCTTGTCAGAAGCTTGTTCTGCTTATGTTTTTTTCCTCTGACAAAATAGAATTCAATCAACTTACATGTAAAACATAAAAGACCACGTGTTTTAGGAATTGTCATGGATTATGAGTTTAAAAGATTCTAGGATGTATGGATTCTAGCAGAAGAGCTATCCCCAAAAAAGTATTTTCCTAGAGCTCTATGTTGTCACATATGCCTTGAGTACTTACTACATATAAAGCTCTGAGTTAGGCAATGAGCGCTGACTTGGGGGAAAATATCAAGCTGTTTGTAGTGTGAGAGAAGAGACGGTATGTGATTGAGACCTACATAACAATAATGTGGTTAGTCCCGCAAAAATATCAGTCTTCTGCAGATTAATCTATGGGCTTAACACAATTTATGTCAAAACTCTAGAGTTGTTAAAAGACAAAACGTTTTTAAATTTAATCATGAGTAGTAAACAAATAGGAGTAGAGGAACAAAAGCAAGACATAAAAATTGATTTATCTTATGCAATAATGTACTATATAGCTAAGAAATTAAGAGTATGGAATCTGCACCAAACTGGCAAAAAAATGAAAGAAAAAAAGCAAACCACTCTTCCTTCTTATGTCATGCTTTGGTGTTAAGAAGGTTGGGTGTTGACAAGGGGACCAAATCTCATCTTCATGGTGCCAGGCAGAGAGCATGGCCTGTAGTGCCTCCAGTCCTCAGGAGACTCTAGTCTGCAGGGATGGGCTTTAGTGGCTCCATTTTTAAAACCAGGGAAAGGTGTCTCGGAAGTCAAAAGGACTCAACCACACCCTTGTGGAGCCAGGGAGGGCAAGGTCCAGAAAGAACTAGTGGGTGCAGCAAGCACATGAGGCAGGCAAGAAAAGTGGGCAGGAAATTTTCTCTGACTTTTAGCTCATTCTCATTGCTTTGTCACAGTGTATCCCCTTACAGGGACAAAATTTACAAGTGTTGAGTCCTACATGGTGCCAGGCATTAGATTAAGAACTGTCTACATTGCAGTAAATCCTTCAGCAACCCAAAGAAGGCTGGAAGCTTTTCCCCATTGATGGATCACAGTACTGACACCTCAGATGCTGAGAGGCTGGTGACCTGCCTGAGGTTGTGCCACTTAGAGAAGCTCCTGAGAAGACCCCAGGTTTTGAGGAATGATGTTCTGATGAAGCATAGCCCCTCATTGTGAGCTCACTTTACTCAGAGATGGTGAACCATGGACCTTCCCTGCTCCCATTCTGAGCACATTCAAATCTGCTTCATTACCATTCTTCTTGTCTTTCCATGGTGGAAGTTTCCCTGGCATTCCACAGTCTCTTCTTCTGCCTTACTTCCTGATATGGATTGGCTCTGTCCCCATCCAAATCTCACACTGAATTGTAATAATCCCCACAAGTCAAGAGCAGGTCTATCTGAGATAATTGAATGATGGGGGTGGCTTCCCCCATACTGTTCTCATGGTAGTGAATAAGTCTTATGAGATCTGATGGTTTTATAAAGGGGAGTTCCCCCGCACAAGCTCTCTTGCCTGCCGCCATGGAAGATGTGACTTTGCTCCTCATTTGCCTTCCACTGTGATTGTGAGACCTCCCTGGCCATGTGGAACTTTGAGTCAATTAAACATCTTTCTTTTTTAAATTACCCAGTCTCTGGTATGTCTTTATTAGCAGCATGAGAATAGACTAATATACTTCCTTTCTTCAGCCTTACTTCCATCCAAAATCCCTATCCTAAATCCCCAGAGAAGCCTAGAACCATTTCCCAGAAAGGGGTTAATGTGACTTGGAGTGAGATGAGGCAGGGGTCTCCAGTTGTTGAGTGGGGCTCCAAAGCTTCCATCTCTGCATAAGAGGAGCTAAGAGTGTCAACAGGTTTTGTTTCTGTGGACATCATGGACTCATTTACTGATTTAACAGGACATTATAAACATCCACTATATATTCTATGTGCCTATCATAGCACTAGGCCTTGGAGGAACCCATAGAAGTAGTAAATAAATAGGATAAGCTGTTTTATCAACTGAACATTTTTTTTGAGAAGTTACACATTGCAATTAATGCAGACAGCAAGTACCACTTCTTCTCTCCAACTACCGCCCCAGCTTCCCCCACCTCTAACTGCCTGCTCACTCATACGTGCACACACATAAAAATAACAAGAACTCATGAACAAAAACCAAGCACAAGCTCTGTAAATGACTTCCATCCTCATGGCTCTCTTCCCCCACTGTTGCTATGGGCAACCACTGCTAACAGGTACCACAGATTTGGGGCTGCACGGCCAGGCTGGCTGCATATCACACTGCAGCGCTGATATCTGTGTGTGGGCAAGAGAGGGGCACTCACCGGATGTGTACTGTAATTAGTCCTTCTCAGAATAGCCTCATTTGTCCATCTCAGATCAAAAGTGGACAGCTTTCTCCAGAGAGAAGATAATAGCTGAATTCTTGGTAAAGCAGAAACTTCATTTTCACAGCTCCCTAGGAGTGCTGTCCATAACTGGGGCAAGAAAGTAAAAAGCATAAGCACCCCATCTGGAGAGGCGAGGGCGAGCTGGACACCGGGCTGAGCACATTACACGCAGCCATGCCAGCCATCGTTCCTTAGGGCAAGCCCAACAAAGTGGGCACTCTCACCCTCATTTTAGTGGACGGGCAAGTCACTTACGAAAGGCACACAGCAAATGTGGGGCACAGCTAGAACTCGATTTCTTTCTTTTTTTCAGATTCAGAGATTATTCTTCTGCCACAGCACAGTACTGGTTTTCAGAGTGCAGCTCTGGGGCGGGACTGCAACTGATGAGGAGGGCTGCTAGATGTGACCCAGGGGAACTCACCACACTGGTCTCTCCAGATGCTTAGATCTGGCTGTACTGCTCATGATTTGTGTGAGTTGGACTCATCTTTCTTTTTTTTCTTTCCTGTCACCCAGGCTGGAGTGCAATGGAGCAATCTCAGCTCACTGCAACCTGTGCCTCCTGGGTTCAAGCAATGCTCGTGACTCAGCCTCCCGAGTAGCTGGGATTACAGGCAAGTGCCACCAAGCCCCTCTAATTTTTGCATTTTTTGCAGAGGCAGGGTTTTTCCATGTTGGCCAGGTGGGTCTCGAACTCCTGACCACAAATGATCCACCTGCCTCGGCCTCCCAAAGTGCTGGGATTACAGGCGCGAGTCGCCGTGCCTGGCCAAGTTGGATTCATCTTTGAGCAACCTCCCAGGCCCTCCAGAGGGGCTCGTGGCCTCACTGGTCTGTCTTCATGACTCTGTAATGCTGGACCTTTCTCTTCATGCAGTGTCGGCCCTGGGTGCTTGGTCCGTCTGATGTTCCTGCACCTCCACACTCTGCATTGCCTGTCCAGGACGGCAACTGACCTCTTACGTTGAGGTTTCAGCTCCTTACCTGTGTAATCCTGAGGCAGGATGCAGCATCCCCTCCTCTTACAACATGCTCATCAGTTCAAACAAAGAAACAAAACCAAGGAGATTAATATCTCCCAGAGCTAAATTCAGCTTAAAATAAAATGAGGTCATACGTGCGAATAAAGTTCCAGGAACATAAGCATTCAACGCATGTTGTGTTTTCTACCTCTATGGGTTCCTCTAAAGCCTAATGCTATGCTAGGCACATAGAATATGTAGTGTATGTTTATAATGTCCTGTTAAATCAGCAAATCAGTCAATGATGTCCGCAGAAACAAAGCCTGTTGACACTCTTAGCTCCTCTTATGCAGAGACGGAAGCTCTGGAGCCCCACTCGACAACTTAAACTAGGTCAGGTTTTGTTTCTGTTCTTTGCAAATGAATTCTATTGTACTCTTAAGTGATCATTCTGATTGGTCTTGCCAAACAGGGAACTAAGTCTGTTACATACAAAACCTGAATATTATGTCCATCTCAGAATTAACCAAAGACTGGTCAATGACCAAGCTTATCCAATCATTGACGGAATGACCTCAGTAGGACAGACAGGAAAGAGAGGCTGTATGTCTTTGATCGGGGGATTTATCTTCAAATCTCAAATTGTCATTTGTAAAATAGGGATGGATAAACAGATAAAAAGAATATCATGACAATAACATTAATAAAATAAACTACAGTTTGGTGAGCCACCACTAGGTCCTGTTATTTTAACACAGATGATCACAGTTTTTCTTAATTTTTTCTTTTCCTTCTCTTTCTTTCTTCTTTCCCTTCTGTGACGGTTAATTTTATGTATCACTTGGCTGGGCCACCATGCCCAGCTATTTGTTCACACATTTTCCTACATGTTTCTGTGAGGTGTTTTTTGGAGGAGATTAACATGTATTATACATCGTTTGAAGTGTAGACTTTGAGAAAAAGAAATTGCACTCCATAATGTGGGTGAACTTCTTCCAATCAGTTGAAGGTCTGCATAGAACAAAAGTTTGACCTCCCCTGAGCGGAAGGAATTCTGCCAGCAGACTGCCTTTGAACTATAACTGTAACTCTTCACTGAGTCTCCGACCTGCCAGCCTATCCCATTAGGTTTTGAACACACAAAACCTCCACAATTGTGTAAGCCAGTTCTTTAAAACAAATTTCTCTCTCTCTTTCTCTCTTTCTGTATGGACCCACATGCATGTGCACAGATGCACATATACCTACACGTATGCACACACATGCTGCTAGTCCTGTTTCTCTCAAGAACCCTTTCTTCTTTATTTCCCTTACTCCTCCTTTTCTCCCTATCTCCTTCTTTCCTTATAGATTAGGAAGTTGGCTTAAGGAGATATAGTAATTGCCCAAGGTCAGCAAGCTTGTAGGTAGCCAAACCTGCATTTCAGGTGGGTCTCACACCAAAGCCTCCAAAGCTTCAACATTTCCATGTAGTGAATTGCCAAGCATTCTGCAAACCATGAGGTAGCTCTGTGAGTGACACTTAGGTCACCCAGTATATCTGGTTTTGGCTTCTCATCCCGCATTGTCTGTACTGCACTTCTGAGAGCTGCAACAGAGAGTCCAAGACCCTCTCAGATCTTCCGGAGCCTCACAGAGTCTAACGCTAGCCATCTATTGTCTTTCCTCCATTGCATTTTGCAAGCAAAGCAGACATTTGATTAGCATTAACATTTCACGGAATAAAGAATAATTGCATTCTATCCATGTGTCTAATCCACATAAGGTGTAGTTAAGCTGCCCCTGCAAGCTCTGAAGTCTCTCTTCCTCTCCAACTCCACCTCCCCCTCCACCACCTGAGCTTGTTCCTCCATTAATTCCTCCGTAGCCTCCCAGCCTCAGGTCCTGTCACCTGTCCCTTGCATACAAACCATTCTCCACAACACAAATGGGTAATGTGTTTAAACTGGAACTTTGACTAAACCATCCCTTTCCTTCATCTCAAGCAAAAACCCATCAATTTTACTATTGCTCGTAGAATCAAACCGAAGCTCTTTAGGGCTATAAAGTTCCCCATTATCTATTTTCTGCCTTAATATCAAGTCTCAGCTCTCACAGACACTCCCTGTTACCTTATGCACTAGCCATAATCAATGGCATTTTCCCCTGAGGTGGGCTATATTATTGTTCAAAATGGTTGACACTGCTCCTTATCAGGCCCTTCCCTGTGGAACATTAAATAAATTCAGCCCTTGCTGTCAGTCTTGTCCATGTGACTTGCTTTGGCCAACGAGGTACAATGAAGTACAACAGGAAGTGGCAGTGCCCTGCTGACCCATCACGCCGTCTGCCACTTTGTCTCTGGCAGGAGACCCACATGTTCCAGAGGCTTGTCCTTTAGCTTGGACTGCAGAATAAAGATGGCATGAAGCCAATGCTAAATTAACCTGTGATCATTATGTGAAGTGAGCAACCAATCAGGGCTTATAGTAAACTGCTAAGATTTGTTATCACCACATGACTGACTTTATGCAAACCAAACCCTCTTTCTGAATCAGGTGGCCCTTCCTGTGAAGCTCACTATGCCATACACTTCATTTTTGTTAGAGCCGTTTTACGTCTTTGTCTTCCCTATCAGCCAGAGAAGCCATCCAGGGCAAGAATTTGTGTGCGTTTGTCACTGTATCTCCAGTGCCCAGAACCTGACATTTGGAATGTGTTGTCTGAATGCATTGAGTTGTGCTCTTAACCCACAGATTTTGTTTAAATACTGATTGAGTTAATAGGAATCAAGAAGTTACTATCGGCCGGGCGTGGTGGCTCAAGCCTGTAATCCCAGAACTTTGGGAGGCCGAGACGGGCGGATCACGAGTTCAGGAGATCGAGACCATCCTGGCTAACACGGTGAAACCCCGTCTCTACTAAAATACAAAAAAAATTAGCTGGGCGAGGTGGCGGGCACCTGTACTCCCAGCTACTCGGGAGGCTGAGGCAGGAGAATGGCGTGAACCCGGGAGGCGGGGCTTGCAGTGAGCTGAGATCTGGCCACTGCACTCCAGCCTGGGCAACAGAGCCAGACTCCGTCTCAAAAAAAAAAAAAAAAAAAAAAAGAAGTTACTATCAATACCTAGGATCAGAGAGAGGTGTTGGGTGTATAACTAAGATCAGAATGGTATGCATTACAAAAATGAACAGAGCTTGGTGTTTTCCAATAGATAGAAACTATGGATGTACAGTAGTGAAAAAAGAATTCTGGACCTGACACCAAGGCTGATATAAGGGCATTCTAAAGACTTTCTACAAGCTGTGGACCATGTGGATTTCCTTCTTCTTTACAGTTGTTAAGAAGAAAAGTTACATTCACAACATTCTTAGATTCTCACTGCTTAAAGTAAGAAAAGATTTGAAGGAAGAAAAGATCTGGTTGTACAAAAGGATTGAATAAACAATATCAACATTTGCTGGGTGCAGTGGCTTGCACCTGTAATCCTAGCACTTTGGGAGGCGGAAGGCGGGTGGATCACTTGAGGTCAGGAGTTCAAGACCAGCCTGGCCAACATGGCAAAACCTTGTCTCTACTAAAAATACAAAAATTATCTGGGTGTCATGGCGCATGCCTGTAGTCCCAGCTACTTGGGAGGCTGAGGCAGGAGAATTGCTCAAACCTAGGAGGCTGAGATTGCAGTGGGCTGAGATTGCATCAATGCACACCAGCCTAGGTGACAGAGCGAGACTCCACCTCAAATTAAAAAAAAAAAAAAAATCAACACTTTACAAAGTCAGTGATTCACAAAAGCCTTCCTGACAATTGCCCTTCTGCCTTGGCTGAGCTGAGATGTCACGCACTAATATGCGCTGTTAATTCCATTCCCCTTTGTACATCTCTCTCGCTTTGTTCTAATGTTATCCTGATTTACATTGTCCACGTTGGTAGACACCAGGACATAGACAAGATGTAAAAAGCATGCACAGGAATATAAATTTCTTAAAAATTGAACCCAAATAAAATTATAAGAAGGCTTAACTCATTCATTCATTCATTTAAAAGTGAATGTTGGTGGGTTATGGGTGCCGATCAGCCACTGTCCACCCTGCTGAGGATTCTTTCCAGTTTAAGAATTGCTTATTACAAGGATATCCAGGATATTTTATTCTTTAGTCTTGCCTGCTTTCCCATAGCATAAGATAGCCATTGATAGATGCACTTTTGAAATTACAAAGCCCAAACATCTTATTAGACTTAGGTCAAGCCTGAAAAAATGACTCACTCAAGGGCAAACTGTGAATTTGTCATCAAAGCCAGGACTAAAGCCAGAATTGCTTGTGTCCCAAGCTTTATTTTCCTCCTTTTTTTTCATTAAAAATTCATTTTTCAAGGGTTATTCAAGAGAGTTTCAAAGACACTCAGTGACAGAGGCGGGCAGATCACTTGAGGTCAGGAGTTTGAGACAAGCCTGACCAACATGGTGAAAAACTGTCTCTACTAAAAATACAAAAATTAGCCAGGAGTGGTGGTGGGTGCCTGTAATTCCAGCTACTTGGGAGGCTGAGGCAGAGAAATCACTTGAACCTGGGAGGCAGAGGTTGCAATCAATGATCTGAGATCACACCACTACACTCCAGCCTGGGCAACTGAGTGAGACTCCATCTCAAACACACACACACACACACACACACACACACACACACACACACACAAAAGATACTCAATAAGCTTCTACCATTTGAGATTGGTGACCAACATGGTGAAACCCTGTCTCTACTAAAAATACAAAAATTAGCCAGGAGTGGTGGTGGGTGCCTGTAATTCCAGCTACTTGGGAGGCTGAGGAAGAGGAATCACTTGAACCTGGGAGGCAGAGGTTGCAATCAATGATCTGAGATCACACCACTACACTCCAGCCTGGGCAACTGAGTGAGACTCTATCTCAAAACACACACACACACACACACACACACACACACACACACACACACACACACAAAGATACTCAATAAGCTTCTACCATATTTTTTAGTAATCATATAAACAATTTCATACAAATCTCTAGGTTAATTTATTTTAGTTACAATATGTGGTCTGCACACTGTCACAGGAGTACAGCTCTGGAGCTGTGACAAGCAGGCAGACTTGGATTATGTCTTGGCTCTGGTCTGACCACTGCATGTTTTCAGACAAGTCGCTTAAAAAATCACAGCCTCAATTCACATTTCTATTAAACATGTGAAAGCCACTTACCCATTGTGAGGATTTCGTGACGGCATGCCTGAGAAAGTGCCCCTGAAACTGATAACAGGCACAGTGCTACAGGCCATGACCATGTCAGATGTCTTTTTGTACACTGGGGCTTCAGATAAATTAATATCTCTCTGTTCAACTGGGCCAAGTGTAAGCTTAGAATTTCCCGAATACATAATTTCATTGTTAGACATAGTGTTAGTATGTGGGATTTAAAAATACATACTTTTTTCCTTTCCTCATTAGTTACAGCATGCTATTTCTCAGTAAAAACATTTCCTTTGTGACTTTCATGAAATCACTGTGATTTCCTAATAAGGAAATACACTCAAGTCTACCCAAGGCCTCTATTTTCTGCCACTTAAGGACTGTAGCTTATGGGAGTAATCACTGGGGCTGTCATGCTAATTGCCTATTCAAGTTTCCATCCTAAATTCTGATGGGCAGAAGAAAGCATCCAAGAAAAGAGAACAAAACCAAAAGGAGTTTATTTGAAAATGTGATTTGTTTAGGTTTGCATTTACAAAGGTTCTAATTCCAATTGCCAGCATGACTAAGTTTAATGTAGAACAGAAAAAAATATACGGTTATTCAGTTAAGGTTACTTTTGATCAATTTTGAATGATTGATTGATTCATTCTTTCAGTAAACATGTGCCCAGCTCTGGGATGCAAAGATGAATGGGGTGCTTCTGTTCCCAATGTGCTCACAGGTTAGTAAGGGTAGAAAATGAGCAGATAAGTACAAACGTATGTTACAGGTTCTCTGATGGAATTCTATGGAGAATAGAATGCAATTCTACTGGGGGGAGAACAGAAGAGAATTGCTCAGAAAAGTCTCCTCAGCAGGAATTGAAGTCTGAGTAGGCGTTTTCCAGCAAGGTGTGCCAGGGTGGGGGAGGGAGCTAGATGGTCATTCAGAAAGTGGGGCAAGGCTGACCATGAACATGAGAATACAGTCAAATTCTTTGTATAAGAAATCAATCCATATGTCTAAGGTGATGTAGGATAATAGGGTAATAGTAAGGGAGATGAAGATTGGTAAGAGAAAAATCCGGAGAAATATGTAAAGGTCTTCCAGGCGAGTGAAGATAAGGATTTGAACCACAAGAAGACAAGGAAGAGAGAGAGCAAGGTTGGATTTAAGGAGAATGTTCAGGAGGTAGCATCATTGGTCGTAAAACATGGTGGCTTTACTGAGAAAAGAAACCTATCAGAAAAAAGTCTTTGATTTATACGTATGTAATTTTTTGATTCCAGGAAATAAAATTGAGTTCTTACTTATTTGTAGATGTAAGCAAATGTGAAAAATTTTCTTGGTGGTAGCTCATGAGATCATAGAAGAATATTTGTCCTTACATAAACTCACTGAAAAAAAAAATGTTGATGGCAGGAGAAACAAGAGTGGAAGATGTAGAGAAAAAGAGAGAGAGAGAGAAAAAAAAAAACTAAATGGAGAAATGTAACCTATGGACTTGGACAGATCCACATCCAAGTCCTAATTGAACCACAAACTTACATTTGACTTGAAGGACAATTATTTACCTTCTCCCAGTCATGCAAACATAACCTGGTTTAGTAGGATGATAGTTAAATATGTTAATGTATATAAATACTGAGTGTTCAACAAACTTTCTACCTTATTCCCTTCCTTCCTCTCTTTCTTGTTTCTGTTTTATTTGATATATACAAGATTCCCAGGCCTTTGTTGAGGCTGAGGTAGAAGGAATCTAACGCCCTCCCACATCCAGACAATTTTCTCTCCATTCCCATTCTCCTCTTCTCCTTAGCAATCTCTAAATGAAAAATTAGCATCTGTTACTTTCTACAAGGTGAAGTTTCCTCTTTTTGTTGTTGTTGTTTTTGTTTTATTGTTTTGACGGAGTCTTACTCTGTCCCTAGACTGGAGTGCAGTGGCGCAATCTCCGTTCACTGCAACCTCCGCCTCCCAGGTTCAAGTGATTCTCCTGCCTCAGCCTCTCGAGTAGCTAGGACTACAGGTATGTGCCATCACACCCAGTGAATTTTTGTATTTTTAGTAGAGATGGGGTTTTACCATGTTGGCCAGGATGGTCTCAATCTCCTGACCTCGTGATCCAACTGCCTCGGCCTCCCAAAATCCTGGGATACAGGCATGAGCCACGACACCCGGCCGAAAATTCTTCTTTAAGACCTCCCTCTGCTGATGGTCTCATGCATTCTGTTTGCTCACTGTGTTCCAGGCTCTCTCTCTAACTCATTTCACCTCTTTATTTTCTCTGACAGCTGTCTTTTGACCTTTTAACATGTGGTTGTTTCCTCCAATCTGGAAGCGACAAGTCAAAATAAATCAGCATTTCCTCTTAATTTTGCTTTTCCTGCCTGCCCCATGTATTGTCTCCTTGCCATTTTGTCCCAAGCAAAGCAATGAAGAATGAAGATATGTACTCCGAACATCATTTCACAATCATCCCTAAACTTCCTGTACCGAGATTCTTCACTAAACTGAAACAATACTAATGTCAATATTTCCCCTTCCCTGCTAGACCTAGAGGTGGGGCCCAGGAGCTGGAGCACTGTGTTAACCATGCCACCAAATGCCAGGAGGCAAATCTGAAGGGGCTCTCACTGGAGGAAGCCACCAAATTCCAGGAGGCAAAACTGAAGGGGCTCTCACTGGAGGAAGCTGGAGGCACCACCTACACTGGGGTTTAGAAACCAGGAGAGAATGTGTGGGAGAAGAAAATAGTGAGTTACCCCATATGTTCATATGGGAATTTGATCAGGGTAGTATAATAAATACTGAGTAGTTGCCTCAGTAGATGCCTACTCATTTCTACTTCAATGTTCTACTTTTTATCATCAGGTAAAGGCATCCTTTAAAAGCAGGGGTCCCCAACTCCTAGGCCACGGACCAGTACCTTTAAAATTTAAAGGATAAAGTCTTACCAAAAAACCCTGCACACAGAGCCTATGGGAGCTGTCCTTCCTGATGCTGGAGTGGAGAGCTTACCTGACAGCCCTGCTGTGAAGGACTAGGGCAGAAGAGAGAGCCCTTTAGAATTGATCAGGACTGATCAGGTGCCTTTCCTTCACCTCTGTTTCTTCAAATGTCTGTTTCTTTGAACACTGTTTCTCTCTACTAACCTTTCCCTCCTATGTCCCCTTTTTTGTTTTTCTACTTTGGCTCTGAGGCTTTGGGGAAATATGGAAATCTGGTTACTTTCTATTTCTCTAGTCCTGCTTCTGTGAATGTATCACTAGCTCTATCTCCCGCATCTTGTTGCAATGGATTCCAGAACTCTGTTCTCCCTTTTCTTTAACCCTTTCTGTGCTGTCGAGAACTCAACCAAACCACTGCCTCTCCTGAAAAATGATCAGCATTTGTATCCCTAATGCTGAGCGAACCTGAAGGGCTAATTGCACTGAACACCCCCACTGCATTGAGACTCAGGATGTCTAATGAAAACTCAATATCTCTCCCCAGACGTTTTCCCTATCCTATCGTCTGTCTTTCTCTCCTTGCTATCTTTGTTCATGGAGCCCTGCCAGCCAAATATGACTTCTCCCACTGTCCCAGGTCCGGGTCTCATAATTGGTCAGGTGACTAGCCTTGTCTGCTTTTTTTTTTTATTTCTTTTTTTGCATTTGTCATTTTTTTCTCCATCTCCTGGCCTCGCTTTAGTTCTTAGCTGCACTCATGTGGTGGTCTCCTGTCTGTGATTTTCATGCCCTGATGTCCTCGCAAAGTTTAGTGACATTTCTGTCAGAGGCATTTGAACCAGAGCAACTCCACCTTGAGTAGTGTCTGGGTAAAATGAGGCTAAGACCTACCAGGCTTCATTCCCAGATGGTTAAGACATTCTAAGTCACAGGATGAGATAGGAGGTCAGCACAAGATACAGGTCATAAAGACCTTGCTGATAAAACAGGTTGCAGTAAAGAAGCCGGCCAAAACCCATCAAAACCAAGATGGCGACGAGAGTGACTTTTGATCATCCTGACTGCTACACTCCCACCAGCACCAAGACAGATTACAAATTCCAAGGCAACATCAGGAAGTTACGCTATATGGTCAAAAAAGGGGAGGCATGAATAATCTGCTTGTTGTTTAGCATATCACCAAGAAACAACCATAAAAATGGGCAACCATCAGTCCTTGGGGCTGCTCTGTCTATGGAGTAGCCATTCTCTTATTCCTTTACTTTCTTCATAAACTTGCTTTCACTTTACTCTATGGACTCGCTGCCCTGAATTCTTTCTTGCACGAGATCCAAGAACCCTCTCTTGGGATCTGGATTGGGATCCCTTTCCTGTAACATCTTTACAGTTATCCTCCATGCAACTGGCCAAGCCAGACTGAAACCCAGCTTTCATGGCCCAAGTTCTACATTCCACTTTGAATATTTCTGTAATTGGGATATTTTATGTAGTGTGTATATAAGCCCAAAAAGGTGAAAACCTTGTACATTCGAAATGGATGACAAATACATACCAAGTGCACTCCCTGGATGGTTGAAGAGATGATGAAGCCAAAGAAGAAGCATGGAGTCAAAATGAGGCTGCAGAAAGGCACTGCAGTGAGAACACACCAAGGACATCTGAGGAGCAGGGGAAAGAACCCCTTTCCGCTTGATTCTCACAACTCTGTGCTATAGACACCATTCCCTATACGTAACTGCCCAAGGGGTTCACCTTGCCCACTGCCTAGACAGAGCCGATTTATCAAGACAGGGGAACTGCAATAGACAAAGAGTAATTCACGCAGAGCCAGCTGTGTGGGAGACTAGAGTTCTACTATTACTCAAATCAGTCTCTCTGAAAACCTGGGAATCAGAGCTTTTAAGGATAATTTGGTGGGTGGGGGGCTGGTGAATTGGGAGCGCTGATTAGTTGGCTCAGGGATCAAATCATAGGGAGTCTAAGTGGTTCTCTTCTGCTGAGTTAGTTCCTGGATGGGGGCCACAGAACTGGTTGGCAGGTCCAGGTGGGGCCATCTGGTTGTTAGAAATGCAAAAACCTGAAAAGACTCTCAAAAGGCCGACCTTAGGTTCCCAATAGTGATGTTATCTTCAAGAGTAATTGAAGAAGTTGCAAATCTTATGACCTCTGGAATAAAGGCTGATAATATTTAGAATTCCAGTCCCTCTCATCTTGGGACTGGAAGGCTAGTGGCCTTTCGTTCGTTTTACAAGAACAATTTAGCCTTTTGGGAAGGGCTATTATATAACTATACACTAAATTCCTTCCCAAAGCTAGTTCAGCCTATGCCCAGGAATGAACAAGGACAGTTTAGAGGTCAGAAGCAAGCTGGGGTCAGTTAGGTCTGTTATCTTTCACTGTCATAATTTTCTCAGTTATGATTTTTGCAAAGGTGATTTCACATACTCCCATCCATTTTATATTTGAGTAATTCCAGACTCAGAAAAGTTAAGAAACCTTGTCAAGGTCACTCAGTTAGTTGGGGCAGAGGCAAGTGTCTCTAAAATTGGTTTCTCCTTAGTCCATCATGTTCCTTAAAACCTGGGACTGTAACCACATTCTCACATGCAGGTGTATACACACACGCACACACGCACACTTGCACACTTGCACACTTGCATCTCTGTCAGTGGAGAGTAAAAGGCACATGGCAGATTCATTTAATCAAGGATGGGTGAAATCACCATCTCTTTCCCTTAATTCCTACATCATTTCTCCTTTTTCTTATTCTATGCTATGTTCCACATGTCCATATCCTCAGGATAAACCTGTAAGGAAATGTACTTTTTCAACAGTGTATACCTTACTTCCTCCCTGTCCCAGACATTGTGTTTAGCAAAGTTACGTGCAAGTCAGTTATAGGTCTAAAAATATGCACTCATGCTGGTTTGCTCTTCTTTTACTCTGGCTGCAGAAACTCACTGGTGCCTGAGTTCAAGGTAGGCTGAACGGTCCAGTCCATAATCTCATTGGTGCCTGAACTCAGGTAGGCTGAGTGGTTCAGCCCATAATCACTAGGTTGACTGATCTCCTTAGAGCAGAGCTGAGACCCAAGCCTGCTGCCTCGACCTGGAAACTGTGTAGTCAAGCCCTTCCCCAGCCTCCCCGGGGAGGGAGTTCCTGCCAGTCAGCTCATTTACATCATAATAACATTCTGTCTTCTGTGTCTTTTTACCTTAAAAAAGAAATGAGCGCTTTTGACAGTCATCCTTCCCTGATGAGGTGTCTGATAAGCTGTCTCTTGTAGACAAAAAGGTACTTTATCACAGTGTTTTACAAACAGGGAGAGAGTTGTCAAGATCCCAATGAAAGTGGTGTCTACTTCCCCAGCTCTGACATTTCATGGGAGAGCAAAAGATGTCTGCACCTCTGAAATGCAGCAGCAGCAGCAGTAGCAGCAGTGAGCTCAGCCAAAGACCTAGGCAGGCGGACACGCCCAGATCAGCACAGGGAAGAGGAGCTTGACTGAAGGCAGTGGGGCTGCCTATCACCCTCTTCAAGACAAGACAGGATGATACAAAGGAAGAGTTCTCCATTGGTCTCAGACTTGGGGTCAAGCTCTGCTTCAACTTTTTTAGGTACCTGGGGCGAGTCACTAAACCTCTCAGAATCAGTTTAAACATCTATTCTCATACCAGGTGAGGACTAAGCTCTCATTTTTTTTTTTATTTTGCCCAAATTCCTGTGTACAGGGTCTGGGAATCACGCCCTACAAACCATAAATTCTCATCAAATGGGTTTTATTTAACCCTATATATTGTGATTTTCTTTCCAGTCTGACTCTGGAGTCACATTAGGTGACAAAAAGGAAAATCAAAATATTTTACCCCGAAACATATTTCTTTACTATACTTTGAAACGGCCCTGCAAAGCTGTCCTCTGTGGGGGGGAAATTTGCGTGTGTAAAGAATTTCTATTACCATAGCTAGATTTTTTTCTTCCAGATGCTCCCTAAAATGTATAAAATCAAGCTACACCCCACCCACTCTGGGCACATGTCCTCAGGATCTCCTGAGGGCTGTGTCACTGGCCATGGTCACTCATATTTGGCTCAGAATAAATCTCTTCAAATGTTTTACAGAGTTTGACTTTTTTCATTGACAAAGGGAAAAGAAACGATCATTTTATCATTTATGAAGAGTCCATGGCATGCCAGGCACTCTAGCATTTATATGTTTATAGATATCATCTCACCATATCTTCCCAAACCTAAGAATTGAAGATCATTTCCCTTCCTTTTCAGATATCGTTGATTTTTTTTCTTTATAACACTCTATTTGAAAAGCTTCTATTCGGAGTTTTTTCCTCCAACTAGCTTAGAACTCCACATCCAAATGTTCTTATCTTTAATGAGTAAGGGTACAGGGAGCTTAAATTTATTGAGCCTTTCCATACCACACACTGTTTGGCACTTTATGTCATCAGTTCATTCTTCTAGCAGGCCTAAAGGTGAACATTCTTATCCTATTTGTAGAGGAAAAAGGCTCAGAAAGGTGCCATCTCTAGCCTAGACCAACCCAGGTGGTAACGGCTAGGGTAGGATTCATACTCAAATCTGGTTAACTCTAAAGACTTTGCCCTTTACACTTGAAGCTCTTCCCACTCTTTTATTTCAGAACTTATAAAATCATTGATAATGTTTCATCATTCTTAATTAACAAAATGATTTTCTAAGTCACATCACCCAATAATTATTAAAATCTTCTGGAAAATTCTAGCTTGTGATGGTGAATTGGTATTGAAATTGAATGTAGTTTGGTTTTTTCACTTAATTATGCTAATTGCTGTTTCTAAGCATACTTAGCATTTTGAATTATTTAGGGCAATTACGTCAAACAACATGTTTAATTTGTCATGTCAAGTATAATAATTAGTAATAATTCTTGAAAGGATGTCATTACAAATTTGAGGTATTTACAAGGTATAATTTTGTCAAATGTGATAAAACCAAAGAATAATACCAATGCTTATAGAAAAATGTTGCTGGAAATATTTTGAACATTTAATGTTGGGGCCATTTTAGACATCCTTGTTGCTCAACCAAAGTCAAATCTGGTGTGGTTTAGTGGCTTGCTTACTAATTAAGATAAGAAAATAGGGTCTTGGATAACAGTTGAACTAATATTTAATCCATCCAAAGTGCCTTCCTTTTTTTCTTAACTCAAGAGTGAATATTAATGCTTTTCCATATTAAATAGTTATACTTTAAAAATGAGTCTGGGGAAACAAGAACAATCCAGAAACAAACGGATTCCTTCCAAATATGGAGATTTCAAGCTAAAGTAAGAGAGTAAGAGGTGAGTTAAGTTAAATGGGCCAACTCTTTCAGAGCTGTGTGGTTTGCCAAATCACTGGCATATTTCATTTTCAATAACCTTTGGTGTAAGTTGAGGATAGCTCATGTTGTTTGCAGAGGGAAATGAGGCAATGCTAAATTGCTTTGTAGTGATAGATGGCTTACCATTGTAAATATTTTCATTATTATCTGAATACCCCGGTCTCAAACAAGAGCAATGGCAGGAAAATAAAAGAATTACATATAGTGCAAGTCCCATCACAGGTGGTAGTAAGCTGTTTATTAGCTCAGTGGTCCTGGACAAGCCATTTTGCCTCTCTAAGCTTCGGTTTCCTCAGCTATAAAATAAAGAAAATAATAGAAATTTCAAAAATGAGTTGAGGACACAATGACCTTCACTTGTTAAGCATTTGGGTTTGCATTAAAGCAGAGCTCTAGAACCACATCTTGAAAAGTTGCACCAAGAATCTTGTTCCTTCTCCAACCATTGCTTCCCAGTTTCTTGGAAAACTAAGTGACCGTGTTTTTTAAGAGCCCTGTCTTTGAGCCTAGACACCCCCTCAGAATCCGAACTTAAATCACTTGCTTGTTAAAGGTTGAAAATAGACAAAGGACACCCATTCTTTCTCCTTTAAGTGTATATTTATTTGGGTCAGAAAGAAGAAAGATGATAGTTTATAACAGAGCATTTCTTCTTCTTCCCACCCAAAACCAGTGATGTGGGAGTCCTTTTCTTATTTGTACTATGTGGAGAGTTTTATTTTAGAGTCATATCTTTCAGTGTGTAAGATTCACGCCTGGAGCCAGCATCCTGCTAGTACAGTTTCACCTCCAAGAGCCTGTTCAACTCTACTTTTATGTGGCAAGGCTGCCCCCACCCCTCTTCCCCTCAGGTGACTGACAAATACCTGTCTATCTTCTAAGATTCGTCTCAGGCATTAGCTCTTCTGTAGAGTCCTTCTCTAACTTCCTCCTTCAGGGCAAAATTGGTTGTTCTCTTCCTTGTAACTCTAATTTACCTGAATTGATATCTGCAATAATAACTCTGTCATACTTTTATTATAGATCTCCATTGTCCTTACTTGCTTGGTTTCTTTTGTATTACAGTAATTAGAACTCTTTGAAAGATGGAGCCTGTGTCTTGAATATTAGATGAGTATCTGGATATTTCCCAGTATCTAGCACTGACCAGGCATATGGTAAAAGTTAAGCAAATGTTTGTTAAATGAGTTAATGAATAAGCTTTGGCACAATGTCTAAAATGAGAGCTGGAAATAGAAATGTTCAGGATTTGAATTCAAACAGAAATGTCATTCAGTCATTCATTTATCCATTTTACAATTATTTATTGATCATTGGCTAAGTACCAGGGACTTGGCTAGGATCTGGGGATATATCATTGAACTAATTTAACACAGACACATTTTCCTTAAATTCTAATGCAGTATTTCTCAAAGTGTAAGTGAGGAATCACTTGCATCAGAATCAAGGCAGATGGGGTGAGTGGAGTGTAACAAATAAATGCTTTTATCATGAATATTATAAATGAAGCAAACCATCTGACCTGCTAAATTAGGCTCTCTAGATACAGGCTCTGGACTTCCCTTTCTTTCTTTCTTTCTTTTTCTTTTCTTTTTTTTTTTTTTGAGACAGAGTCTCACTTTGTCACCCAGGCTGGAGTGCAGTGGTGCAATCTCGACTCACTGCAGCCTCCGCCTCCTGGGTTCAAGTGATTCTCCTGCCTCAGTCCCAAGTAGCTGGGACTGCAGGTGCACACCACCATGCTTGGCTATTTTATTTTTATTTTTATTTTTATTTTTAGTAGAGACGGGGTTTCACCATGTTGGCAAGGCTGATCTCTAACTCCTGACCTCAGGTGACCCACCCTCCTTGGCCTCCCAAAGTGTTGGAATTACAGGCATGAGTCATCACACCCGGCTGGACTTCCCATTTTTAATTAAGAGTTAATTTTTACTTTTCTTCAAGTTTTTAAATTATTGAATTTCATATTGACCTAGTTACATGCTAAGAGTGTGAAGAAGAGTAGTTACTGAATGTCTCAGAACCCCAATGTCCGCATCTGTATAATGGAACCAGCACTACCCAACCATAGAATTTAGTGCTGAGGACTACAGATCCTCTCTCTAAGGTGATTACTAGGTATCTAGTTAAAGTTTAGTTATCATTTCAAAGGAAATGATGCCGCAGGTTCCTGTGCTCCTGAAAATGCCCTGAACATGTGATTTTTTTAAAAATCAAGTCTTAGTTTAACTACAGTAACAAAGATCTCTGTTTAAAATGAACCACCACTACATAGATTGTCAGCTTTGTCAGTTTAGATCTCATATAACGTTATTTTCAACTCAGTCTGACAATTATCCAAGTACCCCCTCTAATGCATGTGAACAAAGATGCTAAGGTGAAGTCCTTAACTTCCAGCCCCTCAGGATCACCTGGGGATACAGGCCTGTATACAGCAGTCACAGTCCACCCAGAGAAACAAATCCTTTGGAGTCTTATAGGAAGTTGGCTATGTAGGGATAGAAGGTGGAGAGGCTGACCAGAGCACAGAGAGGCAATAGAGAAATTGGGAAGCTCAGGGAACTGCTTCCATACCTTGTCTGGGAGAATGAAGAGGAGGGTGGTGTTACCAGATCCAAGGGGCTGGGAGTCACCTGGCACCAACTGCAACCACCTTGAGCTTCCCAGGCCAGACAATGTGGGGGCGAAGCTGGAGAGTGAGCTGCTTCCTGACACCTTTTGAGGCAGAGAGAGTAGGAGAGAAATGTTCCAGCATGTCCTACTTCTCATCCTTCTGTGTCTCTTGCCGTTGCCTCATGTTGGCTGAACCCACACTGAGTCAGCTGAACGAGAACCTGGGAAGTGAAGTCCTGGTGGGGTCAGACCTCCTGGGGAAGCCCAGGACTGACAGGTGCAGAAGATTCATGAGCGGCACTGAGTGCTCAGACAGTGGTGTCCAGGCCACAAGAGAGAAAGAACAGCCATGCCCCGTGGGAGCCAGGCAGGCTGCCAGGCAGAGCCTTACAAATGGACAGAAGTGTGATGAGATCACCGTGGTTTGGCATCTTCTCCACAAAGTCTCAAGTTGAGAGATTTTATTTTGCCAAAGTGCCCTTCAGTGATCAGACTCAGCTTCTCAACCCTGCTGATCAATCAAACCTTTAGGCAATGGAAGCAGAAACCCAGATTCCATATTATTGGTTTACCATCAGAAATACCCATATAAGGACACTCATGCCTAATGTTTTCTGGTCTCTCCTTCTAGTGACAGGTATTTGGGAAGCCAAATGACAATTAGAACATGTTTCATGAGTCTGCAGACAGATTGAGGAAGCAGTGAAAGTCTTAAAACTTAGAGTAATTCAGCTACATTTCCTCGGTAGGTCTACCGCATTTCATCTTACCTAGGGTACCACCAAGTGCAAACATCATCATCTTATGCACCGTGGAGAAGCAGGGGGAAGAAGAGGGGAAGAGAGGGAGGAGGGAGAAAATACCGTCCTTACACGATGACGCAATGCTTCCTTATCACTTCACATTTTTGTATGAAACTTATTGAAAGAGCTCTTTTACAGTGTTTTAGACAGAAGTGAAAACAAGGCGAACAGCTCTGGTCAAGCTCATGAGTGCACAGTGACCATGACCGTGAAAACATGACTACCATCTTGCTGACAGTAATGTTAGAACTCCCTCACTTCGGATGCATCTAAATTTAGGAGATGTTAAATGTTAAAACAATACCGTGCATAATAGACCTGATAGAGTATGGCAACTTCAAGAGGTAGGGATGGTCTTGTCAGTTCCTTAAGTTTCTCATGAGATGAAGATATTTCATGTTATGCTCTCTTGATTTTGTTTTTGGATTCTTTTTGGGCCCAGTCTGCAGACAGATGACTCCTCATTCTGACCGTGCAGAAGGATGAACACGAATAGTTAGATTTCACTTTCCTTAGGTGAAATCACATTTGATTATCTGTGATTCGATTAGGTATCATCAAATCCCCTTGGCGTGTGTGTTTATAGAACCACACTTAAGCTGCCACTAGAGATGATTCATATTACCCATAATATTTTAAAATCGTAATTGCACTAAGAAATGTTTGTGATGTTTTACTGTCAGCAATATAAAAGAAGATCTGTTGAATATTTTTCATTTATAAGCATCTTACAGCTTAAAATGTTTTATTTCTTACATTTTCTTATCTGACCCTCATGATAAAGTGGTAAGGAGACCAGGACACCTAATATTACATTGCTATTATTATGTTCTTTTAACAAATAAGGAAGCAAAGAATCTGCAAGATTAAGTAATTTTCCAAAGTTTACACTAACAGTAAAAAACGCAGCTGGGACTCATAACTCGAAGTCCTATTTAATTTCCACCACAGTCTCGTACCATAATATGTTTTGGAAACAAACAAAAAAAAATGGGTAAGATATTAATTTTAGTTTGGGTATCTGGAGGTTTGGGTGGCAGTTCTCTCAGGAAAATGTATGACTTGAACTAGATTACCTTCAAACAAATTGTATCAGTATTTAAAATTAAGAAGAAAAGATGAGTTTTCGTTTCACATGAATATGCATTTTAAATAAGAAAGGGTTTCAGTGTCTCTGGTCACATGTGAGGAGCAGTTAATAGCTGAGAGCTATGCTATCATTTCATAATATGTACCAGTGAATTTTGTTTTACTGTTCTGAGATATTGAACAAAATATCCTGATGTAGATGCTCATTATTTGGTAGTAAACTACCCCGACATTTAGTGCCTTAAGATAACAACCATGATTTATTCTCTCTCATTTTTTATTTTCTCTTTGCAATGGTTAATTTAGCTCTGTGTAGTGTCAGCTGGGTCCCTCATGGGTTTATTTTCAGCTGGTGTTGGGCTTGCCAGGAATGTAAAGACGGTTTCACACACCTGGGGGCTCGAAACCGGCTCTCAGGTGAGGCCTTCTTTCTGCTGCACGTGACCTGCCCTGCCCACGTGGTTTCTCCTGCAGTATGGTTAATCCACTTTACTTGACATCACAGAGTTCCGAGAGAGTGGAAGCCACCAGCCCTCTGTAGCGTTAGGCCCCAAATTGGCATAGTGTCCCTTCTGCTGCATTCTGTTAGTCAAAGCAGGTCAGGCTGGGTCAGATTTAATGGAAAGGAAAATACATTCCACTTCTGAAGTGAGGAGTAGCAGGCAAGTACAGGGAAGGGAAGAGTTGTTGGCAACTCTCTTTGGAGACCACCTGTACCAATATTCTAAGTGAATTGCTTGGGAATTATGTCAAACAGGATAATCCCTTCTCACAGACGCCAAAGGTTCTTGCCAAAGAACAAGAACCATGAGATTTTGGATGAAGTATAGAAGGTTAAGAAGACCAGTCACTGGCTGTGGTGTCTGCTATCTTCCAGCCATTTTCTCACTAGGTGCTAGGCTGGCAAGGCAGAGTGGTTAAGGCCAAGAGTGGTGGAAGTGGCAGAGCAGGGGAATTTAATTTCAACAATACTCTGTCCCTGAAAATTCTACCAGACCTCAGAGGGAACACATGCCTACCCTTTTGCACTTCTGCTTTTTTTTTTTTTAATTAACTTCCTCCAGTTTCACCTTGAACTTGGCTGTGATCAGAAATTGTTGCCTGTGACGAGTCTTCATGAAACCTGCAATTAGAATCCTGGCCTTGCAATTTACTAGCTGTCTGATGTTGGGTAAGTCCATGGACTCTTCTGAACCTCCTGTTCCTGGGCTTTAACTTGATAGCAATCATATTTTCCATGGAGATAAATCAATAGTACTTTTCTGTCTTATTTCTCCCACTTTTCCTTCCTTCTTTCCTTCATCAATAACTCTGCATAGTTTCATGTGATGTTTTTAATGCCCTTGCATTTGACTTTGATAGGTTTCAAATATAAGCAAGGTTTCCAATACACATAGAGAATATAATATATATGTTTTATGAATAAATAAACGACCAAATGATGAACTTTAAAAGGCATTTTAGCTTCTTTTTTTTTTTTTTTTGAGATGGAGTCTCGCTCTGTCGCCCAGGCTGGAGTGCAGTGGCCGGATCTCAGCTCACTGCAAGCTCCGCCTCCCGGGTTCACGCCATTCTCCTGCCTCAGCCTCTGGAGTAGCTGGGACTACAGGCGCCCGCCACCTCGCCCGGCTAGTTTTTTGTATTTTTTAGTAGAGGCGGGGTTTCACCGTGTTAGCCAGGATGGTCTTGATCTCCTGACCTCGTGATCCACCTGTCTCGGCCTCCCAAAGTGCTGGGATTACAGGCTTGAGCCACCGCGCCCGGCCCAAAAGGCATTTTAGCTTCTATTGAAAGAGGTGTGTTTTTTGAGTAATGTGGGAACATATACCCAGATCTGTTACAAATGATGACTCTAAGCTGCCATTACACAATGAGGCAAGGATATTCTGAGGTCTCTTCCCAGTCCTGAGACATTGGATCATTGTCAAGAGGACCTTGGTTATTCATCTGGTCCTTCACCCTGAAAAGAGGAAGGGATTCCTCATGCAGAAATTAAAGACCCCTAGAAAAGGGAACCCATGATATAAAGTCAATCATACTGAGTAATATGGTTTGGCTGTGTCCCCACCCAAATCTCATCTTGAATTGTAGCTCCCATAATTCCCACGTGTTGTGGGAGGGACCAGGTGGGAGATAATTAAATCACGGGGCAGTTTTCCCCATGCTGTTCTTGTTGTAGTGAATAAGGCTCATGAGAGCTGATGGTTTTTTAAGGGGAAACCCCTTTCTCTTGATTCTCTCATTCTCTCTATGCCTGACCCATATAAGACGTACATTTTATCTTCTGCTGTGATTGTGAGGCCTCCCCAGCCATGTGGAACTGTGAGTCCCGTAAACCTCTTTTCCTTTAAAAATTACCCAGTCTCAGGTATGTCTTTATCAGCACCATGAAAACAAATGAATACACTGAGGAAAGCAGTGTTAGAGTGGGTAAAAAAGTGCACCCCAAAGTCCCACCGCCTAGGATCATACCTCAGCTTTGTTTCTTCCAACTTGATTTCCAGCATTGGGATGAGGAGCGGCAGCAGGGGTACAGAGAAGGTAGAACTTTCTATGTGTGTGTGCACAGCACGAAGAGGCGCCAGGCAGCTGACTCTACTCTTCCTTCCTCCAGCTGCCAAAATTGAGTGCCCCCTTAAAAACGGAAGTGTTAAAGTTCGATAGATACTGGGTAAAATATTGTCTTGACACAGAAGCCAATGACTTTATCTGGTATTTATTTTATTTTATTTATTTTCCAAATAAAATAGTCTTCCGTGTTATCGCTGAATTGAAAAAGTAAAAAGCCAGCTATGCTGGAGTTACTAAGGGACATGCTGGTCTCTGCCATGGCATCTTCGTGATTTTCAAGGGTATTTGACTGTATTTAATTTGCCACCTATATTAACTTTATAACCCTATTCCCACATGAAATGTGTCCCTATTATATGCCCCAAGAGGGACACAGAGTAAGCCTCTTGCAGTGGATATGTTGTATTGGACTTCACTTAGTGAGTGCTTAATACCTACTTGGCACCCCACCAAGCCCTTTGCAACCATTCCTTGCAATCCTTGTGACATCCTTGGCAGTAAATATTACTATTCCCATTAAACAAAGAAATGCAGAGAAGACAGCCATCCTGCTAGGTATGGCTTAGCCGGTAAAGGGCAGAACCAGATTCCAGCCCGGCTCTTTCATGACCTATGTTTACTTTCTCTTTCTCATTGATTCCTAGAAGCTCAGAATTATACTAAGAGACTACCATCCGCCTCATGACTCAGTCTGGGCTTCCTTTATTAGGCCTCCTAAGATGTTTTCTCTTCTGTAAAATGGGAGTTTGGAACTCCTAATTTTAACATGTGCAACTCTGGTTTACACAAGGCAGGCTGGGTGCTTGGGACCACAGGATGGATCGTCACAGGTAGGTACAACCCCAGATAATGCTCTTGACCAGTGTACGGGCCTTTGCAGGTCTTCTGATAAATCTTCTATTGTCCTGCTTATCTTCCCCAAGAACAAGAGTAGTGGAAAATACGGTAGAGGTAACAGCTGTGTATACTGTATGCCCGAAACATTTTGAATATCATGTAACAGAGCTGGTAAGAGCATGTAGACATCAAATCCATTATTTCCTGTTACTGCACTGCTTGTTGAAAATATTAACTTTTATATCATTCCACTTTATCCTCGACTACATACAAAGACCAGGCTTTGGGCGGAAGCCTGCCCTGGCTTCAGAGAAGGAATTTGTTTGTGCATCCTGTTTATGCCAGAGATGGCTTGTTATTCACACTTACAAGATACAATGTGTTTGTCAGGCTGGTGGGCACAAACACATGGCTGAGAGAAACCAGAGACTCTATTGCTGATAAGTGCCAGTGTCATGGTGAGGTAGGAGGCGGGACTTGACTCTGGAATCAGGGCTTGGACACCAGACCAAATTGAGGACTAGCTAAAACAGGGACAGGGTGGAAGCAGCTTTCCATAAGACCTGCCCACCAGTGTGCCATGTCAGTTTATCATTGCCATGGCAACACCTGTAAGCTACTGCCTCCTTCTATGGCAATGACCCACCAACCTGGAATTTACCATCCTTTTTCTAGAAATGTCTGCATAATCGACCCCTTAATTCACATATAATTAAAAGTGGGTATAAATATGAGGGCAGATCTTCCTCTGAGCTGCTGCTCCAGACACACGGCCTATAGGGTAGCCCCACTCCACAGGAGCAGTCCCTCTGCTGCCGTGCATGGCCACTTTAATAGAAATTGCTGTCTAACACCACCAGCTCACCCGCAAATATTTTCCTGGGCACAGCAAAGAACCCTCCTGGGCTAAGTCCCAATTTTGGGGTTCACCTGCCCCGTATCAATGGGATCACAGAATTAACATCAACATCAGTGACAATTCAGTCAAACTCCACTTCCTGCAGAAAACATTAGTGACCCTGAGCTCGTGGTCTGAGTCTGAACTCTTAAGGAATTTAATCTGAACCCTCACGGGTGCTCCACCTCCAATTCCATCCTCAGGTCCAAGTCTAGCCATTCTAGATTTCTTATTTCTGAGCAGAGAAACTTTCATTTGCCACTATTTACTATTTGCTTTCACACTTGCCTTGTTGTATAAAATACTCTTTTTTTTTTTTTTTTTTGCCATCCCATTCTTTTTAGACTGATAAACTCCTGCTCTTTCTCAAACTCCAGCTCAAATGCCATCTTTCTGCCCGACTACTGAAGGGTCAAAGCTAACAGTTCTTTACCTGGGCTCCCACCATCACTGACTTATATGTGCTTTAGTGCGTATGAATCATTTTGTAATGCATCAATTTCTATTTATCCCTTCACTTTCACAGTGAGTTTTTCAAGGGCAGGGTTAATGCCTTGTTCACATTTTCACTTGCTCACACAGTGCCCATCACGGTTTGTGGAACATAGAGGCTACTTAGAAAATATTTGCTTAATATACATATATTAAATATGGAAAAACCTTCACATGTTTAATGTATGTATTTCCTGCTTTGTTCAGATACCACTTAAAGTATATTTAAAGATGGGTAAAATGCAAAATGGGAAAGGGAGAAGAGAGAGAAAGGAAGAGAGAAATAGAAGGACACACAGAAAGGGGAAGTTTGAAAATAATGAATGATGGAGGTATAAGGTCCAGGTGTCTGGCTCCAGCCTTGGGTGACTACTCCACCAGGCTTTGTGCTGTCTCTCATCCTTAGGATGAATGTGCAGAGGCACAAGGAAAGAAGCAAGTACCAGGATTTGCTTTTAGTTTGCCATAAGCGTGGGATGGGCAGCGTGAGGCCTCCAGGCCTGCCAGCATTTCAGGGCGAAGGTCCCTGGTGCTTTGGCACATTCCATAGTGATCACTGGACTCTGGCTGAGGTGGGGGAAGCCTAACTCCCTCTTTCCTCTGTTCTTACTTTATAGTTGAATGTACGATGCTTTTGTTTTGTTTCTATAGCTTTCTGCTCTGCCCATCTGTCCTTAGGCCAGCTCCACCTGTGCCTTTCTGGAAGCCAGCTGTGCCTTCCAAGTGCTGAAAAACATACACCAAGGCGCCAGAAAGAGCTGCCTTTCCTCCCACTGTAACATAGTTATGAGGGACACTGTTAGGTAGGGAGGGACTTTTCGGTCCACTGAGTTCTCTTCAGCTAAGCTGTCATTGTTTTTCCTTCAGGCTGTCTAGCTGTTATGCCAACCAGAACAACAAGCATAGCTGTTTAACATGCATATCCTGTGGCTTATTTTGGACAATTTAATCAATATTTCATCAGAAAATTGTTTTATAGCCCTTTGGAAATTTGATGTTTAAAAGGCTGATTGCATTTTTAAGTAGATTTGTTCTTCAAGCCCATACAACTTATTTTTATTTACAGTAAGCTAAACATATTTAAAACAGAATTTGATAAGTTCTGACATATGCATATATCCATAAAACCATCAACACAATCAAGATAATGAATACATCCATCACCCTTTAAAAGTTTCCTAGTATCCCCCGCAATCCTTCCTTCCTGATTCTCTTTGTATTCCAGACAATGATGATGTGTTCTCTCTCCGTACACGAGTTCACATTTCCTAGAGTATTGTCGAAATGAAATCATACAGTATGAGCTCTTCTTTCGTCTGCCTTCTTTAACTTAGCATAATTACTTTTAACAGTATTAGCTACATTTAGCAAATGTAGCAATATTTGGTTCTTTATATTCCGTTTTATAAATCTACCACCATTTATTTATTCATCTATTGTTTATTGACATTTGAGTTATTTCCAGATTTGGTCTATTACAAACGATGCAGTCATTTTGAACATGGCTTTGTATGAATACCTACCTCTTTTTCTTTTGGGTGAATTTTTAAGAGTAGAATGTGTTTAATGTACATGTATATTTAGGTTTTTAAGAACCTATAAAACCATTTTTTAAAGTGACTTTAACACTCACATTGCACCAGCAGTGTATGAGAGTGCTATATCTTCTCCAACTCTTGGTATGGTCATTCTTTTTAATTTTAGCACTTCTCACAGTCATGTAGTGGTATCTCAATGTGGTTTTAATGTTCATTTCCTTAATGATTAAAAAGATAGAGCTTATTTTCATGTGCTTATTTTTTGTGTGCTTGTATCTTCTTTAGTGAAGTGCCTATTCAAATATTTGGCCTTTTTTTTTTTTTTTTTTTAGTTTTCTTATTGTATTTTAAAAGTTATGTATTCTGATACAAGCCCTTTGTCAGATATATGCTTTGTAAATATTTTTTCTCATCTTTGTGTTTCTTTTTAAATTATCTTAATAGTATCTTTCAAAGAACAGCAATTTTTAAATTTGATGAAGTTCAAGTTATCAATTTATTCTTTTGTAGATCCTAGTTTTAGTATCATATATTTTCCTGAGCTGACCTGACAAATAATTTCTTCTAGAATTTTTATAGTTTTCACTTTTATAATACATTGAGGTCTATAATTTATCTTGAGTTATTTCTACATATGGTGGAATATATAGATCTAAGTTTATTTTATTTTATTTTTGCATATGGATATCAAATCATTATAGTATCATTTCTTTAAGACTATTCTTTCTCTACTGAACTGCTTTTGCATCCTGGAAATCCATTATCCAAATATGTGTGGGTCAATTTCTGAACTCCCTATACTGTTCTATTGATCTGTCTTTCTATATATTTGCACTGTCTGTCTTTCTATATATTTGCAATACCACACTGTCTGGATAACTGCATTTTTATAATAAGTGTTAAATTCAGGGAGTGGTAGTCTTTCAAACTTATTCTGCTTTTAAAATTTGTTTTGGCTATTATTTGTCCTGTGTGATTTTATATGAATTTTGAAATCAATATGTTGATTACTACTAAAACATTTTTCAGGGGTTTTGATTGGATTGCTTTGAATCTACAGGCCAATTTGGGGACAACTTATGTTTTAACAATATTGAGTCTTTTGACCTATGAGCAAGGTGTATCTCTCTACTTATTTTGGTCCTCTTTGTCTATGCAATGTTGTAATTTTCAGTATAGAGGACTTTGGTATATTTTATAATTATCATTATGAAACTATTTTTGTCATTTTTAGCAATATCATTTTCTCTAAAATTTACTTTGGTATTACCATAGCCAAAATAGTTTTATTCTGAGGAGTGTTAACATGATATATCTTCTTCTATCCTTTCACATTTAACTTATTTATGTCTTTATATTTAAACTGTATTTTCTTATAGGTAGCATATATCTTACTATTTTTTTCATAAAATATGACAATTTCTGTCTTCAGTGGAGTTTTCTAAACTATTTAAATGTAAGGCATTTATTTCTATAGTTAGGTTCAAGTCTACCATCTTGCTATTTAAAAAAAAATTACATTTTTTGTTCCCATTTTCGTCTTTCTCTGCTTTTAGTTTGGATTAATTGTGCATTTTTGGGAATTCAATTTTATCTCCTCTGCCTGCTCAGGTATAACTCAGGTATAATTGTTTTGTTATTTTAGTGGCTGCTTTATGATTTAACTTATCATATTTGACTTAAAGACAATATTTACTACTTCCCATGTTGTATAAGAACCTTAACAAACTATGTTTTCATTTCTCCTCTCTGAGACTTTATATATTTTACTTATGCGTGTTATTATGTATACTATTATTTTTATTAATAGTCAATTATCTTGTAAAGAGATTTAAATGCTAAAAAGTTTATATTTCCCCATGCGGTAGTCATTTTTAGGCCACTGATTCCTCTGTCTAGACTTATATTTGCATGTGGCCTTATTTTCCTACTGTCTAAAAGATTCCCTTTAACATGTTTAGGGTGTGTGTCTGCTGGTTAGGAGGCTTTCTACTTATTTATTTCTGAAAGCATTTTATTTCCTTTTTGTCTTTTGAAAGATATTTTTGCTGATTATAGAATTTATGTAGAAAATATTTTCCTATCAGTAATGTAAAGATGTTGTTGGCTCCATTGTCTTCTTGCTTGTATTATTTCTGTTAAGAAATATGCTTTCATTTTTTTCTTTGTTCCTGTTTATAAAATGCATCTTTTTTTTTTCTGGATGTTTTAAGGTTTTTCTCTTATGGATGGTTTTGCACAATTTCAAAACTACACTGATGACAATATGCATCAGCGTAGTTTTCTTCACATTTCCCAGATGTATAGGTTTGTAATTTCATCAGTTTTGAAAATGTTTTGGCAAATACGTCTTTGTGTATCTTTTCTGTTCCTTATGTTTTGGTTTTTTTTTTTCCTCTACTCAAGGGACTTCAAATTACATATTGAGCTGCTGAAAGTAGTCCTATACATCACTAATGTTCTTTTTTTATTTTTATTTTTTAAATTACTCTTCTTTCAGTGGTTCATTTTATTTTTTTGTATTGCTATTTCTTTAAATTCACTAATCCTTTCTTCCAAATTTTCTAGTCTGACATTAATCTTATCCAAAGTGCTTTCATATCACACATTATCACGTTCCTTCTACAATTTCAATGTGCTTCTTCCTTTTTTTTTTTTTTTGAGACGGAGACCTTGCTCTGTCATCAGGCTGGAGTACAGTGCAGTGGCCGCAATCTGGACTCACTGCAACTTCTGCTTCCCGTGTTGAAGTTTCTGTCTTGTAGTAACTGCATTCTTTTTTTTTTTTTTTTTTTTTTTTTAAGACGAAGTTTCGCTCTGTCGCCCAGGCTTGAGTGCAGTGGCGCGATCTCGGCTCACTGCAAGCTCTGCCTCCTGGGTTCACGCCATTCTCCTGCCTCAGCCTCCCGAGTAGCTGGGACTACAGGCGCCCGCCACCTCGCCCGGCTAGTTTTTTGTATTTTTTAGTAGAGACGGGGTTTCACCGTGTTAGCCAGGATGGTCTCGATTTCCTGACCTCGTGATCCACCCGCCTCGGCCTCCCAAAGTGCTGGGATTACAGGCGTGAGCCACCGCGCCCGGCCAACTTGCCTTTTTAAAAAACAAAAACAAAAACTACTATGCCTTTATTTAAGCTTATGAATATATAGACTGCATTAATAATGACTGCTTTAATGTCATTGTTTGCTCATTCTAACATATGTGTCAGTTCTGGATCAGAATCTTTGATTGGATGTCCAATACTATAAATTTTACCTTGTTGAATGCTGGGTTTTTAAAAAATCTTAGTATTTTTGAGATTTATTCTAGGATGCCATTTTTACTTGGGAAAAAGTTCGCCCCTTTACAGTCTTGCTTTTATCATTTGTGAGGAAGACCCAGAGCATTTTAGAGTTACTTTCTTCCCATTATTGGAGCCAGATTTTCCTGAGTATTCTATGCAATGTCCAGGGAATAATGATATTCTTAAATCTGGTTGATGGAAATAGGCAGTATTTCCAGACCTGTATGAGTGCTGAGTACTCTTTCTTTTAATCCTTTGGGTGGTTCTTCCTCCAGCCTTGGTTCATGGCTTGACCAGTATTCTGCTGAAAATGTAAGAGGGTTCCTTGCATTTCTCCGGGATTCTTTCTATCTATGGTTGTCTTCTCTTCAGTACTTTGTTCCACAAACTCTAGCTTCCTTGGTATCTCTGAAATCTCAGCTTTGTTTCTTTATCCATGGAGTCATCTGGTTCTTCCTGAGTGTTCTCCCTCTGCATCATGGTCTGCAGACTCTCAAGGTAGCAAGCAGGGAGAATCGCAGGATTTATTTCATTTGTTTTCTGTTTTGCATTGATCACTGTTTCATTGCCCAATGTTTAGTGTCTTGAAAATCCTTTCTTTTGCATTTTTTGTTCATTTAATTTTTTATCTTCAGGTAGCATTGTAAATCCAGTATTGTTTTCCATCTTGGCCACATGTGAAAGATAAATTGTATTACTTTTGATCCACACAATGCAATTAATGCAAGTTGTTGCTTCTATAGACCACCCCCCTGTGGAAGGTAAAACCTTTGCACTGTCATTGCTCACAATGGTGTAAGACAGTGATCAAAAGTGGGGAGGAAAAGAGTTGCAATTTCTTCACTGATGTTAAATCTTTGACTTTGAAAATGAATTCGATTTTATAAAGAACCAAAAATCATTCAAAACCAAAGCAAGTAAATAAGTGAAGTGACTTATCAATGGGGATAAAAATGAATAAACACAAAAGGATGTGACTCTAAAATCATGTCACACAAATTCAAGTGAGTCATAAGCAAGTCTTATATCGTTTCCCAACTTGGATACTAAAGTGTTCCGAGGATTACTACACCATAGGAATAAGTTTTCCTTCCTCTTGAAGGAAGATCCTGGAAGTAAACACACTTATGTGGATATATACCTCCTGCCCTGTTTTTTAGAAAGGAAAAAAGACACGAAAATATCTCATTTTGTTACTATCTGATGACTCCTTTTACAACCTTGTTTCAGCCTATGATGTCTTTTTACATATGTTGGTTTGTAATCAGACGAAACAGAAATTCAGATAAGCGTTAAGTGACTTGCCTGTGATCATACATGGGTAACTCTCAGCAGTGGATTTTGAACCTAAATTGTGTTTTTCCCACCATGCTACCTATCCTTTTTTTGTACCCTACTCTAAAAATATTTTCTTTTCAGAACAAATTAATGCTAGTCAATCAACTGATAATATAAGTGAAAATATTTAGGGAAGGAAGTAATACTATAAATTATTACTATTATCAATATTACTTTTTATTTCCAATGTTTCAAGATGGAGATAAACTTAATCTGCATGCATTCTTAAAGAGTGACTTCAGTTCTGTGTAGCTGGGTCTTGGCAGTTGGGAAAACACCCACAGTGACTTTAGTGAGATTTTGAATCATTTTATCTGTGGAGTCTCCCGTGGCTTTGTATGTTCAGACAGAATGCAGTGAGAACTGCCTTTCCCACCCTCTTTCTTTAGCAAATTCAGGCTCAGAGTGCGGGGATGCTCCAGCTGCATCCAATTAAACTCCCCCAAACAGAAAGGAAGAGGAGCTGACTACAGTTGCTGCAGAAACATTGAACAGTCTCATTTCCACAGACGGTTCAGCCTCCTCACCAGGACACACTCAGACCATGTTGTGTAGAAAGTCCGTGCTCTGGAATAAAGCACTTTTAACAATTGGAGCGTTGTCCTCTGGCATGGACAGTTTACTGCACTTTAAGAGCATATACTATGGACTGTGCCCACACTGTGAGTCAGCGGGGGGAGCAGACCTCAGCTCCAAATTAGCTTCACGCTGCCTTTCCTGACCCAGATTCAGAAAAGTCTGACTTTAAAAACCATGCACCTTTAAGATCAAGTCAGGGCTGTCCCCATCTCTAACCATACTTGTTATTGCAATATGTCTAGGACCACATTTAGATGAAATATAGAGGTCTAAGATAAATAATACTATGAATTAAGCAGCCAGGCCACATGAGGACACCTGCCCTAGGTTATGGTGAGAGAATATTGAACCATTGAGCTTTCACAGTTTTTGTTTGACCTGATCAGAAGAAGTAAATCTTAGTCTAAATTGAATTACTAGTGCTTTTTTTTTTTTTTTCCTGCCTTGCCAAAGCCAGTAGGTCTCACCAATACTCCCTATTGTTTGACATTTTTTGTTTATCTCAGCTCACTGAGAAGGCATGCATGGAAAGGCATGCCAAGTGGTCGTCAAGACAAAATTTTAAATGAATAGTCTTACTTTTCCATTGTACTAATCCATGATGCTGTTACATTGCCACAATAGAGTCAGTTGCCATTGAATTGCATTGCTAATACTTAAGGCTATGCAAATAGAATGACTACAAGTGCATCTCATTAAAACCAAGATAAAGATAATGCACATTTCTTGGCTAGAGTCCAGTATTTGAGTAATTTCTTTCTAACCTAGTTAATGTTAAAGTCAGTGATACCAAGCTAGCAAATTTAACATATTATGAACAATTTTGACATTTAATCTAATAAAAAATGAGGTAGGTATTATTATCCCTACTACACTGAAGAGAAAACTACAATTCAAAAGGGCCAAGTGCACACATTATAGTCATAAGGCTGGTGAACAGCAGACTTAAACTTGGGGTCCCAGCCTCCTCACATATTATTTTTATACCCCTCAACAGTCCACCAAATACCCCTTAGTAAATTCAAGTAATGCTTGCAGAGCAAAGTGCCCTGCCAGTCCTGGGAAAACCGCAGGCTGCGGTTGTGTTTATGTATTGATAGAAGACGGAAGGAATGAACGAGAGTTGGGTGAACAAAAATGCAAGCACCAGGCCTTCTTCCCTAAGCATTGGTTATGTCACCTTAGGGTAGATCACAAAGCCCCAGCAAAGTTTTTATGGAAATTAAATAGAAAAATGCATGTCAGATGCCTAGTCTGGTGCCTGCATGTTGTAAGATCTGAACTTTAGATCTGGCATGGCTTTCAGAGGGAACTCTGAGCTTGAAGTCCTCATTATTTGGGAGCCTTTTAATGAGCTTTAAGTTGGGATGTGTGACGCTTAGACTCAATCAGTGACATTTGCCTCTTGCAGTCATGTGCAGGGAAATCGAATTGCAAATACTTGTGCCTTTTCGACGAGTGGTCACTCTCCTACCTGAAGGATAAGTGGGCAGGCGTCTTGGCCAGTGACTCAGAAGATGTTGCTCAAACTGGCTTCTCTGTTCCTGTCGAGAGCCATATATTCAGAGTGAAATCGGACAGCTTTTCCAACAAAACACGGGAGAATGACTTAGAACTTGGGGAGCCCCCTCGTTGGTGGTCTAGTCTCAGCTGTGTTTTGCTATATCTAGGGCATGATGTAAGACTATTTTGATTTTTGGTGAAATCCATATCTGAGGTTCTGCTTGCATTTTTTCCCGGTCCCTGATGTTGCCGTTACTGACATCTATTTCTTCCTCTTTTCAGAGCCACCTACACACAATGGAAGGCTTTCACAGCAATTCCCTGCGCCCCCTCTTCCCACACTTCCTTCTGCCCCCTCCTCTTTGCCCGGGTCTCCAGGATTAGGATAGATCCTAGTTGATTAAAAGAAGCATGTTTCCAGCAACTGCCTTGTCCCACATCACAGTGAACTCTGAGAATGAGCCTTGGGCAGCAGGATACCTGAGGTGTGTGGCGGGGTGTGTCCTGCAGTCGTCATCTGTCAGAAGGTGAGTTAGGAGTGGTCATGAGTGTGCTCACGTTTCCAGTGCTTGCAATGACCTGGTGGCTGTCCTTACCCTAGCTAGAGGATCTATATCTCACTTCAACTACAGATCAGAGTTCATAAATATTAACATATGTCAATCTCCAACACAGGACTATATACTGAGCACCTTCATATAATGGACTGCTGTATACTCCACCTGGCTGTTTCACAGGCAGTTTCAACTCAACAGCTCCAAAGATGAAGACATCATCACCCCCATCCAAGCAGCCTCAAATCCTATGTTCTCTCCAGCCCTGTGAATATATGTATCACCTGCCAAGATACTGAAGCCAGAACCTTCCTTTTTCTCTCCCCCCTTATCCAATTCATCACTAAGTTCCCTTGAATCACCCTTGGATGTTTCTCCCACACAGCCTTCTCTACAGCACATTCTATCATTACATCAGTTCTTTCCCTCCTTTCCTCATTTCTTCCCTGGACCATTACAATATGGTCCACTCACCAGGGAAGTTTATATGTCATAACAATGTCTGGGACCCATTTCAGACAAATTAGAATTACTGGGGGAGGGCAGGAAGGGTGGAGTCCGGGCACCACTATTGTTTTAAAAATCTTATGTCATTCTGATGCATAGCCAGGCTTGAAAACCACTGTCCAACTATGCCGGTCTGACCCTGCCACTCTCTCCCTTGCCTGTACAGCATCTTCCATTCTTGTCTGATCTTGAAAGAGGCTCTTAGCTGGGGCCCCTCGTCCTGGCCTCTATTACCATTTTCTTTGCCATATTTAACTTATCATGCTTAATGACTGTCTCTCTTGCCTTTGAATGGGCTCTGTCCTGTACCTTCTTACAGCTTAGCAAAACTACCCTTCTTGATATCAAATGCTAGGGGTGTTGCAGGCCAACTGTACTGCAGCAAAATAAAACAAATCATGCTTATATTTCAATTTTATTTTTATGTGGGCATCTCCCAACAGGATAACATTTTGAAAAACCTTAGTCTGAGAGGTAAGAAATCTTGTCTCTGCCCTGACATAAAAATAGCTTTTTGTGTGATCTTAAGTAAGTCACCATCTCTGTTACTCTTGACTTCAGTCTTTCCATCTATAAAATGAAACAAGTGGATTAGATGTTCTCTTACATACTAGGTACAAAATTTCATGAAAATCTCTATTAATGGCACATATTTTGCTCAGAGTTATTTGTGTTCCTGAAAGTTATTTCTCGCCTTGAAGGATTTGTTGTGCTCTGTAACTGAGCTTCTTTTAGCTCAGATTTTATAACTGGACATTTTTTCTGTGTTTCCTATAACATTGAGCCTAGCACAAAACAGCATATGTTTAATGAGTGAATGAATTAAAGACTTCATGCTAAGTTTGAGAAAGACAAAGAGACAGAGAGGAGAGAAAAAGGGAGAGAGGGGACATGGTCATTGAACTTCCAGGAGATACCAGTGTGGTGGGTAAAAAGGAATGTAGGAGATTCATAGTTCCCCTTCAGCCCCAGATCCCCACCTCTTCCCCAAATGCAGCCATCAGCATTATCCCCAGACCTAAAAATAAATAAATCAGTTACTTTGGGGTTTCTTAATAATTGAATACATGTTTGGAAATAGGCTAGAGCCTTTGAGGTTTCAACTTTGCCTCCCCACCCACCCCAGAACTCCACATCGAAACCCAGGTCTTTTCAAACGGAGTCCTGGGGTATCAACAAGCTTTTAACAAAATTGCATTCCAATGATGACTTCAGTGTCACTAAATCAAAAACAGATGGTTCACATTGCCTTTTGAATATATGTGTTTGAAAAATAAAGGAAGGAATATTGGACACAAGCTCATGTCAAGTTGTTTTCCCAATCTTTTGGTGGTTAGAAAGCCAATGTGAAATATTTGGTTGAATCCAAAGTTCTCGTAATACGCTCTTCATCAGTCATTTTTCTCACCTGTAGAGCTGGGACAAACTCCCATTATCCAATAGATCAGTATTCTCAACCTTGGACAGACACAGGAATCACCTGGAGAGTTTTGACAAGCAAAGTAAGGCTTTGTTCCTTCCCCCAGAAATTCAGATAATTGGTCTGCAATTGGGTCTGGGCATCAGGCATTATCTAAAGCTTCCCAGATGACTCTGAAACAAAGAGCAGTTTTCGTCAAATTATTAAGATGACTCAGAAGGAAAATAAAATTAGTATATTCTATGTTCTATGATGCTAGAATTATATAGAAAGAAACAATAAAGTTTTAAGATGTCCATAAATTGAAAGAGTTGCCTGGGATGGTAGTCAGTTTGTATCACTTGCTCCCCAGTGCTATGGATTAAATCATATCTCCCTCTTTTCCCAATTCATATGTTGAAGGACTAGCACTCAGTGCTTGAGAATGTAACTGTATTTCGATATCATTTCCTGACAGATGTAATTAGTTAAGATAAGGTCATTAGACTGGGCTTAATGTCTTCATGAAAAGTAAAATTTGGACACAGAAACATGCACACAGAGAGAACGCCATGTGAAGATGAAAGCAGAGATTGGGGTGGTGCTTCTAGAAGCCTAAACGAAGCGGCATTGTAGTCTGGGGTAGATACCTGAGATCTGTTGTCTCAGTGCCATGGAACGCTAGGACACAGAAGCAGAAAGAGTGAGGTTCGGAGTGGAAGTTTAATAGGGGAAAGGAAAAGAAGAGCTCTCTGAGGCAGAGAGGGGCCCCAGAGAAGTGGGTTGCCACTTCTGGGGTGAAATGCAGTGGATTTTATAGATGAGCTTGAGGAGGCAGTGTCTGATTTACATAGGGTACAGAAAAGTTGTTGGATCAGGTGTGCCATTTGCATAGGGTGCAAAAAACTGGCCTAATCTTTAATTATGCAGATGGGTTCTCCACCTGGCCAGCACCATGTTGCCTGTTTCTTTACTGTACACATGGTGACAAAGCAAAGGGAAGATGGAGCCTCCATGTGGAACACACCTGGCCCCCAAGTAGCCCTTTTCTATTGGCACAGCTGCTGGCATTCACCCATGCAAGCTTCCAACTTGCTTATCTATGTCTGCAGCTCGATTTTTCAGTCTGCTCTTTGTTAGGAAGGAAATGATTTGGGAGATGCTTTTTTGTTAAAAGGGGAATTCCACTGAGGACTCTGTTGCCGTTATTGTCTGCCTAAATAATTTCTTTCTAGCTTCTGCCTCATCAGAATGTCAAAGATTCCCTGGACACTAGGAGAACAGTATCAAACAGATTCTTCCTCACAGCTCTCCAAATCAGCCCACCCTTCCAACACCTTGGTCTTGTTCCTATGGCTTCCAGAATTGTGAGACAATAAATATCTGTTGTTACCAGTCTGTGGTACTTTGTTATGGCAGCCCTAGCAAACTAATACAATGAGCTTGATGGTAATTAAGGTTTCTTTCATTCAGTGACTCTCAAAAGAGGCGAGATAAAAAAAGGGAAACAAATTAGCATCAACTGAGCACCTACTATGAGAGGATTTAAACACAGTTAGTGGAAAGTGGAATTGACTGAAAAAAATATAAAACATAAACTTTGTTTCTCCACATAAGCTCCATTAAGTTCAAAGCACTTTTGTTAGTGATTATTCCAGCCATTTAGTCCATCCCTAAAGAACTGAGTCACAGGAATTTAAATATGTCACTGTGGTCTTTATCACATTATTAACTAAAGAAAAATGAATGCACTTTAAAGATTGTTTTCAGCTTGAGGGACAAAAAAGAAGTCTGATAAAGCCAAATTAAAACTGTGAGGTGGATGTCTAATAATTTCCCATTGAAACTCCTGAAAAATTGTCATTGTTTGATGCGAGGAATGAGCAGGATCATTGTGGTGGAGAAGGACTTTCTAGTGAAGTTTACCCAAAAGTTCCCTTGGCTGAGGCTTTGGCTAACTTTCTCAAAACATCCTTATAATAAGCAGATGTTATTGTTCTTTAGACCTCCAAAAATTCAACAAACGAAATTCCCTGAGCATCTCAAAAAACTGTTGCCATGACCTCTGCTCTTGGCTGGTCCTCTTTGGCTTTTACTGAATGGGTCACTTCTGCCTCTTGGTAGCCATTGCTTTGATTGCGCTTTGTCTTCAGGATCATACTGGTAAAGCCATGTTTCATCTCCCGTTACAGTTCTTTAAAGAAATACTTCAGGGTCTTGATCCCTGTTGTTTGCAATTTCCATCAAAAATTCTGCTTTTATCTGCAGCTTGTCTGGGCACAATTGTTTTGGCACCCATTGAGTGCAAAGTTGGCTCAACTTTAATTTCTGAGTCAGAGTAGTGTAAGTGGAACCCTTGAGATGTCTATGCTGTTGAAAATTGTTTCTGCTGTTAATTGTCAGTCCTCTTCGATTAAAGCAACAAATAAGATGTATTCTTTTTTCTTGAAAGTTGATATGTATGGTCTGCTGCTGTGGGCTTCATCTTCAACATTATTTCTTTCCTTCTTAAAATGAATTATCCATCTGTAAACTGCTGATTTCTTTGGGGCATTGTCTTCACTAGCTTTTCATAAAGCATCAATGATTTCACCCTTCTTCTACCCAAGTTTCACCATAAACTCAATATTTGTTCTTGCTTCAATTTTAGCAGAATTTATGTTACTCTTTTCAAACTGATGTCCTATCCTTCTTAGTTCCTCAAACTAGATCTTGACAGGGCATCTTATAATGAGTTACTATGCATTTATTTTGGTGCAAAATAATTTTGAAATCTATTCATAGTTTTTTTTCATAATACACATGTTTCATGAACTGTTTTAAAGACCCTTTATATATGCCAAGCATTCTGTTAAGTGCTTTGTAAACTCCATTACAACTTAATGCTGGTATGATTATGTCTAATTACAGATGAGAAAAGCTAAGTGAAGGTCATTTAGATAGAGAAACCATTACAAATAAGGGGATAAAATACAAAAGAAGGAAAAGGAAATCTCTGGTTGGAGGGATACTTCTGGAAATTGTATGTATTTGAAAGTAAGTTATTATTTTAAAAAGTATTCCTGACCTTCCAAAGATAGTATCTCTACCTCCCTTAGGTCCATACTATAAACAGCTATTAAATTCTGTCCTTATAGGAACAGATATAAATGTTCGTAAGTGCAGTAATATGAGCATTTGGTGGAGAAAAATCACTTCCACTTGGAGTAGGGTGAGAGTTTGTCTAGGGGCTGGATTAGTCTGCTTAGGGCCATAACCAAATACCACAGACTGGGTGGCTTAAACAACAGACATTTATTTTCTCACAGTTCTGGAGGTTAGAAGTCCAAGATGAAGGTGTCGACAGGATTGATTTCTTTTGAGATCTCTTTTCTTGGCTTGTAGATAGCTGTTTGGTGGTGAAATCCTCACATGGGCTTTCCTTTGTGCACACCCATCTCTGGTGTCTCTTTGCATGTCCAAATTTTCTCTTCTGAAAAGATCACTAGTCCTATTGATTGAGGGACTACACCATACCAATGCCCTCATTTTATCTTAATTACCTCTTTAAAGGCCATATCTCCAGATACACTTTTGTTCTCAAATACTGAGGTTAGGGCTTCAGTAAATAAATTTTGGAGGTACACATTTCAGCCAATAACAAAAGAGTGCAGGGGAGACTCCAGGCAATGACACATTTTCTCTGGTCCTTAAGGGACAAGTGAGCCCTGGAGGCATCATCTGTGATGTCAGAGGGCAATCATTGCCCAAGGATTCTGGCCCCTGTCTACCATTGAGACTGTTGTTTTTGTTTGCATGCTTATTTTTCAGTAGTCTGATAGAGATTTATCTGTAGAGTAAAGCAGTGTATTTGCAAATACACTTGAGAGCCTGATGCCATTTTGTGTTATTTATTTATTTATTTATTTATTTATTTATTTATTTATTTATTGAGATAGAGTCTTGCTCTGTCATCCAGGCTAGAGTGCAGTGGCTCAACCTCAGCTCACTGCAGCCTCCACCTCACGGGTTCAAGCAGTTCTCCTGCCTCAGCCTCCCGAGTATCTGGGATTACAGGCACCTGCCATCGCACCTGGCGAATTTTTATATTTTTTAGTAGAGATGGGGTTTCACCATCTTGGCTAGGCTGGTCTCAATCTCCTGACCTCATGATCCACCCGCCTTGGCCTCCGAAAATGCTGGGATTATAGGCTTGAGTCACCACGCCTGGTCGTGTTGTTTATTTTTGTTGTTGTTTATGCCTAGTGTGCTACTGGCCTCTTTTAAAAGGTCCTCCTCTCGACTACAAGAGTGTCTAATGACACAGACACCTGCAGACCCATTTTAAGCCTTAAAGTAAGTCAATGTAAGCCATCTGTGAAAGGTAGAGCTGATGTTTTTCCTTCTGTAAAGTGGGAATAAAATAGTAATAGTAAGACTTCTATCACATGATGGCTGACAACACCAGCCTCATCTAAAGGGGTTAACACAAATACACACTTAATTAGAGTTAGCTTCCTGCCTCTGGACTCAAAGCCAGCTAGCTAGTCATAAAGCACTAACAATATTGTAGCCAAAGAGTAGAGGTGTTTGATACCCCCTGAAAGCTTAGGTAGGCAGAGCCAGAGTTATAAGTACTTGTAGGGTTAAAAAAACAAAGCAAAACACAGAGCTGTACAATAAGTGACAGGAGAGCCAGGAAAGAGAGACCCGCCTGTGCCAGCCAACAAAGACTATTGCCTTTGGATTCTGAACAGATTTTGTTTCAATTTCTTCCAGAAGAAAGGAGAGGCAGGAAATCAGAGAAAAACAACACAAAAGGCCCTTCCATCCACTCTTAAGGAAATGTAAGCCAAGCCCTGTTAACCACAGCCAAGTGGAGGGCTAGTTGACAACTTGGGCACTGGCCGGAGTCAGCTCTGGTGCCCCTGCCCTACCAGGATGCAGTTGGCTGTCCTTTGGCTGTCCTTTTCCTTCGCAATTGAACCATGCATGTTGGCCAGGAGAGATTGCAAGGCCAAGGGGAGGTGCCATACTGTGAGCAGTAGACATTTATGCTATTTTGGTTTGTCGTACAAGACTTGCTGTCATTTACTTTGGCCCTTTTTGCAGGCTGGGCACAGATGGGTGAAAGTAGAAGGTGTCACCTGGCATATCATTAAAAGAAGAATCTAAAATCACCAAGCAGATGTAACTGGTCTGCCGGAGCTTTGTGCAGAAGAGTGGCTGAAAGTCTCTATTAACTAGGATCATGGGAAACTGTGGAGAAGAAGGGTCTTTTTATATATGATGCTTTTTATAAAGCTGAAAAAGTAGGGCCCAGAGAAGGGGATCAATCTTAATTGCACACAGAGTACTTAAAACTGTGTTGGGACAAGGTTACCCAGAGTTCTTGAATCTGGTTCAGTGTCTTCCCACTTCCTTGTTGTATTTGTGCCACTCCACACTTCTGCTCACACTAGTCCTTCTGCCTAGAATGCCTTTCCCCTGGGGCTGTAATGTACCCTAAAAAGTCTTCCCTGCCCACACTTCTGTTCCAGGTTGAGCAGTGGATCTATTCTCTGTGCCTTCAGAGCACTGAACTTACTGTCCTGTAACTGTGGCCCTGTGTTCCCTCCACCCAGCTGGAAGCAGCTTTTTGAGGGCTGAGACGCAGCACACAGCATAGCGTAGCCTGGGGGGTTGATGTTTGGTCATGAGTGTTAACTGGATGACTGAGCCTGGGACCCCAGGTTCAACTGGCTCACTTGCCAGAGAATGCCTTCGGGCCTTTGGGAATGTTGTGGTCAGCTAGGATTTGTGATGTTGCCTTGCTTCTAAAGAAAAACAAATCCTTCTTTAACTACAAAGACGGAATAATTTAAAGATTCAGACATCAGCTTCTACTTAGACTCATAAGGTTGTTTTCCAAGGAATGTTTGCATCCCAGGTAGGGTTGGCTTGCGGACAGTAATGGCACCGAGTTTCTTATACAGGCTCCTTTAGAAGACTTCAAAAGGCCCCACAGATCTGTGATTTGGTTTTTGCTGCTGCTGCTGTTGTTAAGACATCAGTATCCTCTTTTTAAATAAAAAATGTCCTCTGCATTAGGAAATCCAAAGGGTTAGTGCCCAGGGTGGAATTAGCACATGCCATTAGCAGGCTGTATGAGGCTGAGGGAAGGGGACTCTGAATAAGAAGTCCAGAAATGGGGAGAAAGGGGTCATTGAAATTGACAGGTAAAAGAGAAAAGTGACACCGTGTGACTCTTCCTCTAAATTATGCCTAGGCAAACAAACTCTATGGGAGATGAGAGAATTCTCCAAGTCTTCAAACTTGCTGCGTGTTCGATTCTTCTGGGGAGATTTAAAAAACTGAATGCTTGGGATGCATCCCAGGCCATGACATACACACTTTTGGGGTGAACCCCAGTCATCAGTATTTGCTAAACCTTCTCCAGATCATTGTAATCTTAATGTTAAGGCCAAGGAGAGAACTACAGATGTGAAGCCTCAACTTACAGATGGTGAGAGGACCCACCTATGTCTTGGTAGGAGCTGAGGTTCCTTAAAATATTACCACAAAAACTTTAAAATTGGACTTTGGGTCATTTGCCTATTGTGAGAACCTAGTTGAGGGGACTCGGGTTGACCGAACCTTTGGAATCTGCCTCCTCAATGTCAATACCCTTCCTAGTCACAGCACTCTGGCCTCCCTAGCTGTATATGCTTGTTCATCCTGGTTTGCTTTGCAGATAGTGGACCCATCCATTAGTCTGCCAAACCCATGCCATGCACTTCCATCTTTCAGCATAAAGACTGAAAACATAGGGAGCTTGGACTGTTTACAGCCTCTGCTTAATTTGAATCTTCTTTAGTTTAGCAAAACTGAGGCCACTGAAGGCAGGAGATACTTTTCATTCCTCCTTGGACCCATCATGTGAGTGAGTTGAGAGAACTGACACCCTGGAAACAAATCCACCTGGCTGCAAGGCCTAGCTCCAGTGTTCCCTAGCCATGGAGCTTTGTCAGTGACACCTAAAAACCTGAGGCTCAATATCCTTTTCTATTGCATGGGGACAATAGCAATAGCACCTGTCTCAAAAGGCAATACGGAAAGCTGAAATGAAATAGCACTTGCCATTTAGCAAGCCCTGCGTAGAAATTAGATTTTTTTCCTTCTCCCCAGTGCCTACCATGATTTGAACACATTAGAGATGAGAAAGTGGGCTGCTTAGAGAATGGATACATACATAAATTAATTGATTCCAAGCGTGTCATGATATGAAAACATAGCATGAACTTCTGAGGTGTCCTAGTTGAGTAGTAAATGACTTTAAAAAGTCATATTTTATGGGGCTTTAATTAATCATTTATTGGGGGCTTTCCTATAAAATGAGAAATCACCTTAGGGTTCGTACACAGAATGAAAACACCAATTACGCTGCTACAGAAACCCAGTCGCTCCTGAAGAACAGCCATAAATGAGCCTATCAATCCGATGATTGTTAGACCCAGTCCAGTCAGGAAATGCCCATCCACAGAGCGGGCCCTGCCATTTCCTCCCTGAGGCCTTTCGCTGCAGACTGCAAGTCTGTGCCTTCTCATAACGACTCCCTTTCATTGACACCTCCCCAGCACCAGGCACTGTTCGCCTCCTCATCCACTTCATATTAATCCTCACGATCTCCACTCTCAGTCTTTTACCAGTGAAAACCCTGAGGCTCCAAGAGGTTCAGTGATGCCCCAAACCACTCACTAAGTAGCGGAGGCGGCCCTCACTCCCTCGTGCCTCTGCACCAATATTCTCAACACTATCTTGCCTTTCTTCCGGATCTGAGGAGGGAATCTTCTAGGAATGAGGAGGTGGTGAGTCATGGCCTTCTTTGTCGGCCAGGCCCGGACCTGGAGGCTGGCTGGGGACAAAGCTCCCTGGTTTGAGGAAATACCAGAGAGCCTCAAGTGGAGACTTGAAGGGACTGGAGATCTGGAAGAGTTAGAGACATAGGCAGATACATCAGAACCTGTAAGATAAATATATTCCAACACAACAGTTTTAGGCAACATTTTCTGATTTCTGTGGAACAGATGGATGTTGACAACGATAATAACGTCCCTCAGAGCGTTTTGCCAAATCTGCTGTCTTCAGGGAGAGGAAACCTTCCAGTCCATAAGCATAGAGGGAAGACTGATGGCTGTCTGTATTCTCATGTTTTGAGGTATTGGTGTGAAAACTTGCCTCGGGTATTTAAAATGTCACTTCATAGAAAGTTTAAATGATGTGGGAAAATCCACATACTACCCCTCATGTCATTTGTCCTTCTAGCCCTGGCCATAGAGGTCTTGTTTTTGGCTCCTTGTACACCCTGTGCACCATGCTGTTTCCTGCCCCTGACCATATAGGCTGTTCCCTTACCTTCTCTCTGCTTTATCCTAATAACTCCTGTTTATCCTCTAAGTTTATTTCCTATATTCTTCTTCAGCAATACCCTCATCGTGTTTGATGAGGATCATTTTTGCAATTGCTCTCTCTGCATCCACCTGCGTCGCTAGCTTTTTTTATTCTCTGCACCACTCTCCCTTATTCTCCCAGGACATGTTACACATGCCTGAAACTGCAGAAGCTCAGCTACTTTGAATGAATAAATGAACGCTGAATTTTAAAGGTATGATTCAAATAGTATGTGCATGTATGGATTATGTAGTTTCCTCTCAACAATATATTTTAGAGATCCACACACAGAAAACATAGGATAGAAATATTTACCATTAACACTTGATATTACAGGTATAATTTCTCTTATTTTTAGTCTGTGTGATCCATATCTTCCACAATAAGCCTATACAATTTTTATAATCAGATCATAATATAATCAGATAATAAAAATGAATATAATTGCCCTAAGGCTTGGTGAGGAATAAAAAATAATGCATATGTAGCTTTCTTCTCATAATGCTTTTTTGGATAAAATGTGTTTCTATTTGCTGAAAAGTAATAATAGTCATTTCCATTGCAGTGCTTCATAGCTTTTGAGGTGGTTATATATTCACCCCCACATCTTACTTTCAGCAACCCTTGACATACCTAGGAGAGGGGCCTCTTTTTCATTTTATAGACAAAGATGCAGAGGCCACAGCCATGCACTGTGGAGAAAACGCTTGGCGGGAGCCTGCACCTCTCAGGCTGAGTGCCCACATGGGAAGGGCATTTGATTTCTCTTAGCTTCAGCTTCTTTATAAGTAAAATTGAGAGAGAAGTACTTACCTCCAGAAATTAAAGGACTATGCTAGAGAAATGAGGCCCCTCCTTGCACATTAAAGATGCTCAGAAACTTAACTGACTTGCATGGGTTTTGTCACCAATGCAGATCAAGGGCTCATTTGGAACCTAGGCTTGTTCCAACTTTTCCATACACTGTACTATTAATTGAAAATAAATGATCACCTCCATATCCACAACCCTAGGATATAACATAACAGACCCCACTTGTTGGAAAAAGGATTGAGCTATATCTGGTGGAGAAATTCCTTATGGTGGCCTTTGTCTTTTCAAGATGGCACAGGTTCTATCTGCAATGAGTTGGGCAAAGTGCAAGTCAGTGGATCTAAGTATACTGCCTCCTCCTTCCACTATAATCCTGGAGCATCACTGCTTGGGCCACCTTTGTCTCGCCTATAGATGTCCAAATCATAGCCTTGGAAGTCCTATACTTGTAAATTAACAGCTGAAGAAAAATCAAGGTGGCAAGAACTGTTCAGATTTTTGTGGTCCTTATAATGTAATCGAGTGGCAAGGATAGCTTTCTCCCATATATGCTTCTATGGGGGCAGTTATTGCCCTGGATTATATGCTGTCTATTCTCTGTCTCCACACATGGAAGTTTCTCAGCCAGACTATATGTTTCCTTAGCCTTTTACTGAAAGCCTTCCTTATGGAAGACTCTCTGCTGTGCTGGCATATCGAAATGCGAAGCAACTGTTGGTCTTTACAAATCTTTGCGTTCTGAGTCTCAAATAGTATGCATGGTAGGCCCTCCTTAAATCGAGTGACGAGTGAATGAATGAACATTTGCAAGCCTTCTCCGGGTTGTTGATTCATTACATTTATAGATCTCTTGTTTGCAAGATTTAAATGCGTATTTTAAAGAATCTGTGGAAAGCACCCAGATCTAAAGACCTTTAATAATTGCTCTTTGAAATGTTGCACAAGACCCTGCCCTCAGAAAGGCTCCATGCTTAGTTTAATACTCTCTTATCACTACTTTGAAATTCTAAGTAGTTTTTGAACCAGGATTCCCACATGTGCACTGGATCTCACAAAGTACATAGTCGGTCCCATGTATCTTCCTGCTCAGAAAGTCTCAAAATACTAGAGAATTGTTTCAATATTACTTTCACAAAACGGCATGTTAATGGACTAAGCGTGACTGAATCAGAAACTTGTTAAATCTGACTCTGCCTGAGTTTAAACAAAATGGAGATTACAGAGGAAACTGTGTAAATATGCTTGAAGTTAACCTGACCAGAAAATATTTGACGAAATTTTAGAAGTTACTTATGAAGAAGTTGTTTGATTTCTCTTCATTATTTAGCTTTAGATACTGAATATCTTACCTGATATGGTCTGGCCATGTCCCTACCCAAATCTCATCTTGAATTGCAGTTCCCATAATCCCCACGTGTCCTGAGAGGGACCACATGGGAGGTAATTTAATCATGCGGATGGTCACCCCCATGCTGTTTCCATGATAGTGAGTGAGTTTTCACAAGATCTGATGTTTTATGAGGGGCTTTTCCCTCTTTGACTGGGCATTTCTCCTTCCTGCCATCGTGTGAGAAAGGACATGTTACTTTCCCTTTCCACCATGATTGTAAGTTTCCTGTGGCCTCCCCAGCAATACTGAACTGTGAGTCAATTAAACCTCTTTCCTTTATAAATTACCTAGTCTTGGGTATGTGTTTACTAGCGTCATGAGAAGGAACTAGTACATTATCCAAACTAGTTTCATCTTTTAAGTGAGTGTGTCCCTTGCCCTCAGCAGGAGATGTTTGCTTAAAACTAAACCAGTACCTTCCACACTGTAATTTTTTAACTGCTAAAGTCCAGGGAGCATTAACCAATTTATGCATTCTGCCCAAAGAGCAGGAGAATGAAGAGTGGGTCCTGAGAACTGGAGGTTCCTTCAATGCAAAGAAAGTTTCTGGGAGTCTAAGCTCAAGCCTGCATTGGTATGTAGAATGGAAAGCTGTCATCAGTTTCCTTTGTCATGTCCCATTTTGTTCAGAGGCCTTTATAGCAACAACCAGTGAGTTTATTGGCGTCTGAGGCCCTAATCTCTGACAAGTGAGGCTGCAATATGGAACTGCAGATTGACAGCTGAAGGGAAGCTGGCATGTGGTAATAGAGGGGCCTATCTATCTTTTTTGGTGATGGGACTGAAAACTCCAAAATATGAAGTCCTCCCTACCATGGCCCCCCCCCATGATATGTTTAATCTATATCTGAATCTATTACTTTTCATATGTTTCTCTGTAGCCCTGCCATTTGAGAGATCTGCAAATAAAATTACTGATGGCGAAGGACTGTGTCTCTTAAAGAAAGGAGAAAGGAACTCATATATTTGATGAGTATCTAAAGGTACTTATATTTTTGCATTTATATATTCCAGAAATCCCATGAGAAAAGCATTATTATGATCATTTTATAGATAAATTAACTGAGCTTATGAGATGCTAAATAACAGCTAGTTAACTATGGAATTAGTATTTGAATATAGCTAACTCATTCCCAACACCTTGCCCTTCCCATGCCATGAAACCTCAGCCCTGCAGCTGAGAAAAAGTGAAGAAAATTCGGTTCTGCGGTGACTTGGAGTGAAGTGGTTTTCATAAGAAAGTCTTCTCCTTCTGGGAGTTTAAGAACAAGGACCAGGATCCAGTCTGCCTGATGCATTTTATTATCCCGAGGAGGTTGCTTTGCTCCCCTGGGCCTTCATGTTCTAATTTCACCAGTGCAAATAGCAACACCTTTCCTGCCCACCACACTAGGTTGTTTGGAATTACAGGGAATGCGTTTCAGGTAGAAGTAAACGCCAGCATGATCGCGTGGTTATTGTTGCTGATGTCATTTGTTTTTGCAGAGAACTGAATAGGTTTATTCTGGAGGTGATAATTGGGAAGGTCTGTCCCCATGCCGCCAGGCACCATGGCCAGCCGAGCAGAGTGCTTTGACTTGAGAATTTCATGAGCAAGGCAGAATAAGCCACTCAGCTTCTGTGCAAGCAAAGCCAAGCAACAGCATTAATTAATGTGGATAAGAAGAGACAGGCCCTTGTTTGTAATTAGGAGACTCTGTGGACCTTGTTTTCTTCTCCAGTCTCTCTTAAACGTGATGAGAGCTGTGACTTCCATGGGGTGAGTAGTTGCCCACCTCTCCACCTCCCTCTCCTCAGCCAGCTGATTTCCAGCCCTGGGATCTGGGGTACAGGAAGATCAGGTTTACATCCTAATCCCTAGGAAACTTCGCCTCAGCTCACTCAGTTCATTTCAACCAAAAGGTGAAAGGAAACTAAGAGTTAGCTGATGCCAAAAAAGGCAATCAGACCAACACAAGCCAGAACTGAGTTATGTCACTCTGGGCTTTCTGCACCGTTGCCGCCATTAACACCTGGAAGGCCTTTGATTCTCACATTAGCAAAACATGCCATAAAGCATGAGCTTCCCTTCTTCCCACAGAAACACTGGCCCCTTTGCAAGGGGGGAGGTGGGGCAGTGTCACAAAGGCAGCTTTCAGCCCTAAAAGGCTTTCCTGATTAGGCCTCTGAGGAGAGACTTCCACGAAGTCTTCTCACAGGAATTTGCAGCCTGTTACAGCCCAGATTTCCAGCAGCTTCTAAAGGAAGGACTCTTGGAATGTCTGAGCCCAAAAGGACAGTGCAGATTAGTTGGTCAAATCACCTTCTTTTATAGAGATGAAAATGGATGCCTCAGGTGAAGAATTTAATTTTCAGTATGAATTTTTCTGACCACCTTGTGTCAAACAGGATGCAAAATGTTGAGGATGCAATGATCTCTAACTTCATCTCATTCAGAAGCGGAGACTGTCTATCACGTGCAAGATGCAGGGAACGTTTACTAACTACCACCAAATACAGCAGAGCTGTGAATATAACGACAGCTGCAGGTTCCTTGTTAGGAAGTGCAAAATAGGATTACACACACGCACGCGCACGCACACACACACACACGCTGTCTATACAAATAGCTAAGGTAGCCAAATAATAAAATACCTACCTTTCAAAATAGCTACACATTTAACATTCAATCATGTGTAAAGTATATTAATTGTTCTCTGCTCATTTCCCGATGCAAGTTTATTTGAACTCATCCTGTCGCCTCAGTGTTATGTCTTCCTCGTCAATCAAAGCGCTCTTTGAGTCACCTAGTGCATCTCATCTTTATTTCTATTTGGGTTTGAGAGGCAGCTCTTCTTGAATATTTATAAAAGGTTGTCACTGGAAGTTTTTTCCCAAGTCACCAGTTTCTATTTACTATTCATGATCTTTGCGACATGCATCTCTTACCCAATTGAATTCCTAAACTGGTTTTGATATCCTTGTTTGTGACAACGTGCAAGAAGTGAACTTGGGAGGTCGTCACCAACTCCCAATCCCCAGAGAAATAATTATACCTACATTACATTTCTTTGCCCCCTTTGTTAATAATCCCATTAAGAGACTTCTATGGAGATCCAATACCAATGTTTATTGAGGTTGCTTCATGTTAAGTCTCTTCTCCAAATACTAATCTGATTTGAAAAGTAAAATATTGGGAAAAGTCCTCTATAGTAGATTTTATACAGAACTAAATATATTTCAACTCTTTATTCTCAAAACGATGTGTTGTTTTGGGGAAGACAGTTTTCCTTTTAATCTGACCTTTATGGCATAGGTGGAAAGGTAATGCGGTAGTCCCTCCATTTCTGTGGGGAATATGTTCTATGGAATATGTTCTAAGACCCCCACTGGATACCTGAAACTGCAGATGGAACTGAACCCTATACATACTACACTTTTTCCTGCACCTATGATAAAGTTTAACTCATAAATTAGGCACAGTAAGAGATTTAACAACAATAATAAAATGGAACCTTGATCACAATATGCCAGTTCCATTACTGCTGCACTCTGATCCTATTATTAAGCAAAACAAGGTTTCTTGGACACAAGTACTGCAATACCAGGACAATGATTCTGAGAGCTGGGATGGCTACTCATTGACTCACAGGCCAGGAGCAAATGCAACTTGGACACAGTGGACAGAGGGATGAATCAAGTGCTGGGCAGGAGAGAGCAAGGCAGCACATGGTTTCATCATGCTACTCACAATGGCACACAATTTACAACATGAATTCTTTCTGAAATTTTCCATTTAATGTTTCCAGACTGCAGTTAACCATAGGTAACTGGAAAGTGAAACTGGAAAGTGAAACTGTGGTTAAGGAGGAACTACTGTGTGGAGGAGAGTGTGAGTGACTTTTTCTAGAAGAAAGGGGATGAGTTAAGAAACTTTCCAAGGAGGAAGTGATACCTGAGGGTGAGTTAGAAGGACTATAGGTCATGGTGCTAAGCAAATGAAGTTGGAAGCACCCCTCATACAAATGTACTATGGGGATATGTTAAGAACCATGGAATATCTGAGATTTTCTTTTCCTTGCAACCTAACAAGTTAGCTGTTGTAGGTTCATGAGTGCTGGCAGAAGAAATGAGACTCCTGGACCAGAGACAAAGGACCATTGTTTACAACACAGACAACAGCATAAACTTCATGGTTGCATTGGTTCGTCTTGTTCCAAGTTCTAATGGAGACAACACAAAAGTGAGCCCAGGTGAATGCTGCATGCACAGGTGTGCATCACAGATGAGGTGCTCCAATCTCATGAACTCAAATCTTTTATACTAGATTGCAAGCAAACTTGTGGAAATTTTTTTCCAGAAGGAAGACATTATCTTTCTTTTACCTGGCACTTAACAAACTTACCCTCTATTCTAGAGGATGACGCTATCTATATCTTCCAAGGCTTCTTGCTATACAAACATCCTTGAAAATACAGTTACCTTTTAGTGCTTCTGCTTGCAATACCTTCAGAAATGTGAAAACCCAATGGAGAATTGACTCCCAATAGGAAACGCAAATATATGTGAAATGACTTACTTGAAGTCACAAAGCCAACCAGACCTGTTCACAGGCTATGTAATGCACACACACTCTACTCCCGGCCTTTCCTGATGACATCATTCTTCTGTGGGATGGCTGCCTTAGATAGCGTGCAAGCCCGAGGAGTCACACAGTGAGGGAAAAGCCCATGTGGCAGGCAGACTTCTAAAGTGGCCCTCAATGCCCCACATCCTTGTACACTCCTTTCCCCTTGAGTGTAGGAGCAATAGGAAGGGAATCTCTTCTATAACTAGATCAGTTATATGGCAAAGGTGAAAAGATTTTGAAAATGTAATTAAAGGCCCTAATCAATTGATTTTGAGGTAGTCTAAGAAAGATTATCCTGAGTGAGTCTGATGTAATCAGGCGAGCCTTTTAAGACAGGCGCCTTGTTGTGGAAAGAACCACATGACAGAATGGCAGGTGTCTTCTAGAAGCTGAGGACTTCTGTCTCACAACCACAAGGAATTGAATTCTGCAAACAAACAGTGAGCTTCGAAGAAGATGCCAAGCCTCAGATGAGTTCACAGTCCTAGTATAGACACCTTGATTGTCTGAGCAGAGAACCTAGTTACGCTGTACCTAGACTTCTGACCCACAGAAGCTGTAAGATAAGAAATCTGTATTGTTTTAAGTTACTAAATCTGTGTACATTTTTATATACAACTAATGCACCGCAAGATTGACTTCTAGTTGTTGTATATTTGTTATCTATGCTTCTATAAGATAGCAGAATGAAGACACACATATTTATTGAGCACTATTACTTGTTTTTATTCATCTTTCTTAAATATGTGTATAGCTTCTATTAATTTCAGTGTTTAATATTAGAAGTGTTTTGCTGTTTATTTAGAAGTTTGATGATGTTTTTGTGACTAGAAATATGCTGCAGGAACTTAAGTCCTCTTTATATCAATTAGCCTGTGGTAAAATTGGTTTCATTATACATCATTTAGCTTGAAGTCCCAGTTTTCAAGAACCTACTAGATCTGACTTTTAGAACTATATTAATATTTTGCATACCCAAATATAATTAATAAGAATGGAGGAAAAAAACTCCAAATGGAATGCAAACAGAAACAAATTAACAAAACTACATTTCAAGTTAATAACATAACCACACTAAAGGAAAAAAGGAAAAAAGAAACGTCACGTTTGAGAACATGTTTCTCTAGTTAGTAAGTCCTCTGCATTAGAAGTTGGCAAATCTTCCTTGTAAAGGGTCAGATACTTAAAATTTCTGGCTCTGTGAGCTATATGATCTGTATTCCAAATATTCCGCCTTTGGATCCGGAAATCAGCTACAGATAATATGTAAATGGATGGGAGAGTGGCACTGTGTTCCAATCCAACTTTATGCATGACATTGAAATTTGAATTTCATATAAGTTCCGTATGCCACAAAATTTTATTCTTCTTTGGGTTTTTTTTTCCAACCATTTAAAAAATGTAAAAGTTATTCTTAGCTCATGGGCAATATAAAAACAGGGATGTGCCAGATTTGGCCTGTGAACCACTGTTTGCTGACCTTGCATTCCTCAGTGATTGAACAAGTCTAAATTCAGCTTTTTACTGTCTCCAATGTATATTTTATTTTTTGATATCATATTGTAGTTTAATTACATTTTCCCCCTAACTCTGCCAGCTCCTTTAAAAACTTATCTTCCACTTGACCAACACAAATTCTGTCTTACTTCATAGCAACAAATTTTTTATATACTGAGAACACAAAGCAGATGCATTCTATTTTTTTCTGCCATTTGTAGTGAATTATTTTGCTTTTCTCTGAATCTTTATTGCTATGTCTCACCTTGTCATGTGTCAGAATGTTTTCATACAGCCCATGTTGTTTTCTGTTGTTCTTTTCTAGTTTTTTCTTATATGAGATAAGACATGTACATGTCTGCTGTTTGCCAACAGATAGTGTGTATTCACTTTGATCTTTTTATTATTCATCTGGGTACCACCTTAATGTCCCCTCACAACTTAAACTATGTAATAAGCATGGTCCCTAGCCAAATGTCTAGTGTGTGGTAGACCTTTATCTTGCACTGCTTTGTGGGAAGGTGGATATTTTTTCTCATTCCCTCAATATGGTTCTTTACTCATCAGAAATTTTTTGTCCTCCTATCCTAGCATCTGTATATTTGAAACAATCTGTACTTTTTCTTGTTCTTATCAAGGTGGGGCATGTAAAAATGCACTATTCATAGCATTCTGCTTCTAATTCTCTGCCTGTCCTTGATGGAGAGAGGGTTGGAGAGTGGAGGTGGCCAGCAGCATTTTCCAGACTCTCTTTTTTCTAGTTAGAATGCTCTGTTTCAGAGGTTTAGGTGGGAGTCAATCACCAGTCCTTTTCCCAAGCTCATTCCTGCCGTAGTTAAGGACAATTCCTTCAGAGACTGGCCTGTCATTCATCAAAATCCTCACTACTACTAATACTACACCTTTACTATTTTAAAAAGTTTTCATAGGTATGGGTTCAGAGACACTAAGTAATTTGCCTAAGATTTTGCAACAAGAATTGGAAAAAGGATTTAAGTCCCCTTCTACCTAAATTTGAAAGTATGCTGCTTCCATAGGGACCCTGCCTCCACAAAGGTTAGGCCACCAAGAAGTCATTAACCGGCAAATAGAAAAGTAACATAAAAATGCATAGTGTGGTATTATTAAAAAAATGAAAAAATAACTCATCAATGGAATGGAAGATCAATTGTACTCAATGTGTTTTGAGGTGGGTTGGGGGGATTGTCTTATTTCATCTATGATCCTCTAGTAGACATTGGCATGAAGACACAGCTTAAAAAAGAGGCTGCTATTGTCACAATTCCAAGTTCTATAGCCTCTTGATTTATAAGTCTGAGGCAGTTTGGAGAATACAGGCACCCATGATGCATATTGTAATCCATAAATTAGTGAGTGATTAAAATCTTACTAAGGCAAACACACAGTCACAAATCTAAATGATGCACAATTATTGCCAGCCATAGCCAGCAGATGTATAGAAATAATTGGCTTTTAATGCTCATTAGTCAGTTTTATTACAAATAATGCATTTGCATGAAGTTTGTAAATTTATGCTCCAGTGGGAAGATATGGTGACTGCACAGTACAAACAGGCAAAGCAATTACAAAAAGTGCATCCAAAATTTATTAATTGTTCAAAGTTACATTTATTTATATGTTTGCTTCTAACCTTGCCTCATTCCAAAACAAAATAATTTCTTATATTTGAAGAAATATAGCCATTATAAGAATATTTAATTGGAGAAAATATGGAGAAAGGAAAATGAAGGTCAGAAAATATAATAAATCAGCAGTGAAGTTAGTGTGCAAGATGAATGTCAGAACATTCTATATGCGTGATAAAAACGTAATGCAAAGCCACCTCTGTATTCATTAACATTCAAAATAAAAGAATGAAAACTGATTTGTGTATGTTTCATAGTGTTTATAACAGAAGAATTAACAACAACGAACAAGTCTTTCTCAAAGGAAATATAACCTTAGTTGGTAAAATAACCAGAGAAAAATTTACCTTATAATTGATCATATGAGTGATATGACCACAAAAAGAAACTAACATTTAGTAATATCTCCAAAGCAAATGCAATCAGACTTCTCTCTGATAATGTTCCAGTGCATAGACTGATAACCTTCCACCAAATCGCACTTAAATAAAAATTAGGCACTTGAAGTGGGGAATTAACCCCCCTTTCATACCCCTCTCCCTGCCGTATTCATACATACTTCCTGGCCAGTCATCCTTCCAACCTATCCGTATTTTAATTTTAGTTGGATACAAAATGTAGTGCTTATTTTATTATGGCCATGTAAATGCTAGGCACGATTGACAGACACAGGACACTTGAATGAATTTTCTTACACAAATTTGTGTTTCTTAAAGTTGTCTGATTTCTTTTTTTCTATTAATTATTACTAATTCATCCCCAAATTCTTCCCCAGAAATAAAATCTCCTCATAATACAGTGGAGTGTATCCAATCTTAGGAAAGTTTCATCTGCTTGAAGACGTCCCTTCCAGAGGCTTCTATCCATCCAGAATGGTAGCCCACTGAGCCTGGAGCACAGCTGCCTAACATCTCCCCTCACTGTCCTGTGGAGATCCCCCAGATCTTTTGTGTTGAATTCCTAGTTTAATCAATCTCATGTTTTTTAGTGTCTTCCTTTTTTTTTTTTTTCTTTTCTTTTGTTTTTTTGTAAGTTGCCTCCTTGAATAGCTATCTAGAAAAGTGCATATGGCAGATAATTTTTTGGGCCTGTGAACATCTAAAAATGACTATTCCATAGGCATGCATAATGGATGATCTAGGTGCTACAGAACACTGATTAGAAAGGATTCTCTTTCAGAACTTTCGAGGAGTTGCCACTTCTGCTTCTACTTCATTGTGCCTGGGACTCCTATTTTCCTCCTACTGGGAACACAGTATCATATAGCGAACCTACTTTGTGCATAGACTTCTTCCTGGAGATGTGAACTCCATCCTCTCTCCATCTCTGAGCCGGTGCTTCAGCTGTGTTTTCACTGTTCCAATGTTCTTTCAGGCCTGCAGCTTTTAGCTGGTATAATATTTGTTGAGATCATTCCTGTAGTTACTGGCCCACTCCTTCACCTGCATTTCTGTTAGGTGGGCTCATTGGTTTTTGGCAGTTTTTTTGTGGAATCCTGTGCCAAGCGGCCAACACTCTGTAAGGCTTCAGACAATGGGGCGTTCTGACACTCTGTAGGCAGGTAAGTAAAATACATACCTGAAATGTCTGTCAGTTTCTCTCAGTGAATTGCTGGCATTTGTGATGTGGAAGGGGCCCACTTGGTCAGCTGTTACCAAGTGGCCAGTTTGGTCTTCAAACTCAGTATGGGCCTCGACATTTGACATTGACACGCAGTGGCAACACTAGCTAGCTTAGCCTTGGTCAGTGAGAGATGCTGCCATGGGGTGCATGTGGAGGCTCTCCATCACTGTCACTGCTTTGGCCATATGTCCCTGTGCTAACACTGGTCTATGACAAAATCTGGCTGACATTCTGTCTACTGGGTGTTCAGTACTGCTTCTCTGGTGGATGCTCTGTGGTGGGTGTTAACATGTGACTCCAAGATCTTCATAAACCATTCCCACTCCAAAGGCCTCCATCCCACCCCTCCTTGTCCTTCTCATTGCAAAATTTATTTATTTTTTCAGACTGGCCAGGCTGTTTGCTGCTGCCTATGAATCTGCATAGTCTCACGTTAAAACACCTCTTTCCACAAATGCACAACTGGGTGCTCTTCCCAAAGTGGATTTCCCCTCCCTCACCACTGTCTTTCAAGGCTGCCTCCAAGAAAGCTGTTATTTCTGACGTGGGCCACATTCAGAGCCAGCCCATCTGTGAACCAAGCTCCCGCTCTTTCCCTCTTCAAAAGCTGGCACAAGAGATCACACCATGTGGCACTGGTGCATGATGAGGGAGAGTGCTGGGGTATCAGCAGTGGGTGGCATGAGATCAGCATTCCCTTTGCATGCAGCTTGCTCTGCCCCTGGTCCTGCCCATACTCTACTTCATTTTCACACTATTGTTGCCAGGTGCGTCTAATTTTATAACACGGTGTGTTCCGACAGAATCTAGGTCATTGTGGGCAGTTCATCATGCAGGGTCAAAAAAGTCCCATGCATAGATGTTCCACGTTTATTGGGGTTGGTGGCATGCCAGCAGTTGTTTTTCAAAAGTTGTTGTCATTGACTCTCCATGGTCTCTTTATTCCACCACTAATATCTTTAATATCTTAGGATCTGCTGGGTCATATGGCATCATTTAGTTATGAATGAAACTCATTTTTACATACCCTGGAATGCAGTATTATTTTTAATTTACTGTCTTGGATTGATGGGGAGAACAGTTTCAGAAGGGCCTGAGAAAACAGCAGATATTGCAGACTTACAGTTGGTTAGATATTGGCCTTGAACTCTAGTTAGTTAGCTCTATTTAGTTAGTCCCCCCCCAAAACTGGGGCCATAGTGACTTTTGGAGTTTCCCATATCACTGCCAGTTTGAGTTTTCCTATTCTCCAAGTATAAAGTTACCTCAGTTACCTGTCTACCTGGATTTTGACAATGAAGTGCCACTTGCCTGGTTTCAATAGGGATCTTAGTATTCTTATCATTATCAGTGACCCTAGCTCTGTAATAATGCCATTTCCTACAGTCAACTCCACCTACAAAGGACAGCCACCAATGAACTTCTTGGTGAGGCTGGTTCCCCTCTCACCAGAACACCTCTTGTTTTCTCTGGGGATTACCCATGAAATATAACCACATGGTGGGCTTTTCGTACATTGTATATCCTCCCTAGAATGCTCACTCCCTAGCTTTTTATCCCATTCTCCACCATCAGACACAGAGGTCCCAACATGTAGACCTCCTTTACTCTGGCCATCACTTTTTCCATGCTCCTAGGAACTAGTGTGCATGCTCCTAAGACCCAGATTGCATCATCTCCTAGGGTTTTTTGCCAAGTTTTAAATCCTGTACCTTCGGAGAGTGCTCCCAAATTCACTAAACCACTGGCAGATAACATCCTTTATTCACTCTTAGGCTCCAGCCTCCTCGATCAGTCCCACACCTGCTCTCCTGGACCCTGCTGGTCTATGTTAGCAGGGTTTTTTTTTTTAGCTCCTTTGGGATGTAATTCCTTTCCTTTCTTACCAGGCCCAGCACACTCAGGGCTGGGTTATGCTGCAATTTACCTTAGTTATTAGCCTAATGGCCAGGAAGAAGGCGGGGAAAGATCCTGAGTGGGGTACCTGCTCTCTTTTGGGGGAGTAACCTCTGAGTGGGTTAAAATGGAGTGAAAGTCTGCTTCTATAGGCTCAGAGATGTGGGAGAATCGAGGAATTCAGAATTTTTCAGGTCATCAACCAAGTCTTTTTTCCATGTTTCAGGGGCCCATTCATCCCAATCAGGGTCTTCACCTAGATAAGAATGGCTTTCTTATGAGTACATTATTCTTTCTAGTTCAGCTATCATGACAATTAAGTTGTGGAACTTTTCTCCAACTTTCTTCCCTGCTTTTAAAGGAGAGGAGAGACTTTTTATAGAGTACTATATAAAAGTTTTGGCTTTTGGCTTTGGCTTTCACACTTAATCTTATTTTTGTTTTTTCTAGAGCTTAAATAGAGTTTAACAATAGTCATACAACCTCTTTGTCCTTATAGTCCCTATCCCTCCCATAATTTTCAAATACATTGAAAAGCATCCATTGCCCCAGTGAGCACATTCCCTTCCACTGGTGTAGCTTCCTAGCTCACATTCATGAAAGTTTTACCAAGCAGTTCCCACCTTGCACCAGGACTAGCTGTGCTCCACCAACCATAAGTGACTGCATCTTAATCACTGGCTGGGTGGTGAGTCATCCAGCTCCAAAATCCCATCTTAGCCCCACTTGCATTAATGACACCATCTATGTTCACTCTGAGATGAAGTTTAATATTCAGAGTGTTCTTGTAATCAATCTCCATGGAAGGAAAGCATAGAAAGTGGGACTGGACAAAAGGAAACGCTGAACTATTATGCGGACACAGCCTCAGCCAGTTTCATGGAGAGTTCTGGAACTAAGATGGCCCCAATTCCCCTGCACTGGGCTGCAGTGGCTGGGCCTTCATAGCTCCTACATCCATCAGTCATGGATGTGGGTCACATGTGGAAGGGCATGACCTTGGGCAAGCTGGTTTGCTGCAGCTGAGAAAAATCACTGGAAGGGCTAGCAGCTGGAACCTGCCTCCTAATAGCTCTACCAAGGGCTGGTGAGAAGAGGGGGGCAGGATTTTCCCTTCGTAGGGGACATCTTTATGGGTCCTGCGCCCTGACTCTGCCAAAGCAAGATGTAAGCAAGAAATTAGGATTCCTTTTTATCTTCTACAGCACTAGTCCTTTCCCTGCTATTAGGAAAGAATTATAATCTCATTCTGAGATGCTTCCTAAAGATTCTAATAAATCCCAGAATAATTATCAATGCACCTTAAAAGTATCTCTAAGTGTAAGAAGGGAATACAGAAACTAAAGTATTAATTCTCTAGAACATAGAGGAATAATTTCAAAATGAGTCAGTCAATAAAAATTATTGTCTATAATGTGCTAGATACTATGCCAGGTGGCAGTGATTCCAAGATATATGCTCCAAATCCAGTAGGAGAAACAAGACAAAAACGCATTTGACATGAATATTGTTCAATACAGACTATAATTAAATAATGTCCCCATTAGAGTGAGAGCTCAGAAAGGACAGCTTCCCAGGAAAGCTTCACAAAAAAAAGGACCTCGGAACTGAGGTATCTGACACCTTGCACTCATTCAAGGAATATTTGGTGAATAAATTATGGGTGGAATATTAATAGGCAGCAGAAATGATGGTGGATGGGAGAATTCCAAGCAGACCTCGGAGGCCTTGAAATGTTTCCCTGTATAGAAAGCAGTAGGTAGTCGGTATGAATATTTATTAGGTAAGGCTAGAAATATAGGATGATGTCATGTTGCTTTGAATTCTCTTAGAAGGAGTACTGACAATATTCTGTGGACAGTGGGAGAAGGTGTGGGATTCTGAATGGTTTTTGAGCTAGTGAACAGCTGACACATGAGCAGTTTATAGAATGGTTTCTCTGTGGAAGTCAGGGGAATGGACTGGGTAAGGAAGAACTAAGGGAAGATGACAACGAAGGTGCTATTGCAGTGGCCTGGGTAGGTGACAGTGAGGCCTCAGGTATGATACGGCTGTCCACGTGAGAGAGCATCTTCATGAGGATAAGCTCATCACCAACTGTCACATAATAAATCAACTGCTGAAGGAGCAGTGCTGGCAATATTTCTGCCTCCAGAACAGGACATGTCACCTCAAAATGCAGTGTCTCGGTTAATAACAAGAGATCCATCGTCTCAATGAATGACGAGAGTTTGGAAGGGTATTCCAAACTCTTTCATGGAAATAAAAAAAAGTTTTAAATTCTACATAATTATTTGTTTATTCTATTTTGAAGGAAATGTCATCATTTAAATATATGTTTGTTGTCACCCCTTAACAAACTCTTCAAAACTCTGGCCAAAATACCCATTACACAACAGAGAGTACATTTTTCTTTCTGTGGTCCCTGCATTGTATTCAAACTTCGATCTACCATTTTCTCACATTATGTTTTCACAACTTTCAGGATGCCTTCTAGATAATCCAAATAGATTCACAGAAAGCAGATCTGTTCTTCCTGTCAGTGTGGCCTCAGGCAATGCCCAAGAGTAAAAGGGCATTAGCAGTTATTACTTTGATGACATCACCAGTAATTTGCCTCATTCACTTTCTAACATGTTGTAATTTTGCTTTGAAAATGCTGCATGTAATAAAGTTATTGGCAAGGGTTTTGAACCACTACATCTCAAGTCAGCTTACAGTTTAACTCTTCTAGCACTGATAATTTCCTGCTGGCCTGCAGCTTGAGAGAATGCCCATGGCATCTGAGGATCGTGCATATGTGCAGATACTATTTCACTGTTTTCATGGCTTCAAATTATGGCAGCCTCTCATCAACACACAGTCATCTGCAAAATGATGACGTGTGAAGCAATAATTGGGTAGCGAGAAGAACACACGATTTTGAGTTAGAAGATCTGTATCAAGTCATAGGTCTTGGCCAAGTTACTTACAGTCTTAGAGTCTCAACTCCCATCTTTCCACTGATGAGGGAAATCACCCAAGAGCACATACCTAAAGGGGATTTATCAAATTAATAAAAATATAACAATATGGTAAGGTGCAAAAATTATGAGTATGTTGCTCTGTAAATTTCATGAAAGGAGCAAACCCATGAAAATTACAACAGAAATTAGAAGCTGAAACATTACCTGGACCCAGGGGTATCCTCTTTTCCCATTCCAGTTATTATGCCAGCTTTCCTAAAATAACCTGGATTCTTACTTAAATTATTATAGTTAGATTTGGCCATTTCTTCATGTAAATGAAGTTGTACTCTATATACTCACTTGGGTTACTAGTATTCTTTTACTCAACATTCTGTCTGTTAGTTTTATCCTTGATGTCTCACATAGCAATAGTTAAAACCTTGTTGATGCACCATAGTATTACTGTATGTGATTTTGCAACAATGAATCTATTGTATCCTGGGAGGTTATGTCTGTTGTTTCCATTTAAAAGCTATTATGAAAAATGCTTCTAAGAGTGTCCTTGTGCCACTTTTTTTTTGGTGTACATGTGTGTGCATTTCCTTGGGGCAAATTTCTAAAAGGGAAATTGCTCAATCATCAGGTATGCCTATGTTTACTTTCAGTAGATAGTACCACAAGTTTTTTTTTTTTTTTTTAGACGGAGTCTACCTCTGTCACCACTGCAACTTCTGGCTCCCGGGTTCAAGTGATTCTCCTGCCTCAGTATCCCAAGTAGCTGGCACTACAGGCACACGCCACCACGCCCAGCTAAGTTTTGTATTTTTAGTAGAGACGGGGTTTCACCATGTTGGCTGGGGAGGTCTCGCTCTCTTGACCTCATGAGCAGCCCGCCTCAGCCTCCCAAAGTACTGGGATTACAGGTGTGAACCACCATGCTCGGCTGGTTTTCCAAATAACCTGTGCAAATTCACATTCCTACTAGCAACACATTCCCACCACCACTGGTCTTGATAAGTTTGTCGTTTGTTTGTTTTTGTCTTTTTTCTTTTTTTAATTTGACATTTCAGATAGTGGTATCTATTTCAACTAGTGGTTTTTGAAAATTTGTGATATTGAGCAGACTTTTTTTTTTGTTTTCTGTAAAACACCTGTTCATGGCTTTTGCTCATTTTTTTTCCAATTATATTTTCTGTACTGACTTGAGGAAAAAGGAATAAACATATTTGTTTTCTATTTTTCTCATTAAATACAGCTAAAATCAAAACAAGTAGAAGGAAAAGTAACAAAAGTAAGGTAAGAATTTAATGAAATAGGCTAGGCACGGTGGCTCACGCCTGTAATCCCAGCACTTTGGGAGACCAAGGTGGGCAGATCATGAGGTCAGGAGATCAAGACCATCCTGGCTAACACAGTGAAACCCAGTCTCTACTAAAAATACAAAACATTAGCTGGGCGTGGTGGCAGGCGCCTATAATCTCAGCTACTCAGGAGGCTGAGGCAGGCGAATGGCGTGAACCCGGCAGGCGGAGCTTGCAGTGAGCCGAGATCCTGCCACTGCACTCCAGCCTGCGCGACAGAGCGAGACTCCATTTCAAAAAAAAAAAGGGAAGAAAAAAGAATGTAATGAAATAGAAAGCAGAACAAACTAGAAAAGAGAAAAAATCAAAATGGATTTTTTTGTGGAGATTAATACAATTAATACATTCCTAAAAAATTCTTCGGGAGGCTGAGGCAGGAGAATGGCGTAAACCCGGGAGGCAGAGCTTGCACTGAGCTGAGATCTGGCCACTGCACTCCAGCCCGGGCGACAGAGCCAGACTCCGTCTCAAAAAAAAAAAAAAAAAAAAAAAAAAAAAAAAAAAAAAAAAAAAAAAATCTTAAAGATAGAAAAAAGAAAACACAAATTTTCAATATCAGAATAAAAGATATCCGATAGTCTTTAACAGGATGGTAAGAAAATATAGGTTTCATAGATCCTAAAATCAGTAAAAGGATTATAGGTCAATAAGTAAAATAACTTTCATACTAATAAACTTATCTACATTCATACATAGCTCCCTTTTCATTTTAGCTGAGGTGTAGTATACTTTGCAATTGGATTATTGTATATTTTATTTATCCTTCATCATTTTTGTGATAATGAACAAGTAGACTGTTTCTAGTATTTTTTTGCATATCCAATAACCATCAATTATATGTTGGTGACATAAATGGCAAATACCTTCTGCCATCCTGTAGAAAAAGCTGCATTGTCTTTTGTTGTACAAAATTTTCCATTTTAAGATAGTTGATTTTATGTTCATTGTGTTTTATTTAAGAAATTCTTCATTGCCAAGCCCAAGGTTATAATGTTAACTTACAATCTGTCTTTGCAGGTGATTTAAAAGTTCATTGCTCTTTAGATTTTCATCATCTGAGAAGAATATTTATCTTACGCAGTTTGGGATAGAGGCATCTTTTTTCCCTGTGTAGAGAGCAGATTTTGCAGCACCAAGTATTGTATAATCCTTTCCCCATCTGGTTTAAATGTTACTTCCCATATTACAAGTTTCCATACATGTGCCAATCTAACTTTAGATTCCTTTTTTTTTTTTTTTTTTTTTTTTTTTTTTGAGACGGAGTCTCGTTCTGTCGCCGAGGCTGGAGTGCAGTGGAGCGGTGGTGCGATCTCAGCTCACTGCAGCCTCCACCTCCCGGGTTCAAGCGATTCTCCTGCCTCAGCCTCCCGAGTTAGCTGGGACTACAGGCTTGAGCACCTGGCTAATTTTTTGTATTTTTAGTAGAGACGGGATTTCACTGTATTACCCGGAATGGTCTCCATCTCCTGACCTCATGATCTGCCAACCTCAGCCTCTCAAAGTGCAGATTCTATACCTTGTATAACTCCATTTTTCTATTTCTGAACTAATACTACACCACACTTTTAAAATTATTAGAATAAATCTTGATTTCTTTTGGCTAGGGCAAGTGCTTCCACTTTATTTTCATTCAAATAAAATGACTGTTCTTGGCTATTCTATGTATGCCTTTTGGGATCAGTTTATTAGGTTATACAAAATACTATTGGAAATTCAAAAAATAATAGTGTTATTGAAGTATAATTTATATGTTATAAAATTCACCCTTTTGATTTATAACTCTCAGTATTCTTTTAGCATATTCACAGACTTGTGCAATCATTACTTCTATTTAATTTAAAAATATTTTCCTACCCCTAAAAGAAACCCGTACCCATTAGCAGTCACACTCGATTCTACCCACCCCCTGACCCTGACAACTTCTTATTTACTTTATGCCTTTATGCATTTGCCTATTCTTCATATTTCATATAATGGAATCACAAGATACATAACTTTTTGTGCCTGGCTTCTTTCACTTAACATCATATTTTTCAAATTCTTCCATGCTGTAGTGTGTGTCCATACTCTGTTCCTTTCTATTACCAGATAATATTCCACTAGGTATATGTACCACATTTTATTTATCCATTTAGTCATGTGATGGTCACTTGATTGTTTCCACTTTGGGGCTATTACGAATGATGCTGCTACGAACATTTGTTATGAGTTGCTATGAATGTACCTTTTCAAGTACCTTGGGCATACGCCTAGGAGTGGAATCGTTTGTCATACGGTGGCTATATGTCTAACTTTCTGTGTGCACCAAACTAGTTCACCTGTTGGATTGTCTCTATCAGTTGTCTTTTCTCTTAAGAATTGATCACATTTTCCTCATTCTTTTTATGCCAAGTACTTCTGGATTACAACCCAAGGCACTTGCTACCCATACGCAGAGCACATTCTGCATATCTGCATATTTAAATGGTGTGCTGGGGAGCAATGTTGGATTGGGTTGGAGACTGGATTCTCTTATATTTCTCTGAAGAGTGTGGATTATCTTTCAAGCAGATTTTAGCTTGGTTGGAATCAAGCAGGTTTCCCTTGATTGAACTCAAATAGCATATTCTGCCTCTTGCAGTTCAGCTGGATTGTGTCCCATTTATTCATGCTTCAAGAATCAGCAAGACACTTAGGAAGTGTTTATATGCAAAAATCAGTTTCAGTTTTATTTTTGGTCTTTCTGTTTCCTGAAAAACAAAAAAAGACCTGAAAAACATGTAACCTATTTTAATACTTGTTAATGCTGAATGGTGGACAGATGCATATGACTATGCTTTTAGCTTAGTTTTTTATTAAATTAAAGCCAGTAAATACTGATTGTTTGCATCCTGAAATATAGCAGAATTTAGAAAGTAGTCAGTTTTCAATTATAATGTTGACCTTTGATTTACTTCTTAGAAAGAAAAGGCATTAACTCTTTACTATAACTAGTATTTCTAAAATTAGTAATTTTTTGTGTTTTGAATTGTTCTGATATTTCGAAGCTAAACTTCACTTTGCTGCACACATATATTGCACACACCTACATATATGTATAGATGTATATTCATGTGTATTTAATATGTATTTTAGGTAGTGTATGTGTAAATAACATATGTAATTTGCTTGCATGTACATATGCATATCTGTAGCTATACATAAGTATATATACACTCCTATGTATATGTGTACGAATGTGTCATATATTTGCATATATCATTTAAAAATATAATACACTATAGAATTATAGTTTTGAATTTTATTTGGATTTTTATATAGATGTTCATATGTGGCATTCATCAGTTGTTTTCTCATTGTGGTCATTTTCAGATTTGGGGTTTAACCTCATGCTGGCTTGGTAAAATGAATCTGAAAATTTTTCTTCTCTTGGCTGGAAGAATTTAAACACACTGAAGTTACATAGCATTCAAAAATGTAAAAGAAATTTTCCTCTGCAACATCTTCTTAGCATGTGCTGTGATGTGTGAGTATGGGTGTGTAGAGGCAGGGGAATTGTCCCATACTCCTTTATTTAAAAAACTGTGGGCATTTGTTTGTTTGAGTTGATGAGATCGGTTTTGAAATACATTTCTGTCCTTGATATTTTCCTGGAAATTCATCCATTTTGTGTATTCACAAACTTATTTTACACAGAAGTTAGTGATGCTACTTGGCAGCAATTGGCAATATTGTATGTGTTTTCCCTTTAACCAAATTATTTCATTTACCTTAAAATAATCCCTCCACATGTTCTCAAAAAAAGGTAATGAAAAAGCATGTTTGATAAAAATGCATTTAGCAATATAACATAGCATGATACTATTTCTGTAAGTGTTAAAAGATCTAATGGTTTCAAATATATTTCTCAAATATGAATAGATATGTTGTTCATGGACATATGTATGTTAATTTATAATTTAGTTCAACAGATATACACCAGTTCTTCACAGTGTCTGTCTCAGAGTAGAGTGAAAGGGGGAAGGCAGATGGAGAGTGTGATTAATCTGTTATGTTTTCTTTCTTTCTTTAAAAATGTCTTGAAATAAATATAACACAATGTGAAACTGTCAATTCAGGGTAATAGATATCTAGCAGTTTCTCACCTTATTCTTCATGCTAATCTGTATTTGTATTTTTTTCTCAACAAAAACTAACTAAATAAATAACCAGAAAGCAGCACATAAAAAGCCCATTCCTATTCTACCACCTACACTCATTCCTACTGCCCAGGGAGCAGTCACTGTTCACGCCGCTCCTCCAGGTCTTAGCCTATGCAAAGAGAAATATGCATTTCATCTCATTCAAAAAGATCAAGGTTTATAGGAAACATTTGTTTCTGTTTTGTTTTTAATTTGCATTTCCTTTTTCAAAATTTAGAAAGATTTTGCATCATTGGTTTTTTAGGATTTACCTTTATACAAAAATGAACTTTTCCAATAAACCTGCCATTTTTTGATCTTCCACTGTGAACATAGGGAAATAGGAAACTTACATATTCTCTTTTCCCTCCCTACTTCCTGATATTTGTTTTAAAACATTTTTCCAGGGTCCATCAGAGTGATATAGTTGTTTTTATTCATAATGAAAAAAATCTTTTGTTTCTGTTTTAAAATATATATTTTAGGTAACCGTAATCGCCTCAATTATTTCACTTTGGTTTTATATTTAAATGGATTTAGTACTTACTGCCAGTCCTTTCATAGAAGGTCTTTCCATTCCATTAGTTCAGTTTTTTTACTATGGAAATTTCTTGTTTTCATCCGTAAGCTTTTTCAAAAAGGTTTCAGTTTCTGTATCCTAGCAATTTCTAGGATGCCTGTTGATTTCCTTTCTACCTGAATGACTATCAGGCTGTCTATAACATTCACAGATCATATACATTTCCACCCCACAAGCCTCCGCTGAAATTCCTACTTTGTCTTTTGGTATTAAGTGATGCTGTGTAGAACTTTGAATGCAATGCAACTTTTTTTTTCCCCCCTCTTACAGGATTCTTTCTTCCCCCCAATAATGTTCAGGAACTTTGCCAAGATACAAACAATAGCTGATACTTGAAAAGAATATCCTCTATACCAGTAACTCACCTAAGTACATGACATATATTACCTCATTTCATTCCCATTCACGACAAACCATGAAGCTGGGATTTTTAATAGTCACACTTTGCAGATTAAAAAATCAGCCTGAGAAACCCGCCCAGAGTCACAGCTACTAAAGAATGGAGCTAAGATTCATGTCAGATCCAGGGATCTCTTTTACTCCCTTTACATGCGTGGATGTAAAAGCTTCTCATGTTTGAAGGTTTGGCAAATGTTTCATTTCAGGAAATATTTTTCTGTATCTCTGAGTGTTCTTTATCTGTTCCATTATTTTCTCTTCTCCATCTCAAGGACACAGATATTCACGTGCTGCTCCTTTGATGCATAACTTCCGTATGTGCCATTTTCATTGAAATTGTTGTCATCCTGCCATGCTTTCTAATGACAGTCTTTATGATTATTTCAATTCTCTCTTCCATAACGCAGCATTGATTTTCAACTGGCATCTTCTCTTTTCTTCACCATCTAAAGCATGTTTATTAATCTGCAGTGCTATTGCTTGATCTTCAAATACTTTCACTACTTTTGCAAATTAATTCGGTGGTATTATATTTTATATTTGTATTTTTATGTATATCAAACTGTTCATTATTTTAATAGTTTCAGTGTTTTTATAAGTTCTTCTCAGAAAGTGTTTTATGAGAATATTTATTCTATTACTTGGTGTATACCTTCTTCTAAAATAAATTCCTCTTTTCTATTTTATATGCTAGCTTTCTTTCTTTTCCTCCTCCTTCTCCTTATTTTTCCTTTTCCTTCATAGTTGTTAACAGTGCCATGACTCTTTTTTTCTCATTTTACTCATCTTTGATATTAGCAGCTCTATGTGGACACTTTCTTTGTGCATATATAGCATAAACAAATTATTCTGCTTACCTGCCTATCTTAGTGGAGCCTTATTTGTTTATTCCACTAGAGGTTCAGCTTGTGACCTGGTTACTGCTGATGTCTGTTCGCAGGTTTCTGTTTTCTTAAGGGGCTTCAGATGCAGTTGTGACTGTTTTGATTTGTTGTTTTCTGCTCAATTTCATGTAATTGTATTATTATTACAGAGTTTATTATGAGTACTCCAAGGTGTATCCTTCTTAGGTGAGTAGAGAAATTATGTTTATATTGGATTGTTCTGCTATGTAGACATCGGTTGATAGCTACTACAGTTTCACATTGCCATCCTCCTGAGCTATTCTATACTGTTATCCCTCTTCTGACCAAGCCAGAGATGGGGAACATGAGTGAAATTTATTATTTGAACAAGATGCTATAGGAAGAAAGACCATATCGAGCTCATTTTTTTTTAACCTCCTTTCACATTATTCCCTTTGTCAAGGGACAACCAAATTGCCTCAAGACTTTGTCTTATCTTGATGTTGTTTATTCCTGGAAGTAATTAGTTGTGCTCAATCTATGCCTCTATTCCCTCATCCTCGAGGTGTAGGGGAAGACTGATGAGCACTAACAGATTTTCCCTTTGTTGAAAAATTTTTCATCTATGATGTTGGGAAGAGGCTTCTATTATGAAAGAGACATTTTATAAAATTACCCAGGATGGCCTTCCAAACTGGAGAGAATTTTATGCAGTTTTGCCTATAGATGTGTTCTCACACACTTCTCACATAAGAATTTGTGTACCATTTTCTAGATTCATCTGTCTCTCTGTTTCTAGATTATCTTTTTCAAAATGAATAATAATAATTTTTGCTCCATTTATTTTTGTATTGCTCTTGGAGAATTAATTTTTAAAACAAATTTTCTCATTTCTGTTTATTTCATTAGGTTTTGGGTAGAGACATTGAGGACTCTGCTTTGTATCATTCTGTTTTCCCAGAATTCCCCATCAGTTTTCCTCCTGCCTCTAAAATCAGCTCACTCATTTCTGATTTCTGTATTTTCATTCAAAATATTCAAATAACTCCCCTTAATATGGTTTTCTCTCTTACAAGTTATAATCCATGTTTTTTTTCTTTGCTTGTTTCATTTTCATTTTGTTGTGCAACCTCTCTTCCCTGGATAGCCATCTTTCTTGCTTACTTACTAAACATTGATTTGATCATGATGTTTTCAGCCTAACCATTCCCTCTTTATTTTTTTATAGTCTATCTTTGTTTCCTAATCATCTATTGCTGCATACAAATTAACCCGGAACTCAGTGATTTTAAAATAACAATAATCACGTTCTTATTTTTCTCGCACCTTTGCAGGATGACTGGGCATAGGTAGGTGGCCCTCACCCCATGTCTCTCATTTTGTGATAGTCAGACAGTGGATAAGGCTGTAGTTACCTGAGGGTTTTGCCCAGTCATGTGTCTGGCTGGACTGGGAAGACTCAAATATTCAGGAAAAGCAACAGCGGGAACTCCTTAGGCATCTTTCTCTATCACCAGCTGGCCTTGCCATGCTGTTTCTCCAACATGGTGATGTTAAGAGCAAGGCAGTGACAAAAGTCCTGATCAAGTTCAAGGTCGAGGGTAAATAAGCTCCACCTCTTGAGTGAGGGATGAGAAAGTTCTAGAAGAGCATGGTGTGGCCATTTCCTGAAAAAACAAACAAACAAACAAACAAAAAAAAACAATTGGTCAGAGTCCTCCCTCTGCCTACAATAATCTACTTTCCATACACATTAAAAATACACTAACCCTTACCTTCAAGACTTCCTAAAGCTTTATTTCATGATGGGATCAGGCTGAGGCCTTAGAGCCAGAATTTTATCATCTCAATTAGTTCCAGGTATGATGAAGCTCCTAGGGTGCACTTCCTCAACTACAGTTCCTTGAGAGTGTCTCCTCTTGATGTAAAGACTTACTATTTTCAGATCACAAAAGAAAAGTTACCTTCCCCCTTCCCTCTCTGCAGTTAACATAGGGAAGCACAACAAGCATAGGAAAACTACTATAGATGTTCCCTTTCAAAGGGGGAATGCTGTGTTGCACAGAGAAGTTGCTGGTCCATTGCTGGTCTGTAGCATTCCTGAAATCAAGCCTGGCACATGTTGTCAGTTTTTTTTTTTTTTTAACAGCTTTATTGATGTATAATTGATATACAAAGAACTGTAGATATTTAATATATAGAATTTGATGGGTTTGTAAGTATGTAAACACTTAGGATACCATCTCTACAATCAAGTTAATAGACACATCCAACATCTCCCAATGTTTCCTTGTGTCCCTATGTTTTGAGGTCTTTTGTGTGTGCCTGTGACAAAAACACTCAACACGAGTTCTAGCCTCTCAACAAATTTTAAAGTGCATAATACCTTGTTGTTAACTATAGGAACTGTGTTGTACAGCATATCTCTAGAACTTCTTCATCTAGCTAAGATTTAAAACCCATTGAAAACCTAATTTCTGTTTTCTCCATCCCCTTAATCCCTGGCAACCACTACTGTATTCTTATTTCTGTAAGTTTTACTATTATACACATCTTATAAAAGTGGAATCTTATAGTATTTGTCCTTCTGTGACTGTTTTATTTCACTTACCATAATGTCCTGCAGTTTCATGTTGTCAGAAATAGCAGGATTTAGGATTTCCTACTTTTTTTTAAGGCTGAATAATATTCCATTGTGTATGTATGCCACATTTCCCTCATCTATTCGTCTGTCAGTGGACATGGGTTATTTTCATATCTTGGTTCTTGTGAATAATGCTGCAATGAATATGGGAGTTCAGATATCTCTTCAAGATCCTGATTTCAATTCTTTGGAATATGTAACCAGATGGAAGATTATTAGATCATATGGTAGTTCTATTTTTAATTTTTGAGAAACTTTATCACTGTTTTCCTTAGTGGCTATACCATTTTGCATTCCCATCAACAGCATACGAGGGTTCCAAAATTTCCACATCTGCACAAACACTTGTTAACTTCTGTTTCTTATTTTGAAATTAGCCATACTAACAGGTGTGAGGTAATATGTCATTGTGGTTTTGACTTTCATCTCCCTGAAATTTCTGATTTCAAAATATATTAAAAGCTCCAGAAATTAGTCTGATACTAGCGTAAAGACAGACATGTAGATGCATGGAACAGAACAGGGAGTCCAGAAATAAATCCATGCATATATGATTTGGCCTTGGTACCTTTTTGATGAAGGTACCAAGAATATACAATGGAGAATGGATAGTCTCTAACAAATAGTGCTGGGAACACTGTATATCCTCATGTAAAAAAATAAAATTGAACCATCACATTATACTATACACAAAAACCAACTCAAAATGTTTTAAAGACTTAAATGCAAGACCTGAAACTGTAAAACCTAAAACAAACAAACAAACAAACAAGAAAAACCCACAGGAGGCCAGGGGCTGTGGCTCAAGCCTGTAATCCCAACACTTTGGGAGGCCGAGATGGGTGGGTCACTTGAGATCAGCAGTTCGAGACCAGCCTGTCAACATGGTGAAACCCTGTCTCTATTAAAAATAGAAAAAATAGCCGGGTGTATTGGTGGGAGCCTGTAATCCCAGTTACATGGGAGGCTGAGGCACAAGAATCACCTGAACCCGGGAGGCAGAGTTTGCAGGGAGCTGAGGTTGCACCACTACATTCCAGCCTGGGTGACAGAGTGAGATTCAGTCTCAAAAACAAAAAAAAAAAAAAAAAAAAAAAGGAGAAAAGCATCTTAACATTAATCTTGGCAATGATTTCTTGGATGTGACACAAAAAGCATAGGCAACACAAACAAAACTAGACAAGTGCAACATCAAATTCAAAATGTTCTGTATAGCAAAGAAAAGAGTTACCAGAATAAAAAGGCAACATACAGAAAGGGAGAAAATGTTTTCAAATCATATATCTGAGAAGGAGCTTAATTTTCAAAATATATATGAAATTCCTATAACTCAGTAGCAAAACCAACCAAACAACCCCAAATAATTCAATGAAAATTTTTAAAAATGAACAGAGGACCCAAACAGACATTTCTCCAAAGAGGCATACTCATGGCCAATAGGTATCTGAAAGGAAGTTGTCAGTTGTTGATCAGAGCTCAGTTCTAATGTCTGGAAATCATTCCCACAGTATATAGCTCTGAAAAAATGTAGCACATGTACTCCACTTTGTAGTTTTTCAGCCTGCTTCCCGCCTGTAGAATCTAAGGATTCTGATATCTCTTTGTATTTTCTTAGTTTTGATAGCCCTTTCAGTGTAAGCTAATATAATTCCTTTAAAAACATTCTGGGTTTTCAATGAATCAATTTATAATTCACTCCATTAGATCTAAGCCACTCCACAATTTCTTTAAGGTAATTCTTTCTGTGCTATGAACTCCCTTGGGGAACACTGTGGGACAATGATCTTAATGTTCTCAGAAAAACTGTTGTTTAAAGAATAGAATCTTCAAGTCATGCCCTCAAGATCTTTAGAAGGATTTCTGTCTGTTGAAAAGGTCTATTAGGCAACACCTTAAATTGATCTGTGGACTTAACAAAGTGTTTTATTTTGATACCCTTAGCTTCTCCCTTACATCATATTTTTCTAAAATTATAAATTTGTCTTCTTTCCAGAAGTCATTTCTGAATTTCAGCATTGTTTGGCCACTGGTGTGGCTGGGCATGAGAAAAACTTTTATTTCAAAACCTGGCAGGTCCTAGCTCTCTTATATTTAACAGTTCTTTATTTAGATTTTCTATCTCCTTTCGCATTTTACTATGTTTAATAAGACGAAGCTACACAGCACTACCAACATTCCACCTAGAAATCTTGACTGGATCATCCAAGGCATGAGGCAGACTGCCTATTTTCCACCTTACAGCTGGATGTAGTGATGTTAAACTGTCTATCACTCTGTAAGAAAGTCTCCTTTCTTTCAACTCCTAATTGCCTTACTCTCACTTCCTTTTAAGTCTTTCCTGATGATCTCTTTGGGGTTCATTAAGCTCCCACTGTTTTTCTAAAGTTTTTTCAATGTTTGCATCATCGCTTAATCCCAAAGTCCCTTAGTTACTTAGTCCCAAAGCCACTGCCTCATGTCTTAGATTCTGTTAGAGCAACACTTCACTTACAGGTATCAGAAGGTTTTCCAGTGACCTATTGCTGAATAACAAGTTGCCCTATTCCGTAGGGGTCTTAAACAACAGTATTCATTTCATTACTATTTCTCACATTTCTGGGAGTTGGCTGGACTCTTATGCAATGCCTTTCATGTAGGTATCAACCCATGCAGCTGGTGCTTGAATCTTCTGAGTATTTGCTCCCTCTCCTGTATGGTGGCATTGCTGGGAGATTCAAACTGCTGGGGTCCTGGATTAGCTGGAGTCCTTGGAAGTCTCTCTCAGTCTCTATGTGGTCTCCCAGTTGGCCTTTCCAGCATGGCAGCTTCAGGATAGCTGCAGGGTTGCTGGAATTCTTATGTGGTATATGAGGGCTCCTACAAGAGAGACAAACACAGAGAAAGAGAGAGAAAAAGAGAGGGAGAGAGAGGAGGCTAAAACTGTAGTACCTTTTCTAATCCAGCTTTAGAAGCCACCTGTGTCCCTTCTGCCACGTCTCTTTCTTGGACCAGCCATTAAGACCTGTCAAGACTCATGGTGTGGGTAAATCTGCTCTGCTTCTTGATCACAAAATTCTGGAAGACCATGTGGTACCAGAATTATTATTATGGAGACTACAATCTACCACACTGAGTGCTATTCTTTCAAGCATTCAACGTTTCTAGGTGTGAAACACTGTGATGTTGTCAGGGGTTAGAACAAGAGTGACTCCATCTTGAGTAGGGGGTGGGTAAAATAAGGCTAAAACCTACTGGCTGCATTCCCTGTTAGGCATTATAAGTCACAGGGTGAGATAGGAGACTGGCACAAGACACAGGTCACAAAGGCCTTGCTGATAAAACAGGTTGCAGTAAAGGAACTGGCTAAAACCCAACAAAACCAAAATGGCCATGAGAGTGTCGTCCTCACTGCTACACTCTCACCAGCGCCATGACAGTTTACAAATGCCATGGCAATGTCATGAAGGTACCCTATCTGGTCCAAAAAGAGGAGGCATGAATAATCCACCCTTTGTTTAGCATATCATCAAGAAATAACCATAAAAATAGGCAACCAACAGCTCTCAGGGCTGCTGTGTCTACAGAGTAGCCCATTCTTTTATTCCTTTACTTTCTTAAACTTGCTTTCACTTCACTCTGTGGACTTGCCCTGAATTCTTTCTTGCATGAGATCAAAGAACCCTCTCTTGGGGACTGGATCCAGACCTCTTTCCAGTAACAATGTAAGCAGATGCAGAGTGAGGATAAAGAGGATACAGTGAGCTACATCCTGAAAAATAAGGATGAGCTTGAGACTCTCTCAGGGGGGAGTTAGAAACTCCAGAACAAGGATCACAGCTGTAAAGACCTTGTAGTTTAGAAAGCTTTGCCACTCCCTCTGGTGTGTTAGTTCTGCAGTTCTTCATCATTGCCAATGATCCTTGCATGTGACTTCATGAGCAAACTGGAGGAGCGTTAGCTGCAGACTGATTCCACACTGCAGCTATTTACAAAGATTAAAAACTCGAAGGAGATCATGAGAGGTGTCTGCTCTCAAAGGAAGTGCAAACAGCAAAGTCCTGGGTCCTGAAGCAAGAAACACATGCAGAATGGTGGATGACCTGGGACAGCCACACAGCAGCTACCCCTTGTTGACTCATAGTTCAGGCTCTTCCATCGTGCGGTTTAATCTTCATAGCAAGCCTGTGAGGTAGCTCTCTGCATTGTAGGTGAGGAAATGGAGGCTTCCATGATTTAATTAACTTCATACAGCTTTAAGGCAGGAAACTAGGATACAAAACCACGTAAGTCTGTCTCCAAACCCTACAACCTTTCACAACAGTGTACTGGGACAGGTGACTGACAGGACCACATGCAACCCCACTTATCAGGGACGTGTTTTTTCCTCTCTGGAAATGAGAGAACAAAGATTACAAAGACTAAGAGACATTGGCCTGAGGATTGGGACGTTCACTTAGCTCTTTCTTTTCTATAAGCACTTATAAGTTGAACTAACTTTTTTCCTAATATTCTCCTGTAAATGGTGGGTAGATCGTTTCTGCTATTGATGGTCTTGTTTGTAACTAACAAAATGCATATATTAGTTAGGAGAGAGGAATGAAAATAGTCTGTCAATTACTTTTGTGCTCACAAACTATGCTAGACATTTCAAGTTCTTCATTCAAAATTCCATAGCATCTGTTTAAGGTAGTAGGTACCTACTTCATTTCACAGGTGAGATACTAAGGCTCAGAAAGGTGAAGCATCTCGCCGATGTCACATAGGTAGTAACTGGAAGAATCAAGGTTTAATCCAAAGTTGTCTAACTGCAAACTTAATTTTGGGCTTTCAAATGTACAATAAAAGCACTGGCTAGGCTGGTTGGGGAGAAACTGAAGAAGAGGAACTCGTGTAGAACAGGGGAACTGTTGGACCAGCCAAGGGTGCTTAACCTCTTCTGCTGTAATAAAACGTTCAAGGGTACCATGGCCTTAGTCAGCTGGGCCTAAATCCACTCTTATGAAGCTGTGATTCTGTGACATGCTTGATAGACACTTACCTGAGTCTATCAATTAAAGCTTCAGCAACCACTGTCCGGATGTATTTTCATCTATAGTTTTAAGACAAATTATTATTTAGTGTCAGTCTTTTTTCCTGTAAATGTATACACCATGCTAAGTGCTTTACATACTTAGCATCAGTTAATCTTCACAACAGCTCTGTGCTGTGGCTTGTTATCCTCATCCAACAGATGTGAAAACCAAGGATCCTTCCAAGCTTGCACAGCCAGTTTTGGTGGAACCACAATTAAGATGCAAGTTGGTTTAACTCTGAAACCTGTATTTCTTCATTAAATTGTGCCACGATTTCATTAGGAGAAGCCCTCTTGCAGGCCCCTTTCGTATTTAACGAATAATCCATACTTCATGATTTCTGCTGCTTTTCTTTTCCTGGAGGATTTTATGAAGAAATCCATTTGTCTTCACGCCCTGGGAGCTGCTTCCTCCTGCTGTCTGACTCAGGCTTTTCAGACTCTTTGCACCTCAAATCCCTCATTAGGGAATCCAAGCTGGGGAGAGTTCTAGGCACAGTTTAAAAGGTTTTGTTCCCCCCCCACCGCCCGCCCACCCCTTCCTATTTTTGCTTTTATTTTTAACTGCACTTCTTTCTGACAGGAACTCTGTTTGTCCTGACTTGAGTCTGATGTTATGAGTCATTGGGGAGATATAATATGCTGATTGCCGAACCAGGTTATTATTTTTTCTTTTTCTATGACTCATTCTCTTCAAAATCTCTAATTTATGATAAAAGTCAGTAAGATGTAAGCACAGAAAATGTTCCTAATGGGCTGTCTTATTATGTTCGGGCCCACTTTGTCTAGTTTAACTCTTGAGGTGAACAATGAAATTCAGTGTGCTCCTTAGAAAGACCTGGGGCCGGTGGGCCATAGTTCCCCTGACACCACTTCCAGACAGGGCAATGAGCAGTCCTGGGGCTTCACTCCTAGGTAAGAGTTCAACCTGTGGACCCAGTTGAAAGAAGAGAGGGCTTCTAATGAGATACTACTAGCGCTGCCTACATACGTGCATCAAAAGGACATAGAGCCATAAAAGCCTATCTTGCTTTACAATGTTTCTAATGAAGGAACATTATAAGTCATCCTCCTCTTAAAATGCCACCCCAAAATGGGGCAAACACATATGCAAAATACAAACATTGCTCACAAGATTACAGTGTAAACTAAGAAAACCTATCAGATGTAGAAAGAGATGGGGAATTTTTATGAGCCACTTTATTATGTAAACAAAGAGTCAGACTCTTAGACCAGGACAAAATTTTCAAGGTCTCATTCAATGCACAACCACTTTGCATAGCCCCTTGGACACATGCGGTCAGTGATGGGGAGCTCCCTGTATTCTCAAATATTTAACCATTTGAAATTCATTGGCGAATAACTGAACACTTACCCTGTGCCCCCATGTCTCCTAGGAACCAGAGACACGAATGTGATAATGATGTCTCTGAGTTGCCCTGGTCTTAGGAAAACAAACTCCTGACTCTTACTCAGCAACCCCCACTGTGTCCCTGGCTTCTTAGCCTTGCCCAAGACTGTTTAACCTGCGCAGGAGCCACAGCATGAGGCTGAGGCAGCTTCTAAGCTGCTATAGATGTGGCCTTTAGTCCCCTGGGTTGCTCTTTTGTGTCAGCCTCTGCCTGGTGACATAGCTTGTCAGTGCCACTGCTTGGGAGCTGCCACAGTGCAGCAGCCGGAATGAGTGGCACGCCTCTTCCAATTTCAGTGGTCCTCTGTTGTTATGGACTGAGTTCTGTCCCCCTAAAATTCACGTGTGGCAGTAGTCCTAACCCAATGTGACTATATTTAAAGGTAAGGTCTTTAAGGAGATAATTAAGCTTATTTAATTTTTTATTCATGTAAGTTTACCGGATATAAGTGTAATTTCTTTGCCTATATAGATTACATAGTGGTCAAGTCAGGACTTTTAGGGTACCCATCGCCTGAATAGCATAATTTCTCATCCTCTACCAATTTAATTAAGTTTAAATGCTGTCAAAAGAGTGGGATGCTAATCTGATGAAAACTGTATCCTTATTAAAAGAGGAAGAGACACCAGGAATGTGCAACTTGCTATTTATTTTATATTCATTTTAGATTATGAAATTATGTTAGACAAAAAGCAAATTCAAGAGATTTTCTTATTTGGGTTCAAAATGGGTTGTAAAGACATTTGACCCAGGATCTGCTAATGAACATACAGTGCAGTGGTGGTTCAAGAAGTCTTGCAAAGGAAATGAGAGCCTTGAAGATGAGGAGTGTAGTGGCCGGTCATCACAAACTGACAACAGCCAATTGAGAGCAATCATCAAAGCTGATCCTCTTACAACTACATGAGAAGTTGTTGAAGAACTCAACCTCAACCATTCTGCAATTGTCAGCATTAGAAGCAAATTGGAAAGGTGAAAAAGCTTGACATGTGGGTGCCTCACGAGCTGAGTGAAAATTTTAAAAATCGTCATTTTGAACTGTTGTCTTTTCTTATTCTGTACAACAACAAACCGTTTCTCAATCAGATTGTGACATGCGACAAAAAGTGGATTTTATACGACAACTAGCAATGACCAGCTCAGTGGTTAGACAGAGAAGCTCCAAAGCACTTCCCAAAGCCAAACTTGTACCAGAAAAAGTCATGGTCACTATTTGGTGGTCTGCTGCCGGTCTGACCCACTACAGCTTTCTGAATCCCGGTGAAACCATTGCATCTGAGAAGTATGCTCAGCAAATCAATGAGATGCACGGAAAACCACAACGCCTGCAGCCAGCATTGGTCAACAGAAAGGGCTCAATTCTTCTCCATGAAAACGCCGGACCACACATCGCACAACCAACTCTTCAAAAGTTGAACGAATTGGGCTATGAGGCTCTACTTCATCCACTATATTCAACTGACCTCTCATCAATCAACTATCACTTCTTCAAGCATCTTGACGACTTTTTGCCAGGAAAATGTTTCCACAACCAGCAGGATGCAGAAAATGCTTTCCAAGAGTTCACTGAATCCCAAAGCATGGATTTTTACACTACAGGAATAAACAAATTTCTTATTGGTAAAAAGTTGTTGATTGTAATGGTTCCCATTTTGATTAATAAAGATGTGTTTGAGCCTAGTTATAATGATTTAAAAATCATGATCTGAAACAGCAATTATTTTTGCACCAACCTAGTAACTGTGGTTTTAGAACCAAAGACAAATCAATCTTTCTTGTCTCTTCCTTTTTGTTAGTTCCGCTTTTATTCAGTCACCAAAGGTCTTAGTACTCCTCTTTCTGACTTCAGAAGTCACTATTTCTTCCACCTGTTTTTCCAAAAGACATTTGTTTTCAATTTTTATGAGCAGACTTGACATAGTTTTGCATTTTTCTTCAAAGATATCATGACCCTTAACCTCCCCCTCCAAAAGAAAAAGCTTCCTAGAGTTCATAGTTCAATGATGGAGACACCTGTAGAAAAATGTCCAAAGAATAAGCCAAGGAGGGCTATACAGGGCAAGTGACTTCTTTTGACTGGTGGCATTTGAGCAGATTTCACAGTGGGAGGGGTAGTTAAGCTGGGCCTTGAAGGATAGGTGATTATGGGTGAAGAAGAGAGGAAAAGGGTCCCAGCAAGGGAAGTAACACGTGAAGCTGCAGGGAGACATAGAAAAGGCACATTGGAGCAAGAGTGAGTGAACTCCTGTGGTTGCAGCCCAGGGTTCTAGGTGTGAGGGAAGAGCTGGGGAGGTGGCACCATGTGGGATGTGATTATGTCGGATTTACCAGCACCTTTAGGACCTTCCCTGCAGGTGTGTAAGGAGCAGTTCCTGAGCTCTCTGAGCTTGCCTTTCTTCTGAAAAAGACTTGGATAGATGACCAGTGAATGGCATAGTGGTTTTGGCCATCAACACCTGGCATTGCGAAGGAAGTTCTGGGTAAAACAACTTCTTCCCATTCTTTCTATATATGTTTGTATGTTGATGAAATGGCACCAACATTTTTTGAAAAGTGAACTTCCTTTCTCCTTGAGAGTCTCTCACTGATATTTTTACTGTCTAATCAAGGCACAGTGAGGCAGGCTATGCAACTTTTTCAGATCCCTCACCTGGTAAATAATGGAGCACGAAGTGAGACTCACATCTTTATGGCTCCAAAGCTGTGCTCCTTCCACCATTTTCCCTTCCTCAAACGTGGATTGTAGAAAAATAAACACAATTCAATACATTGTGGTCATTTATTTTGCTAACCTTAGGAAAATGTCCAACAGTTGCCTGAATTACCTATGACAAAAACATTTCCACTGGAATCTCCTCCACTCTCCTCTCTGAGTGAGTTAAGTGGATTTCTATAACTACCTTAATGGGTGTATATATTTTGAAAAACAGTATACATAGGTGCTTAAGCCGATACCTGTTACAGTATTTGTTCAATAAATGTTGACTATTACTAATATGAATAAATAATATTTTCTTAATTGTATATATATTCCCAAAGTATATATAGATATATGGAATTTTTTTTAAATGCAGTGCTCGTAAAGCATTTCTTTCTTTATTCAGGCAATATTCCCTGAGCACCAATATCTTCTAGGCCTTTAGATTGGAGATTACATTTTTGTGGAACTCATAGATGAAGAGGGGCTAGGAATCACTTAGACCTTATTAGAAAAATGCCATGGCAAGTGTTATAATCTTTGATAATTTCTTCAAATGACAATAATTTTATAATATTTTTTATTAAGAAAAGGGAAAGAGAACTCAGGGTCTTTCCTTTTGCATAGTCGGTTGATTTCTTTAACTTATTAACAATTCAGAAAAACTTCTGTTACTTTCAAACTCCCTATCAGTAAGGCCATGAAAACGTTTACTGTTGTGAAATTTGGAAAAAAACACATCACATTTATTTCAAAGATATAAGATTTCAAGTCACTTCACATTTTCTTGTGCAGCAACCATTCTTAAAATCTTTGATTAGACAAACTTCATTAACCAGCTTTTTAAGAAGCCTTTGTTGCAATGGCACATTATGAGTTTGCTATTTTGACGATGTCAGTATTTCCAGTCAAATCAGTAGGAAATTTAAATAGTCACTTTCATAATTCTATTTTATCTAATTCCCTTCTTAAAAGAAAACAATGTGGGGTGTTTAAATTGTATATGATGTATGATTAAGCATATTCTGAGACAGATAGAACTTTTGTTTCAAATTATCTGCTTGCAGTTTTATGTGTTTGATGATTGAAAGCATTTTCCACAGATTAGCTTCTGAGCCTTCACATTTCAAAACCTGTTTCTCCTCTGCTCCCCAGACATTTCTGCAGCCTTGGGGCAAGCTTATATTGTGTATCAACCTCCAGCCCTGCTCTTTTTTGTCATGGCACTGGGTGAGTCAACACAGTGGGTGGTAGGAATATTCTAGAAGACATTTCTACACCAGGATGGTTAGCAATAGCTTAATTGTTCTGGAAGTGACTAGGAGACATAGGAATTCATTTCAATAAACCCAAACTAACCCTAACTGAGGTTCTTCTCAGTTAGATCCTCAAAATGCCGCCCACCTCTGCACCACAACTCAACACGAGGAGAAGTTGGACAGAGATGAAGTGAAATGGAAAAAGACAACAGTCTTAATTGACTACAATTAAAATATCTTACTTTTGCAAATTTGACAAAACCATATGATCATCAAGACACATGGTCAGGGACTTTCTGAGAGCCTTGGAAGGAGCCCATGCACATGGCGGGTTCTGGAGCTGAAGTTTCCTTAAACTCAGGGAAAACACACCCCTGGCTCCATGTCTGGAGCCTTTGCAGGGTGGACGACTAGTTTACATCGCTCTGAAAAGCACCGAGTGGGATAACAAAGAGCACATGCTAATCCCCAGTCCACAACCTGGGGCACAGTTTTTTTTTTTTTTGTTTGTTTGTTTTTAATGAAAATAGCTCTCTTGTGACCATGAAGTCTGTCAGGGCCTGGATATAGAAGTCACCTCTGTTTCCATGTATTTTTTGGCACCCAAACTGTTGACTTGTGAGCTGTGGTCATTGAAATGATCTGTGTCAATAATAACAACTTTGAGCCTGAATCAGTCCACTAGAATATAGCTAAACCCTCTCCTATAGTTCTTCGTCATTGTAATTCGATAAAAAGCAAAGGGAGAAAGAAACTCTGCCTTAGGGGCGGCCCAAGCACATTGTAAAATAAGTTGTCAGCAGGGAAGAATGAATTGGACTGTAAGTATTAGAAGGGCTGAATGGCTGGAAAGTTGGAGACATGCCTCACTGACGGGCAGAGGTTCAGTTGAATGCTCTGAGGAATTGTTTTCTTGAAAGTCATGCTCTCCTAAATCTAGTTTCTCTGGAGATTCATCCCTTACATGCCTACAAGCAGGTGGCTTTCCAGAAAATAAATATGACCATTTTGCTCCTCTTCCTGAAGACTATCAATGGTTCTGATGAACCTCAGGATAAAGTCCCAAGGCCTTCAGCTGATACCAGGAGATCTTCATTATCTGACCTTGGCCACCAACTCACGGCCTCACTTTCTGGTCATCACCCCCTCCATGCCTGTGTTAGGCAGTGTTTTCCAGAGAAACAGGATCAAAAGGATGTGTATGTCTGTATCTGTACCTGTATTTATATCATTTACATAACCTATCTATATCTACATTTATGTATCTAGATCATCTATATATCTATATCATCTCAATAACTATATCTTTCTGTATCTATAGAGAGGTTTTAAAAGCTCATCACAATTACTTTCCTAGCTCGGTACATAATACTGATTTCCGTTGCCGCCCATATCACATTGCTCCATAATCTGAGTCTATTGAGGAAAACTCTAAACTTCTATCAGTCTGTGTCCAGTCAGAAACCACTTTAGGTGTTTCATGGAGGGAATTTAATACAGACAAGGTGGTATAAAGCCAGAAAAAAAATATATAGAAGAGAAAATAAAGAAGTGGAGGAAGAGAAAGGAAGAAAGGTCGGATCCACCCACCAGCTTAGGCGAACACCCTGGCGCTGGCAGCTACAGTCTACTCCTGCCCTGGGCTGTTGGAGACGCTACCACACCCAATCCTGGATCCTGACTCTACTAAAGGGGCATTGCTTGGGCCAGAGCTGGAACTGCTAAGCAGGTGCTACTTCCCCTGGGGTTACTGGAGCCTGCCATTCCCTATGTTCACTGTCAGCTGTACCCAGTAACTTCTACACAATCAGAGGCACAAACCTCCAACTTCTTTCCCCAGCCTTGTAATCTTCAGCCAGTGCCTCCTATTGGCTGAATCTAGTGGGAATCCTGCTGACCGAGGCTCTCTGGAAACATAGTTTGCAAACGCCTGGTTTTAGCTCCAGGCAGGAGTGTCTTGTCCTTTGGAGGCCTCCTGAAATCACGGATCCCAAGCATTTTACTGTGGTCTTTGTCTTTCTCTTTAGAGCATCTTCTTCAAAGCAGTGATGAAAGTTTAAATAAGTTAATCTGTTGCCAAGCAACACACTTTTACATTAGCACACTTCTTATTGCTAGTGGTGGCATTTTTTTTTTTTTTTCCATTTCCGCAGTGACAAGGTACTGGCAGGTTTTAAGGAATTATACATACACCTACAATACTGAGAGGGTTTTTTTCCCCCCTTCTCTTCTAAAAATGTGCTGAGTTTTATTACCTTAGATAGAGGATTCTATGAAGCTAGAGAATGAATTAACATGTCTTCTTTCAAAACCTCACGTGCTTTCAAGAGATATTGGTTGCATATTTTATGGGCTTTTCACTTTTTTTTTTTGTTTTGAACATAAAGTAAACCTGGTGCCTTAGATAAAACCATGAGCTTCTCCATCTTCTCATTTTCTCTTTTTCAGTGCTTTTCGCTTGAGTATGAATCATATTCCACAATGGGCTTTGTTCCTTGAGAAAATAATACTCAAAGCTAACTGATGAATCAGAGATTTTTGGACACTGCCATTCAGCTGTGATTTGGTCTTTCAGTTAGAAAAGTTTTTGTTTATTTTTCTTTTAGAGAAATCTATACACACACACACTCACAAGTGTGCATTTCTTCACATCTATATTGTGTCTGTATAAATGGAAGAAATGGACATTTGTTGTTTGTTCTGCTGTAAATAGGTGCTGTTCTCAGCAATTCTCATCCATTGCTATAGCCCCCAGTCAGTATTTCACGTTTTTCCCTCAGGTTTTATTGCTGCCATTTGATAGACGAAAAAAACTGAATAGCAGAAAAGTAAAGTAACTTGCCAAAGTCATCGCAGTCATTGATGGAGACAGAAATCAAACTTAGGTGTGTTGTTGCTAAGACAGAGGCTTTGCCACTGGTTGTCACATCATGTCAGCACACACGGTGCGTGCCTCATGCTCATGATCATGGTGAAGCTGATCAACTCTAAGATTATCTTATACTCAGAATCTATAAAATATTAACTTGTTTTACTTTTGCTTGAAGTTATTTTTTATTACTATAATCCTAACCAAAATACTTTCACATGCACAATTATAGCACAACGATAAGTCTCCAGAAATGGAAGGATGAATCTATGAACACTCACTCAAAACTTCTCATCCTTGTTACAGTACAGGAGAGCAGTAGTCTCAAACTGGCTCTATGTGCTTAGCGAGCATGTGTTAAAGACATGGTATTGAGCTATGGCAGCATGTTCATCCATAAGATTGGTCTCCCAATTGGGCAGTTTGACCTGATATTCTGAAAAACACACACACACAAAGTTGCATTCTATTGTCTTTAATATCCGCACATTAGCTAAAAATAACCCTATGCTTATTTTCACCGTATCTCCTCTCTGTAATTTTTTGCTTTGTTTACACAACTGTACATTTTAAGAGCAATAGTTAAAATAGTAGCAAGCATTTTTTTTTCCATTATTTTGCTTACTGGACTGACCAAGACTCAGGGAAAGGGAAAGTAAGACCATCTTTTGGTTAAGTGCATTAGGATTTTCCAACCAAAAATACTAATCTTGCTATCTATTGCTACCTATCACCACCACCACCTTGTTGAAACTATGTACCATTGCATCTTAAAATAGTTCTCTCTATCTATCTATTGCTACCTATTACCAACCACCACCTTATTGAAACCATGTACCATTGCGTCTTAAAATAGTTTTCTCTATGTGATATTTTTTCAATATATTAAAACGTTAGAACCCTTGGTGATATAAAAAATTAGCTATCAACTGGTTAAACTCTCAGAGGGAAGTTGCTGAATAGTTTTACATGGAGACTGTATAAGAAGAAAGGGTTATTGTCAAAGTAAATTAAAGCACAATTCGAGTCCAAGGCAAATTTTCAAAATCTTTCCTTTTTACCTGTTATATATTTTTTAAAAATCTTCAACTTATACCCTTTGCAATAAGAAAAACCTAAAACATATTATGTGCAAACAATAGGCAATGTATAAGTGCAAATTGGAGAGAAAAGAAAGGCTGCTCTGAAGAAGGGAGGGGACACACAGTCGTGTCAACACATTCCCATCTTCCCTGCTTTTGGGGTTTGGGAAAGTTAAGTCAGAAGGTCTTCTTGCATACAAGATTAACTTTTATTTAACAATTCTAGTCTATATATTATGGAGCATTTGATAGTACCTTGTTAAAATGTAATAGCATCTTCCATATTAATTATTCACTGGATTCTCACAGCAGATGCTCCCCTTTCCAGGTGTAAAATCTCCTAAGGTAGGGATGAAGTCCCACTATTTCCTCCTCTACTGGCCCTACTCTCTCCCCCATAGCGCCCAGCACCAGCAGGCATCTCACAGGAGGCATCTTACAGGTGATTCTAGGCAGAGTGAAGAGCCCCACCTCTTCTTTCCTTTCTTTTTGGGTCTGCCTGCCTGCAGAGAGGATAGACTTTTAGAGATATGCTGTGTTCTTGCTCAAGGAGGCCAGTACTGACAGTGACCAGGTGAGTGTGTCTGTCTAATTCCAGGAATCAGTATGGGAAGCAAACTGTGGCCACAAAACTAAGTTATATCTTTTAACTTGGCCTTTCTCACTATATTTTGAATTTCATCTCTCTGGGTCATATGACTGTCTCTCTGTCAGTTCTGAACCTTGACAAAGAGATGGTTAGCTATTGGTTTCTCCAACTCCAAAGTGCCAACTATCAGCTAATCATCATACTGATTGCATATAGTCACTCATTTAATGCTTATAAAAATCCCACAAGTTCCAACTGGGGAAATTGTGCTGCAAGGAATCAAGAAAACAAAAAATAAAACTTGCCAGTGTTAAACAGCTAATCAATGGCAGAGCTGAAAGTCAAATCCAACATGGCTTAATTTCAAAATTTATGTCATTTATACCACCATCTACAACCTTTAGTAATCATTGCCTTTGCCCCACTTTCACCTCTTCAACTATATTTTTTCTTGACCCTTTTAAATACCTATTCCAGATGTGTTGAAATAAAATCACCCCAATTGTTCAGTGATAGATTCTGCTTTTCAATTTCATTTTCTTTTCATTGCACCACTGCATAGGATCTGTAAAAAAGGGACAGGTCACTGAGTTTCCCTCCAACTCTTCATTCTGTGGGCAATCTAAGATTCATTCTGTGGGTAATCTGAGATGGCCTCTTTTCTTCATAACCAAGGACCTATTTATACAACAGTGACACTTTCGCATATGAGAATAAGCGGATTGTGACAAAAAAGAGACCCTTTCAAAAAGCAGAGTGATCTCTTTACTCCAATATTGTGATCAAGTTTGTATGTTTCCTGTCCATTAATTTATTTATTATCTTTCTTATAAAGGCAAATTATGTCTATTTAATAGACAGTGTTTTGTAAACGTACACTTAAAACAATAACAGCAAGTGGCGTTTGCAACTGTTTCTATTCATTTTCTTTAAATTAAAATGAAATCTGAGTATAATTGCCAGATCCTCTCAGAACCCTGAGTAAGTAAGATTCGTGATGTCAACAGACACGTAGGTTGTTTCCATAGCTTGATTACTGTAAATAATGCTTCGATGAACATGAGAAAAAAAAGTTTCTTGGTTTCCTTTTTATGAAGATGTTTAAAAAGAAGACTTAAGTTTCGAAATAGCTGGCCATCTCTTGTTTTAAAAGGCAAGTCGCTGGACTTGATCTGAGTGAAATCAGATACTGTGTTCCCTCCCTTGGATGGATGATACACTCTGAAGTTGCTGATTGCGCGCTATAGCAGAAAAAGCAATCTGCAGAGTACAAGAATCTAGAGTACGAGAAAAAGCCCAGACCTCTCTGCTTGATGAGACTTTTATCAACCATGTGGAACAACTTTAGGTTACTCAATCACTGCAGCACTGAAATATTTTAAAATTCCGAGCCATGTGTTGCCACACACTAAACACAGATTCAGCAAACCTTCCACTGTGGCATGGTAGAGAACCCGAGGCTAAGGATTAACAGACATTCTGAATTTGCAAACCAGAAAGAGCTGCACTTCATCACTGCTTCAAGAAGGCACCTGGGACGGGAAGGCCTTCTGCTTTTCTGTCTTCCTCTCTCTGTAAGCTCCCCAAATGCGTATTTTGGTCACCTGCATAACCGTTTAGTACATGTGCGATTCTCCAACGTTGCATTTAATGGGAATCACATCAGTTGTTGGGGGAGCCTGAGGAGAGAGAGACGACCAGAGCAAGACAGAGCTCGGGGGGATTGCAGTCCTTGGGGACTGTCCACACTCAGGCAGAGAATGATCCTTGTCTACTTCTGCTCCAAGGAAGTTTTCACTCACGCTAGAGAGAGCTGCTTTTCCTTCTGCTGATATTTTTATTTAAGGCAACAAGCCAGTCCGAACATAGAGGCTTTTAAAAAATTTATCCTTTTGCACAGACAGTTCCTCTTCCTGCAACACTGTTCCCACCCACATCCACCAGTGAATTTCTTCCCATTCTGATATTCAGCTCAAATGTCATCTCAGGCAAACACAGTAGTTCCACATTACATCTCTTCTGTGCTCTCTGATGCCCCATGTGTATCTGTGTTAGTTGGAGTTGTAACTGTTAATGTCTACTACACTGCCAGCTCAGGGATGGCTCTGTCTGATTAATTTCTACATTCCTAGGAGTCAGCACTGTGCCTGGAAAAGAGAATTCTCCAAGAAATTATTAATTGACAAAGTAGTGGATGAATGAATAATTGTCATTGAGAAGTTATTATCTGCTCTGTGTGTGTGTGTGTGCGTGTGTGTGAGAGAGAGAGAATTACCAATCTACCTTTCTGCATAAAAACCCCACACCTGTCTATATGTAATCACCTGATGGACATTTATATCTGTGTGTGCCACAGGTCCCCAAACCCAACATAACTAAAATTGCTGCATTCTTTAAATTCTCCCAGTACCTCTCCTAAGTTAATCCTCCTTCTCTATTTTCTAGTTCAGCCATTTGTCTATTCCACACTCTACATTTAGGGTCATCATAAATTTCTTCCTCTCTTTTCAAAAGTGCAATGTGTCATTAAACCTTCATAAATGGCTTTTCTTTTCATGCCCTCTTACATTCTGAGATAACTTGCTTACAGTTTCCAGGATGATTTCAAAACAAAATTTCTGGCCAATCTCCCCTGTTTAAGCAACAAACAGACAACGATCTTTGATGGATGTCTGTGGCCTGTAATCTGAAGAGACTAAAGTTCTGTGATGGTAACTCAGGAGCCAGCGGGAGGGAAGTCCAGAGGCCAAGTGTGCAAAGGGATGTTTCCTGACCTCAGAGTACGCAGTTTTCTGAAATCCACAGGTTGTGTACATGGGTCTGGCTATCCCAGAAATCAGCAGAACATCTCTCCTACATGGGAAGAAGGAGCAATGGCAGCTCAGGACTACAGATGTGAGGGCAAACAGCGCCTAGGATCACTGGGCCACCCACATCACATTCCAACAAGGCACACACTTTTGCCAACAGACTGCTTCTCTTTCCTCCAGAACTTGTAGTCTGAATTTCATCCAATATGTTCATAACTTCCTTCTCATCTCAAATTTAGACGGAGCCTGTAAATACTAATCATGCCCTTTGCATATTTGATAAAATTTAAAGGTACAAAAGAGACTCTGCAAAGAAATAAAAGTATTTCCTTTAGCAAGTCTCGTGTGCAGGAATTTTTTTATTTATAATTAAATGATTGAACCATGACTGTCCCAACCCATTTCATCATTCTTCAAGAGGTAAAAACACCTGTAACTGCCACTCTGGCTTTTAGAGTGTTTTGCAGTTTACAAGGAGGTTTAAGATGGATCAGCTCCATATATCGTGTATTTCTTTAAGGAAAGAAGGCCTCAGATGATTATTTTTGTTTAATAGAGGTTCGAAAAGAAAATGGAGGCTTCTAGAAAGTAATTGTTTTGGCCAATGTTACACTACTAGCAGGCAGAGAGACAAGACAAGAAGCTGGATGTTTGGGTTTCCACAATTCTTGGCTGAATCTCACTTTCTAACACTAGGTACACTAGGCATTCACACTGTCTTGTTTTTGTTTTTGTTTTTGTTCTCGTTGCTTTTAGTTTCCATTTTTTTAGAAACATACCTATTGTCTTTGATCTCAATTCTTCAAGATAGAATTGGCTTATACAAAAGTGTTAGGGTGTGTAAAAACCTGGCTCAAAATCATATTCTTGTACCGTATTCGCTACATGACATTGGATAATTTATTCATCGTTGAACTTCACTTTTCTCATCTTTAAAAGAGAACTATGACAATCTGCATCCTAAGGTAAGGCTTGCAGGGTGCACAGTGAGAACACTTGGAATCTCCACATGCATCACCAATGCCAACTGTTGTCTCTGTAATGGCAACTCCTGCCCAGCAGGACTTAAACTGATCCTTGTTCAGCTTTCCTAATTTGTGGCCTCTTGCTTTGCATTTGGGCCATAAACAATGGGCTACAGGTCCTCAACAGGGGTTCCATGTGATATTTGCTTCTGGGTCTGCCTTATGTGGATAGTAAGCAATTAGACTTAAGCCTAAGGAGCAATTTTGCTTATGCAATATAATTAGAAGCCATCTCTGTTTTTCATTTGTTTTTTGTTTTTGAGACAAAGTCTCACTCTGTCGCCTAGGTTGGAGTGCAGTGGCACAATCTTGGCTCACTGCAACCTCTGCTTCCCTGCTTCAAGCAATTCTCCTGCCTCAGCCTCCTGATGTGGCTGGGATTATAGGTGCCCACCACAACACTCAGCTAATTTTTATACTTTTAATAGAGACAGGGTTTCACTACGTTGGCCAGGCTGGTCTCGAACTCCTGACCTCAAGTGACCTGCCCTCCTCGGTCTCCCAAAGTGCTGGGATTACAAGTGTGAGCCACCGTGCCCAACCTAGAAGCCAACTCTGAATGGTGTTATAATTAGAGGTATAGTTTAGTTTAATTCAACATATATTTATTGAGCACCAGGTATTTAATACGTAAAGATAAATGAGGTGAAGTGTCCTTAAGCATGCATGGTATATGAAATCTGGAAGATAAACATGTAGATAATTGCAGATAATTGTGATATATACTCTATGTGCACACAAAGGCTGTGAGGATGCAAGAACGAAGCGTAAGCAGCTGTGCTTGGTCAGAGGAAGGGTTCCAGGAAAGCCACACGGAAGAGATAGCATTGGACTGTGACCAGGACTAAAAAGATGATGTTGCCTTGGCAGACAACTGGAAAAACATCATAAGCAGAGAGAACAATGTCTAAAATATCAACCAAGGTATTTTGCAACCAGTTACGACTCTGATTCTGATTTTCATGCTTCCTACCTCTTTCGCCTTGGGTAAGTTACTAAACCTATCATTTAGTCTTTCTTATTTGTAAATTGATTCGAATAACGTCTTTCAAAAAGGTATTGACATTGACCTTACATTGTGGGATTTCACTAATCTAATGCTTGGTGTATAGAAGGTACCGCATAAACTTCAGGCTGGAACTAGCAGAGGCATGGCTTATTCATGGAATGCAAAGGACAGGAGGAGCGCAGCATAATTCAGTGTTTTAATGAAGGTGTCCAAGGGTAAGACCCTTGGGAAATGAACAGTGTGCAGCATGGCTAGATGTTGATGTCTGTGAGAGAGACAATTATGACCAGGTTTTGTGGTGGTGTGTCTGTTCCTTGTTTAGATCATCAAACTGAATCATTGTGGTGCCTTTCTCCGCTCTCTCCAGACAACTATTCCCTGTTCACGCTCTTGAGGGTTTTATCGGGTTTTTCGGAGCTGAGATCTCTTGCTTAATGTGTGTGGTGGCCATAATTTTCTCAGCATAGCAACCTGTCCACCGTGACAGCGTCCCGTTGCTGGCCTTTCAGCAGCGCAGTGGATAAGCTCTGCAGTTGACAACCATCCACCCTGGCTTAATGTTTCACATGACTGAGGTTGTACTGGGGAAGCCAAATTCCAAGAGGAGTGAATTATGTACAACTGTTCCAAGAGCATCTGTTCAAGCTCCCGTTCTAGGGCCCCCCATACTTAACTCCACACTTGTGTACCCAGTACACAATCGTACTTTTGACCCTGGAAAAAATCATCCAGCAGACAACAGGCGAAATAAATATCTCTCACCAGGTACCTAATGGAAAATAAGCGGGTGGCTCATGTTCACTGTGCAGCTATCTTTATTTTTAAGGTCTCCTGAGCAAGAGGGCCAAAGTCCAAACTTCCCGAATTCATAGTATTAAGTTACTGTTAATAGGACTGGATTCAAACTACTGCACTGTAGACTGACCCTCCAGCTCGTGGTTTTGTTTTTTAACTCCAGGCTCGAGTTTAGAGCAATAAGGTTAGCCACCTGAAACAACAACATTTGCCTAATCTAGTGTGATCTATTTCCCCAGCGAAGATTACTTTCTGTGTTATTTTATTTTTAAAGGGAGTTAACATTTAACGTACACGTTAGCTCGTTCCTGTTGCCCTGAATGGTTCTGTTTGTTTCAGCACGTCTCTCTACCATGCTGTTGAGCCCCGCTTTTCTTAAGGTTCAGGAAACTCTAAATATTAATAAGGGCCAAAGACCCATGCATTTGGCAACTCCTTCCCCACCACACACTCCATTAAACACAATATCCGAAGGCATTTTGTAAGTTGGGAAACTTGACCAGGAAAAGTATAGCACCATTGCAATTGGGAATAGTGACTTTTTTAAAAAAATGTCATTGATGGAGAAGCAATTGATAGAATTGGCTGGTCAATAGTTTATTTTCAGCAACTCCAAGGATTTATAGAGATGAGTAGTTCTCAAAGTCATCAGTGGTATCAGCATTTCCTGGGAAAATTGTTCGAAATGCAAATGACCAAAGCCTACCCCAAATCTGCAGAATCATAAACTCATCAGAGAGTCTGAGATGGGGCCTACCAGCTGGCGACTCTGATACACCTTACGGTTTGAGAACTAGTAGTATAGACACAACCTCCTACCTCGTAGAGCCGTAATAATCAGCATTAGGGAAACACAAGTGTACTTCAGGGAGCTTAGGACCGAGGCCCAGACAGTCCTGAATTCTATTCCCAGTTCTGCCATTGACTGGATATTAATCTTACATGCGTTTTGCAATATATCTAGGCCTCCTATTCCTCGTTTATAAAATGATTATAGTAATGCATTCCATTCTACTTGACTCCTTGAGTTTTGATGGCATTAATAATAAATAATACATTTTAATAATATTTTAAAAAATATTTTATTTTAAATAATAAAATGAATATTGCTCAAAGTGCTTTGAAACATTGAGAGGGCTTCCCGTGGTGACCAACCTGTGGCAGCACTTTATTGCAGAGATCCCCTTAATCAGTCTCTCCAGGTATATGGGGATTTCTGAAATTCCAGACGAATAATCTTATCACAGTGCAAAATTATTCTGTCCTATAAATGGCAACAACAAAAAGCATTCATTTCAAGTGGTTAGTAGACAGATAAAATGAAGGAGGCGTCAGTGGAACTTGAAGGATGAGTTTGGCAAGCAAAAATAATAGCACGTCCTTCTTGGAGCCAAGAGGGAGCAACCTGTGTTCACTAACGACAGAGCTGAGGATACATAGAGCAGAAGGAGTGCATGAATATGTATAAATGCTTGTGTGTGTGTGTGTGTGTGTGTGTGTGACCGATAGAGACAGAGAGAGAGAGCAAGAGATAGAGAGAAGGAGAAGTAAAAAGAGGACAGTGGCAAGGTGGAAGCATGCAGCTCCCATCTGTACCTAATGGTACTTTCTCCTTTACAGAGTACTGCACTCCCCTCAATCCTCACCCAAGCTGTTGGGTTGACACAGGAGGAAACTGAAGCCCAGAGGACATAATTTATCTCCCTCCTTGATACTGGCATGTGAAGAAGCTGAGGCAGAAGCTGAAGGAATGGCCACAGGCGCCAAGGATGGCCAAGGAGGCCCTTGATGCTTCTGGTCCTGCTGGGACCACTGAACACACATGGACCTCTCTGCAACTTGAGCAAGGGAGGGTCAGGCTGGGTGACAAAGGCATGAGCAGAGCTGCCCAGGGTGTCTCTGTGCATGTTCATCCCAGTCTTAGCAGAGCACAATTTCAATCCACGGTAATGCTCCAAACTTGGTCCCCCCAACACTTCCAGACACTCTTGTTAAGTCAAACACTAAGAGATATTGGACAGTATTTATTTTTGTTTCTCTGTCTCTATTTATTCTTGTTGAAATAATAATATACCAGTTAGACTATTTAAATAAAAATTCTATCTCCATGATCTTCAATACATAATATTTTTCACAATTTTTTTTATTTGTTGTCCACAGTTGTTTTACACGGTTGTAATGACAGCATACATATCCTCTTGACCCTTCCTTTTTTATTGCTACTAAATAATAAACAATTAGACTTGTTGTTATGGTGTTTCCACGATGTTCTCTTTAATAGCTACGTAGTATTTTATTCAGAAAACACACCATAAATTTTTGAACCATTTCTGTTTTTTTTAGTTGAACTCCCATTTTGTGCTAAGACATTCATTGCAGATATATACAATAACTCATTCCATTTTTACTATGCTTTTTGGTACTTTGGTTAATATTTATTTCCTGTTACGTTTTGATAGAATTTGGAAGGTAAGCATCCTATTTTTAATAGGATGCTCATTGTTATCATAAGGAGTTCCACAAACATTCCGAATACTGTGATGTTCTATTTATATCCATCTATTCAAACACATGGACACTCAGCTCCCTTTTATGGAGTTTTGTGCATTTTGCCTCTTCTCCCTCTCCTTCTCCCTTCCTGTTCTTCACTAGTTTAATCTGGGGAGTCTGACATCCTTGCTTAAACACCGCCACCTCCCCCCTCCAACACACCACCACCAGTTTGCTTCTTGTGTCCTGTTTCTAGTCAAAAATGAGTTAGATTGCCAGTTTTCTTTCTCTGTTTTTCACTTTTCCTTTTCTCTTTTTGCTATAATAATTGCCCATCCCGTTCCTTTCTTTTTAAATTTAGCACTTGATTTCATCACTCATATTAAGTATTCTTTTCAAGAATTTTCCCCTCTACTCTGTTCTTGCTGTTAACAGATTTAGGGAAATGTAGGAGTCCCTGGCAGGAAAGAGCACATCAGGGCAGCATGAGAGAGAATTACAGGCCCTATGTTTGAGGTCGCATTCTTTGCTTTGGCCACTATTAAATGAGCTTATTTACAACCCTCAACTTCATCCCTCTCTTTTAAAGACATGCATGTATACATTAAATGTAATACTCTCACCCCCATCTTCATTTAATTTTACTACCAATAATATTCCATTTTCAAGGTCCAGGGGTCTATTATTTACTTGTTGAATTTTATTTTGTAAGCTGTCTCAATTTACTTTTTGAAAGGAATGGAAAAACAAAAGAAAGGTTGTCTACATGATCAAACACACATAGATTTGACAGTGAAAAAAATCACAGAAAGACATTCCATGGTGTGGCAACTCAGATACAATTGATCTTAAAAACCCAGTTCAGCAGAATGCCTTAGTAATTATTATTCAGAATACCAAGGCCCAGGCCCATGGTACAATTATCAGAAGCTCCAGTTTTGATACTTACTCTCTGTTAAGAGAACTCTCGGGAGAGGAACTGAAATAAAACAGTCTCTGGAATCACTGATGAAAGTCTCTCCTAAATGTCTGCTGCACACTGAATGAGGATGAGCTGTGGTCCTTGTCGTGCCTTCTCACTGGAAGAGGAAAGAGGGTAGAATGGGAATTTCTTCTTTTCCTTAAGTAGCAAAAACTGGCCTGCTGTTTACCAAACCCATCCTCTTTTTCTCCTGAGCATACAATTAGGAGACATTTCCAGTGTTCCCTAAAGTCAGGTGAGGTTACATGACCGAGTCCCGGCCAATGAGATGTGTGTAGAAGTGGTAAGTGCTATTTCCATGGTGGTCCATGATAGTTGATTACATGTCATTTCCTATGCTCTTGCCTTTAGTTTCAGATTCACCCAGATGCCTTGGATAATTTGTTTTGGAAAACATATATTGAAGTTACCAGAGCCACAGTATGACAGAAGACTGGGTCCCAGAATCAGAACTGCAAGGAAAGTCATGCACTAATGAAGAAAACAATTCTTAAGGCTTATGTGAGCTGAAAACAAACTTGTCATGTTGCTGCCTTCATCCATTTTTAGAAGATGTTTGTCCCCAGTAGTGCTACTCTAATAAAATACATCATCAACACAGTAACTTAAACTGGTCTCATTATAAATCCTAGCTCTCCTATCATCGCAGTTTAAATCCAGCCTACTGATGTGGAAAGGCATATAAATGCCTTCCAGATTCTGAAAGGCATAATTTTCTTCACTTATTTCAGGTTTTACTAAGGATTCCATACCCTTTGCTTCTGTTGAATTATTTCGTAGACACTATTTTGTAAAGTAGATAGAAGAGGTGCCTAGGATTTAGGGTTTTTAATGTCTTTCCATCTTCCCAGGATGCCTATATAGTAATCATTTAAAATACAAGACAATCCAATAACATGACATGAAGCTTTCCACGAACTCAAAGAACCAATGAGAATAGACTTCTCTAAAATATTGGTGAACAAATGAATACTTGCCAGAGTCAGAACAATGCATTTTAATTGAATTATTGCACTCACCAGGCATTCCTGAGCCAAAGCACTTTTCCTTTTTTAAGTAACAATTTTGTCTTTTAAAAAGTGTATTTCTAGCTTGACATAAGCATGACTTTTTCTTTCATGTGTCATGTATAAATGGAGCAATTTATTTTCTTTGGACTCACAGAGTAAATCCTCATCTTTGCTTGTGCTGATGGGGTGCAGGCCTGTGTGGGAGGAATTCTGTGAATGTGGAGCTTTCCCGTGGGTGCAGAGAGAGTTTGATGGGAGCTGATGAGGTGTGTGTGTTCTTCAGACTTATCAACCACCACATGATGCTGGAAGATGAGCCAGTGAATCTGTGGGTGTTGAGCTTGTTGGATATTCTGGATGCAGGTTTTTTTTTTTTTTTAATTTACAATTTAATAAAACCCAGCTGACAAGCTTTTTTTGTAAATCGTGTTTATGAGATATGAGTCAGTGATGACATATCCGTAAGCGATTCCAATGAAAGGAAAACCTTTCAGGCAAGCGGCCCTTGGTTTTGTGGGAAGCTTAGCCAAGCATGTTGCTCTAGCCTCTGGGGTGAATTCTTTCCTAGCTTCAGTGAGATGAGAAAATCTTCAGAGCACATTCCAAGATGGGGCTTTTTTTTTTTTTTTTTTTTTTTTCTGTGAGAGGGTGAAGATAGAGACCAGTTTGGTTTGGTGGTTGTCATTCCGACTTTCCACACTGTCATAACTAGGACATGGCTGTGAAAGAACATCTTGAAGATGAAGCAAACCCTGTTTTAGTAGCCGGAAAGATTTTGTTTAGTTTTAGTTTAGTTTTTTGTTGTTGTCGAAGCTTTCAAAAGTCTTCTCTGAAAGTGGTTCTGTGTAGTAGGGGGGGAGAGACAACTTTGTTGTTTTCTAAGAAACAAACAAACAAAAAACCTGCTTCTTTGAATCTCCCAAATGCAAAAGCAAAGATACTTTCCTTGTACCTTCCTCCAATTCCTGCCGTACGGGTTTGCTCTCATCAGACTTCTCTCCTTACTGTGCCATCCAACGAAATGTCATGGTCCTTGAATGGTTTTATTAAATATCAGTTGGCAAATACGTATGCAGTCGTGAGGCACAGGAAATAGCAAACCATCCTAATATCCTCTAAATAAGATGAACATTTCACTTGAGGGAAGGTATTGCAGATGCTCCAACTTGAGGAAGAGAATACACCCTCTATAAATTGAAACCTTTCATTGTAGTTTTTAAAAATCTCGTATTTTCATTAGGAACTGGAAATAAGATCAATTTTCTCTTGGGACCTATATTGAAAAACAGAGAGAGACAAATATAACCCAGGCATACCGGAATTGATGGGCACTCAAGTAGGGATTTTTTTTTTTTAATAAAAACTTACCTGCCCATGGTATGGTTAAGCTTGACTCAACTGCAACATGATTTTTGTCATTGTTAGATGCCATAAGGTATTGTATTAACAGCCTAACCTACATGAGAGATCGTATGCCTCAGGAGTTCAAACATATCATCAACATTATGGCTAGAGCCAAGGTTTTTAACAGGTCGGGCTACTTTCAGGAAAACTCTTTCAAGTGTCATATGTATACAATGTTTGGAATTCTTATTTAACGCATTCTATTATTTAGAGGGCTTGCTTCTATTTTTCAGGGGCTGAATAGTGCTTTGACTTAGTTGTTTACAAAGTGCAACTTAAAATGCAAAGGAGGGAGAGAAAGAGAGAGAGAAAGAGAGACTTCTGTCAGAGGTGTCCTCTGCAGTAAAAACTTTGTATTTTACTTCCTAGAAGAGCCCAGGTCTTGATCTGAAGGATCTTGACCTGCCCCAGGCATGACTGTGTGACAAAGCCGAATATGAAAACAGTTGGGCATAACCACTGGAGAAAAACTGCTACTTTCTGCATGACTTTGCTCCATCAAGCACAGCAGCTATATCCTACTCAGTTCTGAGCATAAAAGTTTAAAAGTAAAATTGACAATGTGGAATTTATCCAGAGGAGAGCAACTAGTATGCTAAGTATTATAAAACCAGAAAACTACTTGAAATGAGGAGATAACACTGAAAGAAAAGGAGACATTTAACTGAAGAAAGAAAACTGAATGGGGACCCTAATTCTGTTTTCACGTATAAGGGAACTGTCAAGAGAAAGTAAAATTTAATGCTTTCTAGGTAGCTCCATTGGGTGGAAAATTAAGAGAGGGAGATTTCAGTGGAATGATTATTTAACTGATAATTAAAATGAAATGACCTCTCTCATAAGTGACTTCTTATCACTGGAAGTAATCAACGGAGATCCTTGATAATCTTGACAAGGAAGCTATAGATGACATTTATAATGGATGAATGTGATCAGATTATTTCTATGGCTCTCTTTCTGCTTCAAACTTCTGCAATTTCATAAACCATCTGTTGCGGCTTTTTCGTTGTTCTCATTTGTTTGTTTTTAAGACAACCCTATTAAATTGATGTAGAAGAGCCAAGATTAAGAGACTGACAAAGTTTATGCTGAAAAAGGCCTGTCAATAGATTTGCTGACATGTAGATGTTACGTGATATAAGCACACTAAGACTTTCCTGTTCTCATTAATTCCTCATACTGATTGTGTCCAAGTTTCTCTGAGTAGGTAGCCAAACCATCATGAACTTTGGAGGTTTTCTCCTTCTCATGGATGTCTTATTAAAAGAAGATTCACTAACATCTAGCAGAAAAGTACTTTTTCCGTATTTTACCATCTAGAGTGCCATACGACTCAGACATTATATCACCCACTTACGCTTTACAAAAGATGTGTCAGGTTGTTACCACTCCGTTTTTGCAAATGAAAAACTGAGTCTCAGTGAAGTTGGGGGGTTTCTGCCAATAGGCTTTTATGGAAGATATTTTGGAATGCAGAGAAAAGTGAACTTTCTTGTGTTTCCAGGATGTTACTTCAGCATGTCCACTGGATACCTACTAGGTCTCCAGTAAGAGCCTACGTATCTGGATAGATAGATCTAGGATACTGAGATGCTACGTATCTCAGTAGGTCTGGTGGAGAATTCCTTAATCTACTGGAAAAGACTAAGCCAATAACTCTTTGTGGGTATGACAAAAAAGATGTATGTTTTTGCTGAATAATTTTGCCTGTGTTACCTACACATTAAGGATTTTATTCCTCAGTAAATCATCTGTAATAAACCAACTGTGTAAAATTTCCTGTCACAATAATCTTGATGTCTTAAAATTAATATCTATATGGATTTACAAATTTAAAGACTTTTTTGACAAAAAGTCTCATTTTTGAATTATTTTAAATGCCCAAGAAATTTAAAATACCGTCAAAAATATGAAGTACTTGGGAATAAATCTGATGAGCGATGTGCAAACCTTCGAAAGTTGAGTGGTTTTTAAATACTATCATTGACAATTAGAGCTTTCTCTTCTATGATTGCCTAATTTATTCTTTGACTCTATTTTTTGTCTCTTTTTTATCATTTATGGAAATTCATCATTTTGGCTTACATAGCCATTTAATTTTTTTCCAATTTTGGTGTATCAGTTTACATATTTCATATTTTTTTGACATATTACTTATTTTGTTTGTTTTTTAAGCATTCAGGTTTCAGGTTGTTTTTACAATGTTGTTACTTAGATTATACTTACAGAGCTTTATTTTATTGATTTTCATAACGGTTTTTAATTTTTCTGGAATTTAATTTTTAAAAGGTATTTTTTGAAACACCTTTTCAATGTGTTAAGTGTATAATGTATTAAACAGACAATCAGTTTTCAGTTTAATTAAAATTTTATCTGAAATAAATTAGATTACCATATTCTGGATTTTATTTTCAGCGATCCATTTATGCACTTATATTCAAGTGCATAAATGACATTATTATATTACAAATAACATTTTAAAACTTTGTGTTATTTTAATACATCAAAAGCACAAATATTTCCACAGTAATTTCTTATATCACAGTTTTATTTACTCTTTGTTATTATCCCACTGGAATTTTAAGAACCTTTTATAGAAATCTTTGTCTTTTTCCTTCACCACTGAAAAAATGAAATTCTTATTGGAATCATATGCAAAATTTTATGTATGTTTTGTTAAAATGAGCATTAAGATATCACAATTTCTCATTCAAAAAGTATATGTTTTCATTTCATAAAATTTTGTTTTTCTATACAGATCTTATATCTCTAATGTGAAATACATTCTTAAATATTTTATAGCTTTGGCATATTTTTGTATAAAAAAAGTTTTTCGACTGGGCTCGGTGGCTGACCCCTGTAATCCCCACACTTTGGGAGGCTGAGGCAGGCGGATTACCTGAGGTTAGGAGTTCAAGACCAGCCTGGCTAATATGGTGAAACCCCATCTCTACTAAAAAAATACAAAAATTAGCCAGGCGTGGGCGTTGGTGCCTGTAATCCCAGCTACTTGGGAGGCTGAGGCAGGAGAATCACTTGAACCCAGGAGGCGGAGATTGCAGTGAGCCAAGATTGTGCCATTGTACTCCAGCCTGGCCGACAGAGCGATATTCTGTCTCAAAAAAAAAAAAAAAGAAGAAGTTTTTCATCTCTGTTTATAGCTAGTTATTTCTGGGATTGGGGAAATCTATTGATATTTGTGTGCCTTTAATTCAGCCCCTACACCAAAGTAATTTATTCAATCTAATACAAAATTTTTCATTTTTTTGGCCAATCATTGGATTTCCAAGACACATAATCACATCTTTAGAAAAAATATTAATAAAAGGTATTTATACTAATTATTTAATACTGTATTATTACAAATGTACTTTGCCAGGAATGTTGAATAATGGTAATATAGACAATAGACATCCTAGTTCTGGAATTTAATACTAGCAGTTTTAGCAACTCTGTTGCTAGAAATATGTTTTCTGTTAGTGTGTGATAAGTAAACCTCATTATGTTAAATCATTTTCTTGTATGCACATTTTACTAAGAGATCTTTTTATAACTTTTCGATTTTATCTAGCATCTTTTTAGGATCTATTAATAAATGACAATATGATTTCATTCTTTAATTTGTTGAATTGTAGTATTTCTGATATTAAACTATCTATGGTTTCTTATAGTAAGTTATCCTGTAATAGCTTCAAAACCCAAGTTTCCAGGAGATAGTGCCATTTAGGAGTTCTCAAAATCCATGTGATACCGTGTCTACTTTTCTGTACCTTACATTTTTGTGGAACACTATATTTTTGAGGTTCCATTAAGTCCTTTAATTTTGCTATTGTACATTAGTGTTTAAGTATCTAAAAGTTGATGTGCCTATCCCCCTTTGGGTGAAAATATAAGGCATTGTTTTCAAAATTGAATAAATATTGAAATCATCTAGAAATATATACATTTTTAAAAGACAAAAATCCCAGTTCCTAGACTTTATCACAGATCAGTGACTTGAGAATATTGGAAAAAACTATCCAACCACCAATATTTTTGCATCCTGTTTTATGTCCTTCGATATCCCCATCAATGTGTAGTGTTGCCAAGTTTTTTGTTTGTTTTTGTTCTTGACAATCTGTTGGGTATAAAATTGTATCTCATTGTGATTGTAATTTTTATTTACATAATTACCAGTGGGGTTGAACATCTTTCCGCATGTTCCTTGACCATCTGTTTATTCTCTTCTTTCAACTGCCTCTCAATTTCCTTCACGTATTTTTATTTTGAATAGTTTTTCTCTTTCATAATAATTTGTAGAAGTTTGATTTTAAAATATTTTGAATAATAAGCTTTTGTCATATATATATTGATCACATATTCTCCAATTATTTTAGTTTTTGTTTTGCTTTTAGTAGTTTCTTTTTAACACCAGAAGTTTTAATGTTCAGCTAGATTAAAATTACCGCTCAATTCTTTGTAGCTCTCATTTTGAATCTTGTTTAAAGAACACATTTCAAAATCTGAGACTATAAAGATGATCTCCGGTATTTAATCTTAAAATTACACATTTTTTGTTTTTTCATTTATGAAATAAATAAATAAATATGGTGTAGGGTGAAGATGTCTGTGGTTTCTTTTCAATATTAATAACTTATATTTCCCTGTTCGTTTAATTTATATAAAATTTAACATGCTTTAATGAAAACATGAAATGTTTTAGCAATTGTGTTCAAATAAGCTACGGCAATATTTCACTGTATGAATAAGTAATAATTTTTGTATTTGGTAGATCAAGTTCATTGACATTGTTATGTAGCTCAAGAATCGTTTTGTTTATTTTTGACTTTTTTCTTCTACGTACGTTTAAAACCAGCTTCTCTGGATATTTGAAATATTCTTGGGATTTTTTCACTTGTTTTGAATTTACTGGTTACTTTAGAAATAATTGCTGATTTTGTCTTGAGGGTTCTTACATAAATTTTTAAATTTCTCCATTTATTAAATTTTCTTTAATAAAAATAAATAAAGTTTAAATTGAAATTGAAATAAAGTTATAATTTTTTCCAAAGGCTCACACACACTGTTTATTTAGATTCATTCCTAGGTGACGTTTTAAAAAATATATTATTGTAAATGGGACTATCATAAAAGTTTCTCATTATGTTTTGTTGATATATAAAGGAACATTATTGTGATTTCTAATCCACCAAAATTGCTGAACTTTTAAAAAATTTTAATAATTTATATGAACACTTTGGGTTTCCTTAGGCAGATAATCACATCAACTGCAAAAAATTGTGACTTTGCTTTTTAATTCCCAGTTCAGTTGTGTCCTACTTACTTGCTTTATTTCACTAAGAGTGTCTTGTCCAAAAGAAACATGTTATATTTAAATTTAAATTTTCTAGTAGGCATATAAATAAGTAAAAGATAAACAAATTAAATTGAATTTAATAATACGTTTTATTAGGCAAGATATCTTAAATATTATAATGTCAACATATAATCAATATAAAATTACAAATAAGGTATTTTTATTTTTATTTTTTACTAAATATTTGAAATCCAGAGGGCATTTTACACTCAAAGTACATCTCCATTGAGACTATCCTCATTTCAATTGTCTATAGTCACATGTGGCTGGGGCTACTATATTATACAGTGTGACACAAACTTCAGCCATATTAGCTACAGTGGTGATATTGGACATCCTCTTCCATTTTCTGATTGCAAGGAGATTGCCTGAAGAAAATCTGAGGGTTTTCTTCTTTTTGTTATTTATTTATTTATATTATTATACTTTATTTTCTGGAGTGCATGTGCAGAATGTGGAGGTTTATTACATAGGTATACATGTGCCATGGTGGTTTGCTGCACCCCTCAACCAGTCATCTACCTTAGGTATTTCTCCTAATACTATCCCTCTCCAGCCCCCCACCCCCTGATGGGCCCCAGTGTGTGATGTTCCCTTCCCTGTGTCCATGTGTTCTCAGTGTTCTACTATAAAGACACATGCACACATATGTTTATTGCAGCACTCTTCACAACAGCAAAGACATGGAACCAACCCAAATGCCCACCAATGATAGACTGGATAAAGAAAATGTGGCACATATACACCATGGAATACTATGCAGCTATAAAAGAAAGGATGAGTTCATGTCCTTTGCAGGGACATGGATGAAGCTGGAAACCATCATTCTCAGCAAACTAACACAAGAACAGAAAACCAAACACCACATGTTCTCACTTGAAAATCTGAATTTTAAAGGCAATATCTGCAGTGTACCTTTGGTTCCAATTTTTTTTTTTTTTTTTTTTTGAGACGGAGTCTCGCTCTGTCGCCCAGGCTGGAGTGCAGTGGCGCAGTCTCGGCTCACTGCAAGTTCCACCCCCGGGGGTTCATGCCATTCTCCTGCCTCAGCCTCCCCAGTAGCTGGGACTACAGGCGCCCGCCACCACGCCCGGCTAATTTTTTGTATTTTTAGTAGAGACGGGGTTTCACCATGTTACCCAAGATGGTCTCGATCCCCTAACTTCGTGATCCGCTCTCTTCGTCCTCCCAAATTGCTGGGATTACAGACGTGAACCACCGCACCTGGCCTGATTCCAAATTTTAATCAAGTTAAAAGAAGTTATTCCTATTCTCGGTTTCAGATTTTTAAAATCATGAATAAGCTCTACATTACATTGAATATTTTAGTCAATTCTTGAGATTAGCATATGTTTTAGAACTAATTTATTAATGATTGATCACATTAATAAAATTCTCATATTAAAATATCCTTGCTTTCTTAGGCTAAACCTAACTTATTTAGGTATTTTCTTTTATATAACTGCACTTTGTTTTATATTATTTATAAACTTTTATTTTATTTTAGAGTGAGATTTGCCTTTAGTTTTCCTTTATCATGCAATTCTTTTCTGTCAAGATTATAATGTGTCATAAAATGTGTTGGGTATAATTATTTTTCAGTTCAGTGGATCAATTTTAATAATAATGGAAATGATCTTTTGTGGAACTTATTTTTAAATCATTCTGGACACTGTAAAAGTAGGTTCCAACAATTACATTTTGTTTTTCATTTGTATTTTGCTAAGTCAAAATTTGAATAAAACTATTTGAAATAATCTGTGATTACTTACTACATATTCTGAGGACATGGATATTTAAAAACATCTTTATTTTGGTTTTCTTTAGTCAATTGATATTAAACAGGTTGCTCAAATTTTCCTTTCCTTTTTATCAGTAAGTTTTGCTTAGTCTTGTTTTCTGAAAAACTAGTGGCAAAATTATTTGCAAAAACTATTCTTAGTATTTTACCATCGATTTTATTCAGTATAATTTATTTTATTTCTGCAGCTATGTGCCTCTTCTCTCTCACTCTCTCTTTTCCTCCCTCCCTCTCTCACTAACATATTTGTTTGAGGCTGATCCATTCCCCTGGACACACTGCCTTATCTGTATCTCATAGGTTTTGATGGGTGGTATTTTGTATAGATAGATACATAGTTTTAAATTCTTAACGTGGTTTTTTATTTGATATTCATATTTAAATATGTATTCTCCTTAGCATTTGTTTTTTGGTCGGGTGAAGAGGTTTGAATTAAGTTCATGCCCCCATCATCACTGGTCTGCACAAGGGGTACAGTGCCATCCTTCCTCCACTAGCAACAATTATTCTAATAGTTTGATTGATCTCCTTTTATTGATATGTGCCTTCCAAAATGCATATTGCTATTTCATGCTTGTACCTAAATATAGAGAAATGTTCATCTTCTTAATCTCTTCATATGCTTATCAATCTTTAATATTTTCTTTTCCATAAATCGCCTGTAACTGTTATACTAACTGTTATAACTGTTATACTTCTTTGTCCCAGCATTCTTTGTTATATCTAGTATTTTTCTTTCTTGGATTTAATTTTTATTTTGCTAGAGTCCAGATTTGAATAATACTATGAGAAATAGCCTGTAAGTACTAGGTATTCTGTGGCGTTGAATATTTAAAGCACCTTTGTTTTGCTTTTACATGTATATGCTAGATGGATTTATTGGAAGTAAAATTGTAAGTTTTTCATTACATTTCTCAGAATTTTGAAAATGAATCCTCATTATCTTCCAGCAACTTCAGTGATGATCTTCCTGTGAGAACCTTCATCATTGATTCATAACTGAAATATTCTAATTCCTGGACTTGTTCTGAAATCACACCATGTTGGGACCAGTTGAATGTTTGTTGATATTCTTTTATCCTGTTTGGCATTTCCTTGTTTCTTTAATTCTAAAGAATCTGGAAAAATGTTTTTCCTCTTACTTTGATTGTTTCCCCTATATATTTCATACACCTGGAATGCCTGCTGGGAAGGTGTTGCAGCTTCTGGATCTGGCCATGATGTTTCTGAAGTTTTCTGTACTTCCATAGCTCTTAGTCCATTTGTACTGCACCCTAGAGAGATCCCATGGTTCAAACTCCCACTTAGCTAATTCTCTCTTAAGGAGTCTCCTACCTACTACTAAGCCCTGGTGGGTTTTGTGTAAGGACCACACTTTTCATGCATAAGATCTCAAATGACTGTTTTTCTTAAGAGACTAGTTTTTTTTTTTCTTTTGTCTATCTGAAATTATTAATTGTTGTAGTTCTTTTTCTTCATTTCCTACATTATTTCTCATTTTTAGTGTATTTTTTTGAGTTTGCGACTCTGTTTCATTTAGTTTATTTTCCTAAAATGTTTGTTTATTTCTGACTTCTCTGTTCATCTTATTTGTCAATTCCTGTCCAAATGTGAAAATTTGTATTTCAAGAATTTCTGTTTAGATTATGGCAATCTTTCTTGATTTCCAGTATTGCTATGATTTTATTTATTTTAGATGTTTCTTTTTCTTCTGTCATTCCTAGGGATTTGGGTCAGAAGCGAAAGTGGTATGTGCACTTGGTCCAACATGTCGATCTAATCCCTCTCCACTGTTTTCTAATTGAGTACGTTTTTGTGTTTATTATGCTATAAGTTTGCGGCAGTGTATTCCTTCTTTGTTCTAGGGCAGAGTTTCTGTTTAGAGGTAAGGGGTTGAGTCTGTCTGGTCTATCCATGTGAGAGTTACTAAATTGAAAATCATATCAGGCAGGTTGGAACAGTTCCAGAATGAGATTTGGGTGATTGGCCAGCTGGAGATATGTGATCAGACTGTATGGATAAGCGTCTTTAAAATGTACAATTCATGACTTCACTAGTCCTCCTCTGGACTAATGAATGCCTTTGCATCTCATAGCATTTTACCAGCATGATAGAAATCTCTAGAATATTTATGGAGAAGGCCAGCCGTCTTTAACAGTTTAAAATTCTAACGTAATTCTGAAACTTCTTACAGACAAAAATCATGAGAGGTTTATAAATATGAAAGTTACATCAAATTATGGAAGAATTATTTTGAAAGACGTTCATGTAATCAATATATACACCACACAGTTATAAACAAGAACCCTCATAGTTAGAGATATAACATCCTATTGGAAAGTTATCAAGTTGTGTACTAAGGATTTATTTTGAGGCGCCCATTTTCGATGAAATGCTTGATACATAATTGCTGTCAGTAGGACAAAAGAAAAGTGTTCAAATTTTCTCTCTAAAAAAATTAATATTTTATTCACTAACTTTCATTGCAGAAAAAGCATATTTTGATAAAGGTAAAAATATTTTTTTAAAAATAACTTGCTTCTGCAAATTTGTCAAAATCAAATCAATAATCCTTTCAATGTCTATATCAAGTGCAATGGGATATGATAGTAATGAAATCTGGAAACCAATGAATTGAATATTGAGTCAATGAAGTGTGAACTTTTTGTGTTTTTTTAAACTTATTTCCTGTTTACTTAAAAGCAACCTAAAATGTTTCTGGTTTTTTTAAAAAATCAACATATATTTTAATATGCAATGAAATTTGATTGACTACCAGCTAGTCAGCTACACCTTGTATTTTTCTTGCCATTATCTGACACCCATGACTGACACTTGCCAGTGGTCCCTAAGGATCTCCTTGCTCTTTGGACTTCCCTCTTTCAGGTTTTCTTCTGGTTTTGCTATGGCCCCAGAAATGGTACCCTGAGACATAGTAATTATCTGTCAATTTCCTCTGACCCTTATTTTACATTGCACCATGACTTTTGGATAGCTATGTTCAAGTTTTCCTCCTTATAAGTTCTTTAAAGGCAAAATAGATTTTTTAAATTCCACCAGAAGAAACTTAATGACTAGGATTTGAATAAATATCTAGCAATATGGGTTTTGTTTGTTTGTTTGTTTATTCTGGGATAAACTTTCGCACACATTACATCTCGACACCAATAACATTGAGAAGCATCTTACAGTTGCCATATAGTTACATTTCTCCTGCTGGCAAGAAGTTGCTTAATATTCTAGTGGCATAATAGGAAAATGGCAGGTCTTTGATGTTTCAGTCAACAACCAGTTAAGGACTACTTGAGAAATACACATGAATTCTGGTTGTTGTCTCAATACTTTTTTGACACCTTTTTGTAAGATCAAGAATCTGCCAGCATTAAATGTTGCAACTTGATATAATTGACTTGGAAACAAATCTTGAAGCAATTGTGGAAAGTTCTTGATGGCACAGAGGATAATAATTTGTGGGGAAAGAAATGGACATCAATAACTAAGTTGAAAATTATTTCAGACAAGTGGCTTTGAGTACGAAATAGTTTGAGGATCACTTAACCGACGAATCTCAGTTATATTTTCTTTTTAATATTTGGTTAAGTGGTATGAGATTAAAAACAACGTCTCATGTGTCTAAAAGAACTCTTTCAATAAATACAGAATAAAAATTCTCTGTTATAAAAAGCATTGTCTTATAGCTCAATTGCCAGCAGATAAGAAATTGCATTTTCTTTTTTAGATGTACATTAAAAAAATGGCATATTAGAGTCTTTGGAATGTAGTATTAATCTCAGAGCAGAGAATTTAATGATTTAAAAAGTTTCAAAAGCATTTTTTAAACAAAATTTATTTAGCCCCGTTATGTACGTGTAAGTCACCTTGCTAGTCCTGATGAAAGTGTGGACAAATTGTCCAACAAGTAAGAAGAACCTTATGATGTAAAGGAGGAAGAAGTGAGACTGTACATAAATACTCTTAATAGCATGAAAATGATGAGTACTTTTCAAAGAGCCATCTAACTATGTACTACGAAGACTCCAAAGACAGGAAAGGTGATTTCCAACCTGAGCTGAGGAACAAAGCCATCTTGAATGCCATTTGAGCTTGGTACGCGATATGGGCAGGATGTTGACATCAATGATGGTGGAAGAGATGTCATGGGGGAGAAGATATCACCCTTGCAGGTGTGTTGTTGAGTAATGAGCAGTTTGACCAGCCTACAGCTTATGGTCCTCAAGGGTAGGCAGTGGAACACATGGCAAAAGCCGGGCAAGCTCTCTCATAGGGTGTCTCCAATGTCAGGTTACCAGGTCATGGCACTTGGACTTCATTACATAATCAGTTATAAGCCACTGAATATATTTTACATAATAAATAAATCTGACCATGATTTGATTATGTTCTAGGAATATAATTCTGGTATCACAAGTAGGGTGGATGTATGTTGTGGCTAGGGCAGAGGGACGCAGCAAGGTACACAATGGAAGAGTCAGGAAGGGGTAGGAGAGACCTTTGCCCACTTTACAATGATTTGTGGATAGTGCTGCAACAATACCCACAAGTGCTAATCAGAGGTAAAACCAAATCCTATCTGATTGAAGTAAACATCATGACAATGAGCGCCAAAGTCATTGTTATAATTTACATTTTTTATTCAAGATAATTATCTCTTTTGAGATATGGACTAATTTCTGTAATTATCCTGTGTGGGCCCAGACCACTACAATTGCTGATGAAATCAGGAAATTTTGGTAGTTGGGAAGTGAGGAGTTTATTCACAGTTTATTCTCCTCTGTGGCAGCCACAAGCCAAGACGAGAAACCGAATACTGTCTCCACAGTCCTAGCTCTCAGAGTCGTGACTCTTTAGCTTGGGAGAGAGAGAACTAGCAGGATGAAAGACACACACACATACACACACACACACACACACACACAGAGAGAGAGAGAGAGAGAGAGAGAGAGAGAGAGAATTACCGATATAAAAAACATGGGAATCAAGAAGAGTTTTTTTCTTTCTCTGTCTTTTAACATAAAGCAAAAGCTAGAAAGAGGTAGAAAGAACACAGATTTTGTCACTTGCTACGATTGGGGGTTGGGTTCCATCCTGAGCATGTGACCCTAGGAAAGTGATTTAACCAGGATCTCTGAGCCTTGTTTTGTTTGTAACTATATTGCAGGTCTGTCGTGCTCACTTACAGTTATTTTTTTGGAGCGGGGAAAAATTTCCTCACAGAAAACTTGAGGTTGGTCTAGGTGCCCTATCACATGCCAGGCACTCTACTCTATCCCTCACATACTTTCCAGCAAACACCTTCAAGCCAACACGTCCAGGAGAGTGGGTCGGCCAAGGGTCACTGAACATTGGGTGTTTTGGTGAAGCAAAAAGAAGAGGCTCCTGGCATGGACAGATTCAGCCTGGACACGCATAGGGTACGTTTGACCCTAGGCCAGTCACTGGCTTTCTCTGATCCTGAGACAGCTCATAAGTAAAATAATTACAATAGAATTGTTATCGGGATTCAATCAGACTGCGACGTCCACACATAGTAGGTTCTCAGCCCTGTTCGCTCTCTGCCCAGATACCCTTGCTGAACTGAGAGGTTTTGCTGTCAGCCTGTGGTATAAGCCGGCTCTCACACTTTCCCTCAGCTAGTCTGGTGTGTGCTGATGTTATCTCATTCAGCAGAGATAGCTGCTGGGAGCTGACCTTCATCTTTAACTGTCAGTTTCCTTTGAACAGTTATCCCTCAGAACATTGCAGTTTATTTAAAACCAAACAGAATAGACACCGCCCATCCAACTACACTCGGTGTGAGACTCTTGTATCTCTTGTATTGGAAGTTCTTTGCTGACAATTTATCTGTGGAATTGAACCTATAGGAGCATGAAGAAGGAAAATGAAGAAACACACACACACACACTGCATTCCTCACTTGTGACAAGAGTACATCTTCCAGAGAACAAATGGAAAGTTCTGTCTCAGTATCACTTAAGCCTTTTAAGTGTTCCTGATAAATGTTCTATTGCATGGTACTCGAACACTTTCTAACAAAATGATGGATTCAATTTAATCTCAAGCCAGGTTTTGGTACCACATCTTCGTGCTGAAAAGCCCTGGAAAATTCAGCTTGGATGACAGGTTCCTTCCATCATATGCCCTTGAGAAGAAACAGCACCTTCAGCCTGTTCACCTGCAGGAATCTGGCTGAGATCACAGTTCCTGTCTTATTTTTAATTTTATTCTTTTAAGAAGCTGCATCTTCCTGCCCTTATCTCTCTCCCGTGATTCATTTCAGTTTCCCCAGTTGATGTTGAGGATTAACAGTTCATCATCCATTTGAACCCAGGCTCTTCTTATTGGACTCAATCTGTACAAAGTCAGATTCATTTGACAGAGATTTGGTTTTTCATGGATTTGAACCACTCACATGCACTCCAGAATTTGTTATTGTGATGCCATATTCCAGTGTTTTAAAAAAAATGCTTCCATTCACTGAATTCAGCAAAATATAATGAGAGTTTAATAGGTATCAAGCTCTGTGCTAAGCGAATATGTACACTGGTGTATTATTTAGGGCTCTCCCAAGAAATAGAATATATATATTTATATAAAACTTTATATTTATGATAATATATATGATTATAAATAACTAGATGTAATTATTTGTAAATATGCAGAGAATATATATATAGATATATATGGGATTATATGTAATTCTATATAAATTACCTATATATAGCTAGAATACATATACTTATATATAAACATATAGGGTCTATATAATTATATTTATAAATATACAAGAGATATAGAGACAGTCAGGGGAGAGAGAGAGATTTACCATGACAAGTTGGCTCATGAAGTTACACAGGCTGAGAAATCCCACTGTCTACAAACTGGAAGCTAGCGGTGTAATTCAAGGCCAAGTCTGAAGGCTGAGACCAGGGGACCCAAGGGCACAAATTCCAGTTCAAGAGCAAGAAGAGACCTACATTCCAGCTCATGCAGGTAGGCAGGAAGCAAAGGGGGGCAAAGTCTTCCTTCATCTGCCTTTTTGTTCTCTTCAGGCTCACAGCAGTTTGGTGAGGCCCACCCACAGTGAGAAGAGCAATGTGGAAGTGAAAATCAAGTCTTCTAGCCTCACCGTGCTTTAAGGAGAGCCTCAAACTGAGTCATCTGACGAATTGGTGAATGCCGTGTTGTCTTGGACTGCATAGAAATTCTCCTGACTGAACCAGGGAAAGTTCCAATTGTTAGACCCAGTGACTGAAGACAGATGAGCATGACATCTCCATAGGAGTTTGTTTGACTATCTCCAGGAAATCATCTGTCCAGATGTAATTGTCCCTGGGATTTGGTCCATGAGTACGAAAGTCAACTTTGGTGTCTGTCCTCAAAACTATGAATTCAGAATGATTATAGCTCTAGTATAGAAATACCAGTATTGGAACTGAACATATGGATTGATAAGAGGCCTTTGCAAAACGTGAAGTGCCTACTAGAGAAGGGGTGAGCATTTCAATATTCAGGACTTGAGGGAACTGAATCCCAGTTCTAGTGCTGCTGCCTATCCACTGTTTTACCTTCTTGATGAAGAATTGGCCCTCTTTAGCTTTATTTTCTTCTCCATAAACTGGAGCATTTGGCCAAATGGCATCAGAATACTTTTATCAATCTGAATGCCTATGTTTTTATTTTATAATTAACAAATGACACAAGAATAATAACTACTGTGATATATTTGACTCTGAAGGTTTATTTGTGTATTTACTTACATTGGAGGCTTTTGTGAATGTGTAGACAGAAAACAATTAGTCAGAACATCCTCCAGAAAGCCAGTACAGTGATGGCCAAAGAATACAGCCTATTAACCATTAAATCCTTAGAAGAAAACCTAGGAAATACCATTCAGGACATAGGCATAGGCAAAGACTTCATGACTAAAACACCAAAAGCAATGGCAACAAAAGCTAGCATTGACAAATGGGATCTAATTACCCAGAATCTACAAAGAACTTAAACAAATTTACAAGAAAAAAAAAAAAAACATCAAAAAGTGGGCAAAGGATAGAAACAGACACTTCTCAAAATAAGCCATTTATGTGGCCAAAAACAATATGAAAAAAGGCTCATCATCACTGGTCATTAGAGAAATGCTAATCAAAACCACAGTGAGATACCATCTCACACCAGTTAGAATGGCGATCATTAAAAAGTCAGGAAACAACAGATGCTAGAGAGGATGTGGGAAATGGGAATGCTTTTACACTGTTGATAGGAGTGTAAATTAGTTCAACCACTGTGGAAGACAGTGTAGCAATTCCTCAAGGATCTAGAACTGGAAATACCATTCGACCCAGCAATCTTATTACTGGGTATATACCCAAAGGGTTATAAATCATTCTACTATAAAGAAACTTGTACACCTATGTTTACTGCAGCACTTTTCACAATAGTAAAGACTTGGAACCAACCCAAATGCCCATCACTGTTACACTGGATAAAGAAAATGTGACACATATACAACATGGAATACTATGCAGCCATAAAAAAGAATGAGTTCACGTCTTTTGCAGGACATGGATGAAGCTGGAAACCATCATTCTCAGCAAACTAACACAGGAACAGAAAACCAAACACCACATGTTCTCACTCATAAGTGGGAGTTGAACAATGAGAACATACGGGCACAGAGAGGGGAATATCACACACCAGTGCCTGTCAGAGGGTGAGGGGATAAGGGGAGGGAGAACATTAGGAGAAATACCTAACGTAGATGATGGGTTGATGGGTGCAGCAAACAACCGTGGCACATGTATATGTATGTAACAAGCTTGCACGTTCTGCATATGTATCCCAGAACTTAAAGTATAATATAAAAAATGCATTCCTGAATGTTAATATTCAGGAAGCTCATAACCTTTAAGCTATATAAATACAAAGAAAATTAATCATCATGTAGAATTTCATAGTCAATGAAATTCATAGTCAATGTTTCATTCCTGAAATATATAGATAAAATAAAGATGTTTTTGGTAAATAAAAGCTGGAAAAATGTATCACCTAACAGAAGAAAAATAGTTATTGATGGAAACATGAAAATGTATGAGGGAATGAAGAACACTGGAAAGGGTAACTATGGAGGGAGAGTAATTAATATTGTCTATAAAAAATGCAATAACTGGAATGTCTTGGGAATTCCAATGAGAAGGCCTAACAGTCATTATTATTCAAGGCAAGAGTGCACAAAGGACATTAAAGTGCCCAAAGTCTCCAGCAGGAGTATGAAAGTAGTAAGAGTAATAATTTGTGTTAGACAGTGATATCTCAAGAGGCATAGTATAATATCTAGGTATCCACTAAAAAAAAATAGCAAAATAATGTGTAATTAACAAATTAGCAAGAGTAATTTCCAAAACTTAGATGGAATAAAACTGTGGATGAATAAAGACTTTTGTCAGAAATGAGATTAGGGAAGTCACACTCTGCTAAGACAGTGAGCATCCGTGAAGAAAGGAGCTCACATTGTTCTGTAAACCTAACACACTAACAGAACCAACAAGCACAGAAACTCAACTGGCCCCCACTGATGCCCTGTTAAGCAAAGTACTTCTCTTTTCAATGATCCAGAATGACCTTTTAATTCAAGGTGAAGGTGCCGTTACTCTCACGACAAGGATTTTTATTTCATCTGTCTTTAGAAGGGTCAGGCCAGATAAAATCTGTGTTCTCTGAGGACAACTTGAAAAGTGAAAAAAGGAATATAGAATTAATGAAAGATTCACGAGATGAAAATTGGGGTTGAAAATTTGAGAGACTCTTCCCAGATCTGAAAACAGGTCCTCCAGCTACTCTAACCCTTCTCCCTTTTCCCCCAAAGTCACATTTTGGGGAATGGCCGCACATCTGGTCTCTGGAGATCCTTCACCTGGCTCCTAAATTCATTGACGATTCAGTGAAGTTGAGCACACGAAATCTTCTAAGGTCAGACTCATGGTTTCCTTTCAGGCTCATTAGCCTTTAATTGCAAAACCAGTGCATCTGCTAACCACAAAGACATGGTTGGTGCACGCTGGAGACAGTAAGAGCTTGGTGCCATTGCTTCTGAGAGGTGGCTGTGGGCCCGGGGCACAGTTTATGTGGCAGGGTGCCAGATGATGAAGCATCACTTTTGTGGCTTCTGAGCAGAGTTGCTCCTGCAGAAAGCATTGAGTCTTCCGGCCAAGCCATTCTTCTGTATCGGCAATCAAGGTCAGGCTTTCTTGAAAGTAGTGCAATGTGTAGTTACCAACAATTTTAAAGATGCCATAAAGACCCCCTGCCAAAAAGGGACACCCTCGCTTCCATACTAGAATGCCACAAACCCATGTCATTTGCCACTCTGTTAACTCAGATCATTGGAAGGTTTTGTATTAGTGGAACCTACAGACTTGTTCTCTACTAGGGCAATGTAATTAGGACCTCTTCAAAATAAGACCTTCCTACTGAGAAATTTAATGAAGCAAGCCTCCTTTACAGTTAAATCATACAAGCATCATCTCCTCATGTTCTCTAGTCTCCCAGACCCTGGTCAGGAGGCGGTGTTCTCACAGCAGCTGTGAGTAACATTCTAGCAGCACATGCTGGGCTGCAGTTGTCTATTTATTTGCCTCTCTTATTAGATTGTGAACTTTCTGAAGGTAGTGATTTTACACACATCTCCGAATACGTAGGCTCAGGACCTGGCACTAAGAGGGTACTTTGAAAATGACTAACAGAAGAAGAGAGGGAGAGGGAATGAAGGAGAGAAAGGAAATTCAGATGGTTCAGTAAGTGTTCTTAGTTACCTTACCAAAAAAGCATTTTCACTTATTTTTTTAGTAAAGAGGGAAGAAAGATCAGATGGGTACTGTGACCAAAAAGCAAGTTTGGAAAACCAGTGTTTGAACTATCGTTCAGTTACTTCTCCTGAATGCTGCGAGGCAAGAATCTGAAATCCTTTATATGATTTTCAAATTTTTTGTAGTCTGTGTCCAAACTCTGAATTCAAATTTTTTTTTTTTTTTTTTTTTTTTTTTTTTTTTTTGAGACGGAGTATCGCTCTGTCTCCTGGGCTGGAGTGCAGTGGCCGGATCTCAGCTCACTGCAAGCTCCGCCTCCCGGGTTCACGCCATTCTCCTGCCTCAGCCTCCCGAGTAGCTGGGACTACAGGCGCCGCCACCTCGCCCGGCTAGTTTTTTTTTTGTATTTTTTAGTAGAGACGGGGTTTCACCATGTTCGTCAGGATGGTCTCGCTCTCCTGACCTCGTGATCCACCCGTCTCGGCTTCCCAAAGTGCTGGGATTACAGGCTTGAGCCACCGCGCCCGGCCCAAATTTATCTTCTACCATTCTTTATCATCACACTCCTAAGCAACATCCAAGCTAAAATTGTTATTATTATCTGGTCCTTGTGATGCGTACAGAATTTAGCTTCTGCCTATAATGTGTTCTCACGGAGAATAATTATTTATCCTTCAAAATTTATCTGAAAAATTGTTTCTACTTTGAAGCTATCCCCAGGCACAATTGCTTTTATTCTCCCTTTATTCCCATTACTCTGTGTGCTCACATTTATTACAACATTTGTCAGCCTCATTTTTAATCACTTGTCTTCCTGGCTTCTCTACTAGACAGTGTGCGAGCTGCGAAAAACAGGGCATTTCTGTTACAAACCGTGCATTTTATTTATTTCTGAATCTCCGGTCTCCCGAGTTTCTGTGTTGCCTGACACAATGCAAGTACTCAGTGAAATGTTGAACAAAGATAACCTTGCAAAGACTAGAGGAATCCGAGGACACTGAATTACTAGGAAGAGGTTAGCCTCAGAGATAGACACCAGCACCCCCCGTGGTGTAACAATTATACTAGGACTTGGAAATCACCAACGGTGGTCATAACCATGGTTAGCAAAACAGAAAAATCGCAGGGCCGTGCTTCACTACCTGGAAGGGAATACTTAGGATTCATATGTCTTCAGGATGCAGTACTGAGAAAGACCCCACACAAAGTCATTAGAATAATTGTGTTGAAATCACACACACATTGTATACTGTGAAATCAAGATGATTATGATGGAAACTGTCATATGTGCATTAAACCACCAATATTAGTTCACCTTTCCTCCTGGGCACACAGTTAGGTGACCTGTCCCATCTCTCTTGTAGTTAGGTGGGACTCTGTGCCTGAATTTTAGCTAATGTACTTTGGGCAAAAGTAACATACTTGACTTCCAAGCCTGGACCATTGAAACTTCCCATGCGATCCTCCACCTACTGTTTCTTCCTTCCTCTGCTGCATAGGCAAAGGGTGGTGGAGGACTCCAAGTAGATCACTGGTTGGTAATTGAGTGGTGAACTATTAGATAGAAAGATCCTTGATCTCTGCAAGATTGCATGGAAAAGAATCCTCCCACATTCCTGCTGCCAGCTCGCATCAGACTTTGATTTGAGTGCTAAAGACCTCGTATCCCAGTAGCCTCACGTATTAAAGATTTTTTTCTTATAGCGATTTGCCTATAACACAGACTAATTCAATACTTAGCGAATCTAAGCTCCCTTGTCTGACAAATAGAGATTAATTCTGTATTGCCTTCTTTACAGAATTAGTGTAAAGATCAGAAGAAGGTTTGTCAAGGTTTTGTAAGAACATTTACTAACGTTCTTAGTAAATGTCGGTAGAGTTTATTGCCTTTTCTTACAGGGAATCAGGCAGGGAAAAGAACATAATTTCAGACCAATCGTGTTCCTGTGTGAGAGAACAATCTGGAAAGTGTGGATCTTGCCCATGGTGAGTTGGAGGCACCTTCTTCTATTTTAATGAATATTTTGGGATGAATATTCTATGATTTGATTGTCTTGTTTCTCAGATCTTTTCAGTGTGGCCTTGGGTCTGGTTAAGCTGCTCTAAAAATTACCCTCCATCATCTGGACACACACTGCTCAATGCATGGTCCTGGACAATTCTTAACCTTTCTTTTGGCCTCCACACCAATTATCACATAGTAAGAGGTGGAATCAAGGGATCTCTGTTCCTGTCCCATCTATTGGCCATTACCAGATGTAGTCAGCTCTCTGTGCCTGAACGTGCTCAAGGGGAGTACAAAATGCTTGGTAGACACCACAGAGGCGACTCCACCACTGGGGAGGAGATGAGGAGGAGGAGGAGGATTGCCTGACCTGTTGTCATTCAAAGTCATCTTCAAGTCTGAGATTTTTGAGATGACTTTGTGGTCAGGAAGACTATGAGTCACACAAATTTCTAATTCTATTTCAGGAAACTCGTGGGAGGCAGGGTAGTGTTATGGAAAATAATAGGGCGCTGGAGCCACCCAAACCTAGGTTTGAAACTTGACTCTAAAACTCACAGCTGCGTAAGGCAGAAACATTACTCTGACTCTCTGAACTTCACTTCCCCTCTCTGTAATTGGAAGAAATATCACCTACTCTCAAGTTTTGTTGAGCACTTAAAGGGAGTAGCGTGGGAAAACACTGGAATGCTATCTGGCACACCAGGGTGGTACACGTATGCACTCTGGTAGTACTGCTAAGAGATATTACAACTTTCCTGAATCTTCCTAGAATTCCAAGATAGGGTGAAGAGCATCTCTTTTCTAACTTAGTTATGAAACCTCCATTATCATTACTAGATAAAAACCATACATTTAGCTTTGCAGTTCAAAGCTACCAAATGTATGATTCAGAAAAATGCATTTCAAGTACACCAACACAGCTTGGTGTGGTGGCACACATCTATAGCGCCAGCTACACTGGAGGCTGAGGCGGGAAGGTCATTTGAGCCCAGGAATTCAAGGCTGTAGTGCATTATGATTTGGTTGTGAATAGCCCCAGCACTCCAACCTGGGCAACATAGCAAGACCTCATCTCGGAGGGAAAAAGTATATACCAACATAGACTCAGTTTTCTTACATGGGAGAGTGAAGTCATTACTAAGCTCGTGGAATGTGTGCAGGATTCAAATGCATTTATTCTCTAGGGATCACACAGTTATTATATGCATACTGTACTGTACCCATGTCCCATGCTGAATGACGGGATTCAGCGAGATATGACCCATAGCTATAATAAACACAACTAGCATTTACTGAGTACTCAATATGTACTAGGCACTGTGCAAAGCATATTAAGTACATTTTCTTGTACTTATTCTTCAAAACACTGTAATAAATGAACATTAATGCTTTAATTGTAAAGATGAGAAATTTACTGAATAGATAGTTGCAGTAACTTTCCTGGTTACTAATTGCCAGAACCTCCACCAACAACATCTACTCCAATAACGATGTATTCATTTACCTGACTCCTGTCTTTCTTCCTGCCCTGCACAGCTGGGTATGTAGGGATTCTTGTCCTTGAAATAGGGAACTTCATGGCTTGGGGGAGATTAGTTCACCCCATGATGCGGACACAGTGCAGGTGGGATGTCCAGGCAGAGCTGGCCTCCTGCTACTGTTAGAAGAGAGTTTCCTGGAACTCAGAAGGTTCAAGGCAGAGACTTCAATGTTAAATCCCTTTAATGTTTTTTTGTTTTGTTTTGTTTGTTTGTTTGCTTGTTTTTGAGACAGAGTCTCGCTCTGTCCCCCAGGCTGGAGTGCAGTGGTGCCATCTCAGCTCATTGCAAGCTCCGCCTCCCGGGTTCAGGCTATTCTCCTGCCTCAGCCTCCCAAGTAGCTAGGACTTCAGGTGCTCACCACCACGCCCGGCTAATTTTTTTTTTTTTTCATATTTTTGGTAGACATGGGGCTTCATCGTCTTAGCCAAGATGGTCTCAATCTCCTGACCTTGTGATTCTCCCACCTCAGCCTCCCAAAGTGCTAGGATTACAGGCGTGAACCACCGCGCCTGACCAATCCCTTCAATTTTTATAAAATAGTTAACATACAGGAATGGGAAAAGCACATCACTAATAACAGAGAGAAGAGCACTTACGTTTGAAAGGTAGGCTCCTACTGAGGGGCCTGAGAATTTAGAGGGTGATTGTTTGATAAAAAGATAATAATGGCTACCATGTTATCTATTTTTATGGCGTACTTATTTAAAACCACCATCTAGAGAGCACGATTAAAATATTTTAAACCCAAGTCATCTGTTTCCTTTTCCCTGGATTTTTGGGCGATTCTTTTGACAACTCTGGGTCCCACTGACTTAGACTTGTGGTTTTAAGCTATTATTGGTGAACCTCAAACCAGATGTTTCACGTGGGAGAGAGGCAATGTGGGAAGGCATGGTGGCATTTACATGCAGAGGCAGAAAGATTGAATCAGCAAAGATTTCTGAGTTGTCTCTTGCTCAGATATGATGTGCAGAGCAGCATAGTGGGGGCCACGCCACGAATCCGGGAACCTGACTTCCAGGGCCAGCCCTGGTTCTGTCTTGCAGTTGTGTGGCTTTCAAGGGGCCAGTTACTTCCTCTACCTCAGCCCCTATGTCCTTCATTTGAAAGCTTTCTGCCAGTTGCCGATTCTCTAATTCCCTTGTCAATTCCAAGTTGTCTGATGTCAATTTTGTGTCCCATTTGCCCCCTTCCAGAATGTTCTTGCACCCACCTCAGTCTGCTAACACATTTCTTAAATTTTTGAGTTCACAGATTTGTATATATTCGTCTTCTCAGCAGCAGTGCCTTCCGCTGACTTCCTGAGTCCACACATTATTCAAGGTTCAGTTATTCTTTCCCTCAGGGAGAGACTTCGGGTGACTTCTGGTCATGTTCTAATTCACCATTCAGAAATTTTGATTCCTTAAGAAATCTAAATTCATTAAATATTAGGCTTATGCAGAGTCCTCAGAAATCCACTAATTTTACACAGGGAGTAAATGAGGACCACATAGACTTGACAGATAATAGAGATTCCACAATTTTTTCAATTATGTTGAATATATTTCTAGAACTTAATAGGAAACATCTATTTCGAATTTCCTTCCAAGACATAAGTTTTCTCTTCTTCCTAGCATTCCCTCCTTACTACTAGAGTTCATGGTAACCTTGAGAAATTAAAATGTTGCAAAGCCCATGCCCTCACCTCCACGGAGACCCTGGTAGAGAGGTGGTGTAAAGGATACTGGGATTAAAACCCAAGCTCTGTCTCTGACATTCATTCACTGTATGACCCTGGGAACATCAATTATCTTGTAAGGGTAAGCTCTCCGCTTCCTTTTTCCAACTTCCCTGCTCAATTCCTAAGTGTGAAACCACTGGTGTATGAAGGCCCTGTGTAAATTGCAAGGAGCTGTACAAATGCAAGGTACTTTTGATACGCAGTGATACCAAATCCTTGCAAGTGATGTAGCAGTTGTATGTGTGTGTAAGCAGGGGGTGTTATATGTTTCACAGCTGCTTGATTGAGATATAATTCACATGCCATATAATTCTTCTATTTAAAATGTATTTTTAGTCAGTGAGGTGTGCACTTCTGCCAAATTTATGTGGCACTAAGTCATCTTCTTCTCTTTTTATTGGCTTTATTGTATAGCTGGTTTAATCCAGGTTCATAGAAGCAAAAGCCCAGTCAGGTGACCTGGTTTGCAAGGCCCGGGCCCCTTGGCTTTCGGTATGAGTCGTCCTGATGTTCTTTTGCCTGTTCAGTCAGTGGAGGGGCAGGAAGGGGAAGGGTGGAGGAGCGTTCCCACCCTTTCCTGCATAACAGCAGAGACCTCAAACCTGCACCAGCAAACAAAGGAGTAGGGGTTTCATGTATTTTGTGTTTCTTATTGCCTGATCCTAAACTTAAAACCATCTTTCATCTTCTTAAATTGTCAACTGTCCTTCTTTCTCTGTTTTTTTTTTAAATTATTTTAACGAGTCAAAATTGCCTGATAACTTGCAAGAGTACGTCAGTAATACAAAATTACTACCAGAAAAGAAAGTGGCGTCAATAAATATCTGCATCCTATTCAGTTTTAGACAACGATTGTTAAAATTAACCATTGTTACTAATTTAACATGTAACTTACAACGTGAAATACCTTTTCTCCCTACTAAGGCAGAGAAAAAAAAAAAGGACTCCAATTGGTCTTGACACTACATGAGTCATCTTTATTGGAACACGGCATTATTTTTCAAAACTAATATTGTTCATCACATCTAAAGTGGCTCCAGACCAACAAATAAGACAGCTGCCAACTGATAGATCATTGGCAGTGCTGGCTGCACTGTGGCAGCTAAGACAGAGGCCCCAGGTAGCAGGGAGGTGAAAGGCCCCGTTGAGAGCTGAAGCTCAAACTTGTAGACTCTTTGTTCCTCTAATTCTCTAGCTTGGATTCTTCAGTCCTTTCTCCGGAGCTCAGTTTCCTCCCTACACATTGGAAGAGAGTTAGGGCCTCTTCAATGCCCCGTGAGTTCTGGGAGGCTGCACTTTCACAATTCTAAGACCCAGCGGAACAAGAAGATGCACAGCCCCTGTGAGTCTGCAGAAAAATGGGTCCCTATAGGCATGAAAAGTCAGACATGTCAAGACTTATCTCATTTCTTTCACCTAATTTTATAAATTCATGGAAATTTCCCAAGTTTTCTGCATATTCATAAAGAACACAGTGAAATCTGTCATTAAGTTTGATTGCCTCTTCTTTCAGTGTCTGGGACTGTCTCCTTCCCACCCATACACTGTCAGATGTTACTTAGCATGAATGGAGTTTTGAGTCTATACCAGAAGCAGATGAAGCAAGTGTGCTGTGTGGTGTAAGGCTGACCCATGCTCTCTGACCTTGAGCAGCAAGTGAGGAAATGTATATATGCATTTTGTCACAGTAAAGAAGCCATTTTTATATCAATTATTTCATCAGATCCACATTGCTACTTTATGAGGTTATGATATGAACGAGATAATGGAGGCTCTAAGACATTGGGCAGGCTGGGCACGGTGGCGCGCACCTGTAATCGCCGCACTTTGGAAGGCCGAGAAGGGTGGATCACCTGAGGGCAGGAGTTAGAGACGAACCTGAACAACGTGGTGAAACCCCGCCTCCACTAAAAATACAAAAAAAAAAAAAAAAGGCCAGAAATGGTGGTAACTACCTGTACCTGTATGTACTCTGTATGTAAATGCCTGTAACCCCATGTACTCAGGAGGCTGAGGCAGGAGAATTGCTTGAACCTGGGAGGCAAAGTTTGCAATGAGGCGAGATCACACCAATATACTCCCACCTGGGCAACAGAGCGAGACTCCATCTCAAAAAAAAAAAAAAAAAAAAAAAAAAAAAAAAAAGACATTGGGCAACCAATGGAGGGGCAGTAGCAGAGCAGGGAGTGAACCAGGTGCCCTGGCTCCCGAGTCCAGCCTTCCATCCAAAGCACCTTTTCCCTTTGGACAAATGCCAAAGCAGTTAAAATGCAAAGCAGATGTAGATAAAAAATAAGTGCTCTGGGGGCACCAAGAAGGAAGGTGAAACCCAAAGGTTCGTCTCAAAGACAACACTTGTCCCTTAGTTATATACTTATCTACAGACTCTTGAACAGAGCCTGAACAATGGGAACATCATGAATCCTTGTTGAGGGGATGCTAAGCTCATGATGAGATGCAGAAGCTCTTACCAAGGAGGTGACATTGAGATGGACAAATAATGCTGGTGCTTTGGAGGCAGGGAAGGCCTTTCCAAAGTTCTGCAGAGAAATGGTGAATGGAAAATGGGTACTCCAAGCATGAACAATTAATCCACGTAGCTGGAGAACTGGGATTATGAAGGGGAAATGAAGAAGCAAAAACCACATTATATTTACTGAGAAACGTAAGTGTTCAAACAAGAAATTTGAACACTGTTCTCTAGACAGTGAAGATCCTAAATCTAATGGTTCTGAGTAAAGTATTGACACTTTCATGTGAGCAAATAAAAGATTAATTACAATAATCAGGCGTTTAGCGGGCAAATAGGCATTTAGGTGGGCACATAGAGATCCATGCCCCATTAGGGACAGGACTCTATGGACTGTTAATAAGACGCCCCTTGTTTGCTGCCTCATATTTGAGAATAGATCCTGGAGTATCTGCTTTCTCCTCATCTCTTTTGTATGCCTTCCTCACTAGCACATTTACTTATGAGTAGGGTGACCAATTCATCTTGGTTTGTCAGGATGTTCTTGGTTTTAGCACTAAAAATCGTGCTTCTCAGAAAACCCCTCAGTCCCTGAATGCATCTACTGTGTGTATGCTAACATCTCCCAAATCCCTGGCTCCAGTCTAGTCTTTCTCCTGAAATCCATACCCATGTATCCAGCAATGTTAAGGCAACTTCATTTGGGTGACTCAGAGTTAATTAAAACCTGCGATGTCTCTAACTATCACATCACTTTCCTGCTTTCCAAAACAGCTTTCCAGCCATTGTCCCAACACAATCCACCCAGCTGCTCAAGCTGGAACCATAGGAGTGTCTTGTGACTCCTCTCTCTGACTCATCCCACTCTCATCCAGTCACCTCCTGAGGACCTCTCAGACACATCACCTTTCCGCTGTCCCCCCACCTCTATCCCAGAGCAAGCCACTGTCGTCTCTTCCTTAAATCTTTATAACAGCATCTTAATTTGGTCTTTTGCTCTTCTGACAAATATTTGTTACCCCAACCAGAATGATGATTTTTAAATGCACATATTATCCTGCAACTATGCTCTTTAGAAATCTTCAGAGGTTTATATCCAAACTCCTTGTCCAGACTCATAAGGTCGACCATATCTGAGGAATGCCTACGTTCCCAAGCCATCTACAAATAGAGTTCCACTCACTCCTGCACGAGGGGTAGGGGGAAGGCAGGGGCTGGCGGGTGATGCCTTTTCCCTTTCTCCTCACGAGCAATGTGAACTCAGTGAAAAATAACTCTTCCTTCTTCCTACTGGGGAAGTAGGTTTAAAAATGCTCTACCAGCTGTCATTTTCCCAAAAAGAGACTTTTAATTGATCAAATTAGTGAGAACTCGAATGTATTAAACTACATTGTACTAGCAGGTAGGGCCTCTGTGTTAAATGCAGATCTCACTTGAAATTGTGACACCTCCAAAGGTATACACGGCTCTCAACTTCTGTACAGCAAAATCGTGGATCTGAATCAAGGTATTCTCTCTTTTTCTCTCTCTCTCCCTCTTTCTTTCTTTCTCTCTCTCTCCCACCCACCACTCTCCACCACCAATTTTCTCTCAAGACCTCAGCATACCTGAGTATACAGATCTAAAATTTTAGATTCAGAGATAGGAAGTCCCAATTGAACTTCAAGTCTAAATCACAATTTATTTGTTTTTTTGTTTCCCCTCAATTTTCTTTTCGGAGAGTTTTCAAATACCCAGAAAAGTTGAAAGAATAGATTAAGAGTACCTACAAACCAACAACCTACATTTAACTACTAGTAACTTTATCTAACTATATTTCTGAACCATTGAAAATAAGTTGCAACTACCATGACACTTTGCCCCTAAATGCTTCCTCGTGTGTGATTTAAGAGCAAGTATATTCCCTTTCACAACCTCGATGTCATTGTCACACATAAGACAACTAACAATAATGCCCTAAGATTGAATATCCAGCTCAAATCCAAGTTTCCGTAACTGTCCCAAGGATGTTCATTATAGTTCTTTTTTTAAGTCAGGATCTAATTAAGATTTACACATTGCATATGGTGACGTTGTCTTTGAAGCTCACATTTATTGGGCATTTACTATGTTCCAGAATACACAGCTCATTCTATTTAACTTTCACAAGAATATTTGAGATAGCTTTTGTTATTATATAAAATGACGATAAAATACTTAGCCTTGAACACTCTGATGTATTTTAGTTATTCACTGTTACAATCACAAAATCTATCACAGGGCATTAAGATGTACTAGGTACTAACATGTAACCACAATCTCTAATCCAGGGTATACCAAAGCTGTGTTCTGAAGCACCAAATGCCGGCTGTGATGGTTAATACTGAGCGTCAACTTGATAGGATTGAAGGATACGAAGTATAGATCCTGGGTATGTGTGTGAGGGTGTTGTCAAAAGAGATTAACATTGGAGTCAGTGGACTGGGAAAGGCAGATCCACCCTTAATCTGGGTGAGCGTGATCTAATCAGCTGCCAGTGAGGCAGAAAAATGTGAAAGGAGAGACTGGCCTAGCCTCCCAGCCTACATCTTTCTCCCATGCTGGATGCTTCCTACCCTTGAACATCAGACTCCAAGTTCTTCAGTTTGGGACTCAGACTGGCTTTCCTTGCTCCTCAGTTGCAGATGACCTATTGCAGGATCTTGTGATCATGTGAGTTGATACTTAAAGAATTCCCCTTCTATTTCATATATATATATATACACACACACACACACTCCTATATATAGGAGTATATATATGTTTAGGATTATATATATGAAATATATATTATTTATGTAATATATTGTATTATTATATTAATTATTTCTCACTGATAGAACTAATACTCTATTAGTTCTGTCCCTCTAGGGAACCCTGACTAATACACCTGCCATCTTGATGAAGAAACTTTACTTCCCCAGTTGGCAATGGCTCCTTTTATTCGCTCCATATGTCAGAACTTCAGGTGGGACATAGCTTAAATGTGATTTTCTCTATTATTCCATCCATGACCACCACTATTAGATCGCCTACCAATATTCTTCTATAGCAACCCATTCTCCTTAGGTGACAGATGCCACAATTATAATTCCTTGTTCAGACTCTCTTTCCCACTAGAGTGTAAGCTTCGTGAGGTCAAGAATGGTGACAGTTTTATTTGTTTCTATATCCTCAGTCTTAGGCAAAGAGATTAGTTAGTGCATATTAGTACTCAACAAATATTTATGGAAGTGGTGCAGAAAACTTTGGTTCCATCTTTCTCAGTTCTGCTGGAGGACTGAGGATCAGGGAGAGTAAGCATGGGAAAGGTCTTTGAAAATCTAATAAGCTACATGGCTATGAGTGAGTATCATGACTTCCTTTCTCCACATTGAAACTTATTTTGGAACGGTGCTTGTGTATTGGCATCAGCCCTCACCAGGCCTCCTCTGTGGGGCAGAAATCATTCATCTGTTACTTAGCCTTTATGTCAGAGCTTGTATCTTGGAGCTCCTATGACACACAGATTTAGGTTGTGTTCAATGGAATGTGTTCTGTAACTAGAGAGATTATGAATATTCTAAATCCAGATTACCTCTACTTTCAATGAAATATGAAAATCTCTCTTTCTGTCTCTCTTAACAAGATAAACATGTATTCAACCAATCAGATCCATTATTAGCAGGTTTTTAAAAATGACCACAGGATTGAAGAGATGAAGTAACCATCATCTGTAAGATTTGGCTAATGACAAGAGCAAGCACCATCCCTCCCGCTCACATGCCTTGATTCTCAGGGAGCTGCTGTTGTGGACGGAAGTGCTAGTCTCAGGGTATAAGTCCCCTTCAAGTACAAAAATAATTTGGAGCTATTTTGGAAAAATCATCTCTTATGTAATCTGGTTGTAAGTAAACTCAGGAAACTGAGGAAACGACGTTGCTTTTGGTGTCAATGGAAAAAATTCCAGTGAGTCACATATGTACCCATTACTTCCTGTTATACACACACATGCACACCTATGTACAAATACACATAGTGGAACCACATTACACACAAAGACAATATTCTTAAATGATGCAGATGAAATGAAAGTCACATATAGTCAAAATAACCCTGGGTTATCCCTTCTTTGGTTGAACTCCCAGTGAAGCAGTTACATTGATTCCAAGATCCAGGTTGTGAGAAAGCAATGGACCTGGAGGGATTCGTGGTGAGGTGAGGGGCTTGCCCTCTCGAGGCAGCAGCCACTCAGACCCACAGAAAGAACTGCAGATTGTCACTTCCCACCTAGGAAACGCGCTCACTGAGTGAAACAGTGGGGGAGTGTCTCCCGCTTCTCCCTCTTCATTTATCCCATTATCTCTCTCTTTCTTTCTCTCTCTCTCTGTTGTACAGAGAAATAGAACTACTATTACATATATATTATATATCCTAATAGTAATGTTATTCTATATACTAATAGTTTTCTATATTTATATACTATTAGTAATCATATTCTATATACTAATGGATATATATATAATATATATCCTATTAGTAATAGTATCTGGAATAGTATGGAATATATATTCATTATATATGTCTTACGGATATATATTTCCATTATATATATATTACAGATATGTATTTCCATTTTTTATATATATCATATGTAGTATATAGTATATAATATATAGTATAATCTATGGTATTCTATATAGTAATGAATATATATCCATTATATAATATGTATGGATATAGAAAGAATAGATATCCATTATATATTATATATGGATATCCATTAGTATATAGAATACTATATATGTATATATAGTGTATATGTAGTGTATCTATCTATGTAGATAGATAGATAGATAGATAGATAGATAGATGGAACCTTCCTAAATGCAGAGTTGTATTGTTGTATACGTTAGATAATGGATATATATTATATATGTATATCCATTAGTATCTAGAATACTATTACTATTGGATATATATTATAAATATTGTAATGGATCCATTATAATATATGTATCCATAAATATATAAACGTATCTTTTATTTATAATTTTTATCCATTAGTAACAGTATTCTATATACTAATAGATACACATATTATATATATGTGTGTATATATATTTAAAATATATATCCTATTAGTAATAGTATCATGTATACTTATATACTAATAGATAGATCTCTCTGGACCCAGGAAAGCCAATGGTATAATTTTAGTCTGAGTCCAAATGCCTGAGAACCAGGAGAGCCAGCGGTGTAAGTTCCAGTCTGAGTCTGAGTTCAAAGGCAGAAGAAGACCAATGTGGCAACTCAGAGTCAGGCAGAGGGAGGTGATCTTTCTTAGTCCACCTTCATGTTCTGTCCAGGCCTTCAGTTGATTGTATGAGATCCACTCACATGAAGAAGGGCATTGTGCTTTACTCAGTCTATGAATTAATCTCACCCAGAAACACCCTCACAGACATACCCAGCATGGTATTTAACCAAATAATATCTGGGTACTGTGTTACCTGATCATGTTGACACATAACATTTACACACACACACTCTCTCTCTCCCACCTTCTGTCTCTCATTTTTAGAAGACAGAACATAATTAAATTAACATTAAAAACCATAGCACAAAGCGTATGCAACTCATTTTGGGAGCTGAGAGGAGAAAGCCATGACTTTGCCTCAATTCGGGGCAGTGTCAGGGAAGACACCACAGAAGAATTCACTTTCAAGTACTCCTTGAAGGCTGAGTCAGTCGAATGGGGAGGTTTGGTGGATGAGGGCGGCAGCCTGGCCAGTGCTAGGAGACTCTCTGTATGTATGAGCTAAATGAAATAATGGCTTGAATTGAAAGAACCTTGTCTCAGAGCAATTGACATTTTCTTCAGATGTGTTTGCTCTTCCTCTTACACGCCTCAGTTTCTCTCCACGAAAGGCCTTGTGACCTCAAGAATAAAGTCCTGTGTTATGGAAGAAAAGGTGCTGGTTCAGCAGCCAGACAATCTGGGTCTTACTGGATCACCTTGCACAAATATTGTGACCTCAACAAGTCTCTGTCTCTTTATTTGTAAAAATAAATAAATAAATAATAAATACATAAATAAAACCCTCCACTGTTCAGTATTGATGTGATTTAAGAAGACGCATGTGAGAGAGACCGTAGCTCTGTGCCCAACACAGAAAGATACTCATAAACACTTAGTCCGTCTCCCTCTCGGTGTATGGGTGCGCTGTCCCTGCAGGGAGAAGGGAGCAGAGTCTCTGAGCCAATGCTAGAACTATTGGGGAGTGCAGAGGAGGAGGCAGCCTGACTCACACGAGAGATAAGAGGGATGTGGAATGTGTTTTCTGAAAGCCACCTGAGGTGACAGGGAAGGAGGCCAAGCACGGAGTGAAGAGCCTGTCGGCCAAACCCCTCAGAGAGGAAAGGTCCCAGGCATTGGCGAGGAAAGCCAAAGCACCTCTTGTCCCCACCCTGACTTCCCACGTTACCTTGGTCCTGTTACTCATCAGAAGCTTGAAAGGGGAGCACACTCATCTCCTGATTACAGCATAGCAATGGGCAAGGGAGGAAGCGGAGGCCTCAAAGAGCCTGTACTCCCTGGACTACAAGGGAGGGTTCCAGCCTTGCAAGGCGGCCCGGTACAAGGTGTCTTAGGGCTGGGAGTTCTTGCCTTCTTCTAACTGGCATCTCAGCACATTCTGGTTTCCCCAGAAGGCCATCCAAAGACCCATTCTTTAGACAGCTCCATTCCTCGTAGTAGCATCTGAGAAGAGAACTTTCTCCTCGTCCTGAGTTTGCTTCCTGGGGTCTGGTAGACAGCTCCTGACCACAGAAGGGGCCCCCAGGAGACAGAGGTGCCAGCATGGGGGGGAGCACCACCACTTGGGGTCTGCAGAGGAGCAGCTGTGCAGAGCTTAGGGAGGAGCCTGCTCCTTTCCTGACAAGGACCCACATCCAACAGAACCAGCTCTAGTCTGTAGAGTCTCTCCAAGAAACCCGGACTTTGCCTGTCTATCCCGGCCAGGCCAGCCCTGGCACCTGTCAACCAAGCGGAGCACCCTTGTCCTGCACACTCGCCACATCTGTGAAAGGGTCTTTCCAGACACTGCACTCGCATGAATATTTTTCTCTCACTAAACATTTTTCTTTTAAAAATCTCTTATTAAGGTACGATTGCCTTATAAAAAGCTATACATATTTAACATATCCATCTCAATGCATTTGGGGTAAAACCATCATCATCATCAAGGTCATGAACCTATCCATCACCTCCCAAAGTTTCCTCCCACCCCCGTATCATTATTATTATTGGATTTTCTTTGATTTGTTTTCTGAGCTAAGAACACTTAATAAAAGATGTACCTTCTTAACATCGAGTAAGTAAGCAAACAGTATCGTTAACTATAGGCACTGCCATATAGTAGACCTCCAGAACTTACTTACCTTGCATAACAGAAACTTGGTACTCTTTGACCATCTCTCAGGAATGGTGATTGCCTCATCAGCCCCAGGCAATCACCATCCTGCTCTGCTCCTGGGAGTTTCAGTGTTTTCGATTCCACATTTCAATGAGAGCATGCGATATTTATCTCTTTGTGTCTGGCTTATTTCACTTAACACAATGCCTCTAAGCTTTTGTTCATCGACGGCCTCTGCTCCGATTGCATTTTACACTTCTTTATTTATCAGAAATCTGCTTATCTTTCAGGGTCCTTACCAATGCCTCATTCTGCCTCCAGTCTTCCCAAATGTACAGTGGTGTTTAGTTCTGTCCTTCTCAGCTTACACCTGCACTTCAGTTATGTCTGTTCTTGTTGCACTCATTCATCCTGCCCCGTGATATAATGGAGTTGAGTGTTGATGTGTTCACCTTCCCACTGGACTGGATGCTCTTTGAGGAAAGGGAGCTCAGAGGAGGAGGAGAGAAGTGGGAGGAGTTCCCTTTGAAGTCCCATAAGGGCAGGATGGGCATTAGAGTGAGGCAAGTTAAATATTTGTCTTGCGTGTGAATTTTAAGTATGCCCAAAACTCAGAAATCGAGATAAATATTTGAATGTGGCATGTTTAAAAAAAATCAAAGTTTTGGCCAGGCGCAGTGGCTCACACTTGTAATCCCAGCACTTTGGATCACTTAAGGTCAGGAGTTTGAGACCAACCTGGCCAACATGACAAGACCCTATCTCTACTAAAAATAATAAACTAAAATAAAATACAAAATACAAAAAATTAGCCGGGCATGGTGGTGCATGCCTGTAATCCCAGCTACTCTGGAGACTGAGGCAGGAGAATTGCTTGAACCCAGGAGGTGGAGGTTGCAGTGAGCCAAGATCGTGCCATTGCACTCCAGCCTGGGCGACAGAGCAAGATGCCATCTCAAAAACAAGCAAACGAAAAGTCAAAATTAATTCAAAACTCCAAGATAAATATAAATATTAAATGTTGTGCTTTTTAAAAGCAGGCTGTTGTCATATTTTGTAGCCTTGCCTCATTGTGCAGTAGGAACAATCATTTCCCATCAGTCCATGGTTCCAAGGCCTCATGGTCCTCACAGACCCTCCTGGGTGAGCTTATGAGGAGAGTTAAGCATGGTGCAAGAACAGACTGGACAATGCAGGGCTTTTGTGCAGTCATTTTCATTAAATTTCAAATCTTTTTTTAGCTTTTTCTACATGGATCAAAATATGGTAGAATATTTTGATAAGTATGTATGGGGCACCCATTTTTCCATCGTTTCTTTTGGCTCAGGCACTGACATGACCGTGCAGCTAAGCTGCAGAAAGTACACTTGCTCTAGGATTTACCATACAGAGAAGATTTATGTCAGCAGAAAAGGACCCTGAGGACTCCACTCCCCACCCACTAGTCAGGGAGTCTCGATCCAAGAGGTCTGGCTAGACATACATTATTCAAACATTTTATTGAGAATCTGTTCTGAACCAGGCACTGTACTACATAGTTCAGAAATTGATAAATTTCCTGATAAATGCCCTGCCCTCCCAGTGCTTGCAGTTTCCCGTTACTTTTTTTGTGTGTCACTGGGAGGGGTTGAGGCAGGGGATAAAGAGATGGAGACTAAAAGACAATCATACTATGGTGTCCTGAGTGTGATGGGGACAACAGGAACGCGGAGGAGTCAGGAGCCACACATTCTGTCTTCTCAGGCCCAGGCAATGTTACTAGAAAGGGCAGTGAGACACGACAGATAGGGGAGCAGGTGTCACTAGCAGATGCACAAGCAGGTAGGCAGTAGTGGTCCTCCTGATGCACACCAGGGGAAAGGGAGTCCCCAGTGGCATATGGAGACTCCCAGAAGCAAGAAGAACTTGTGTGAGTTCAGGGATCTCAGTCTGGTTGGCCCTTAAGGTATGAGAGCAGAGTTTGGGGCTCTCTGATTCCCACTAAGGAAACTGGACCTGAGTTGCTGGGGTGTGTAACTCTTCCAAGGAGCCCAGAACAAAACAGTGACATGGTCAGTTGTGCATTCCAGTTGCCTCCAGGCCCACTGAGGGTGTGAAGCAGGGTGGGGTTGGCTGGAGAGGAGAGAGCAGCAGGCTGGCCTGTTGGAGACATGCTCCCTGGTAATGAGAGGAAATAGAAAATGTAATTAACATGTCTGCCACCAGAAACGAGAGCTAAATCTATTACTCTCCTCCTCCAGTTTCCATTATGCATTATTGTGTTTCAATTATAATTTCAAAAGTATTTCCTTAAGGAAATATGTTAGGGTTCCTCAATGGGAAAAGAGGGAATGGAGCCATGAAAGTAATTTATTGCAGTGCCTGCCTTTAGAAAAGGAAGAAGAAGATGAAAGAGAGAGCGGAAAGGCAGGCAAATTGAGAGGAGTTGGACTGGGTCACCTGCACTAGGCAGAGAGCAGCTGGCCAAGAGATGCTGGAGTTGCCTGAATATTTACGGAGTCAGTTCACAACATCTGATGATGGAAGAGGCAAGTGTACCATTTCATCTCTGGCTCCTTTTAGTCTGCTCCCTTGTCCTTCTGCAACAATTTAAGCTTGGTCTGAAAGAGAGCCATGTTCTGCACTGTCACCAGGCTGGACGCTGGGATGCAAGGGTGTAAATGAGTAGGATGTGGTCCCGCCCTCAAAAAGCTCACAGTCTAGCAGTGAACGGAGAGGAAGCTAAAACAACAAGAAAGGAAGTATGGGCAAAAGAGCTTCTACTTGGGGCTGCAAGAGCAAGCCCATGCCATTTGGTAGGTAGGATGCCAGGCTGGTGAAATAAATGTTTTGTCAGGCTCTGATTCACGCGTGAGTCAAGAATTCTCTCAGGGGAGAGACACCTCCAATGTCTTTGGAAAGGATGGAGGCATTCAAGGTGCATTCATTCACTCATTCACACGTTAACATGTAACTGGGAACTCAACCAAGAATGAGCCTCAGCCTTCTCCTTGAGGATGTCGGGATACTGGGAGAGACACATCAGGAAATAATTACAAAGCCAGGAGGTTGGAGCCAAGATGGTGATATGTGTAAGGTGTTATAGGATCTCAGACGAAGAGCAGTGAATCCTGTCTGGGAGGAAACCAAGTGTCCAGGAGACAGAGAGCCTTGAAGTGAGTCTTCAAGGAAACTAGAAGTTTTCCTGGTAAATGAATAAGAAAAAGGCAAAGAAACTGTCCTGGCTAAAGCTGCAGCCCAGTCCGAGGCAGAAAGACAAAAGCAGCATGGTGATTCCAGGGAGCCCTGGATTGATGTGGGGAGAGAAAGGAGACTCTGGCCAGGTCCGGAGGGCAGAGGGCCATGCCTGGGAGCTTGGATTTCATCTTGATGACACTGGAGAACTCATGGGTGTTATTCAGCATAAGCATGACATGTGGATTCTAGAAAGGCTACAGGGTGGCTCGCTGCAAGATGGCCAGGAGAGGAGGGAGACTGGAGTTCTAAAATCTGCGGGAATCCACAGCAGTCACACGAGAGCGACTTCTGTCTGGAGACACATTATCCCTGCAGTCCACACATGGGGTGAATGCCTGGGAAACAACTGAATTTGGGGAGGGGAGAGAGAAACACGTTGTTCATTTCTTAATTAGGAGCTGATTCATAACTACTTCCACCCTGTTTCTTTTTATTTTCACCTATTGATTTTGTTTGATCCCTAAATCAACTCTGCAAGACAACTGGCATGCTCCTCTTTTAGAGAGGAGGAAGCTAAACCTCAGAGAAGTTCAGTTTGTTCAAGGCTTTGCATAAAGTGAGGTGTGGAGATGGAAACAGAACTCACGTCTTTCTCACTTCAGAAACAGGACTTCCTTCCTTCCTTCCTTCCTTCCTTCCTTCCTTCCTTCCTTCCTTCCTTCCTTCCTTCCTTCCTTCTTCCCTTCTTTCCTCCCTCCCTCCCTCCCTCCCTCCCTCCCTCCCTTTCTCCATTTCTCCCTTCCTCCCTTTCTCTCCTGCTCAACCCCAGCACCTTGGGAGGCCAAGGGGGGGGTGAATCACCTGAGGTCAGGAGTTCGAGACCAGTCTGGCCAACATGGCAAAACCCCAACTCTGCTACAAATACAAAAAATTAGCCGAGCATGGTGGCAGGTGCCTGTAATCTCAGCTACTCAGGAGGCTGAAGCAGGAGAATTGCGTGAACCCTTGAAGTGGAGGTTGCAGTGAGCTGAGATCGCGCCACTGCACTCCAGCCTGAGCAATAGAGCAAGTCTCTATCAAAAAAAAAAAAAAAAAAAAAAAAAGACAGAGAGAGAGAAAAGAAATTAAGGTGTCTGGTAAGGCAATGCCTGCCTTCCACTGCCTAATGGAAGACAGACATCTGAATAAGCTCCCAGGGGATGAGGGCTAGATAGACATAAGGCTATGTCCTAGTGTTCATGCAGGACAGAGGATGCAACATCTGCCTCTGTCTAGGGGTTCAGTTAAGGCTTCCGGAAGGAGGTGGTATTTGCTTTGAGGATGAATAGGAATTCTCCAGTTGCAAAACACTTTCTTAAGTACAGAAGTTCACCACAAGCTTTACTTAGTGAAGAATCTACCTTGATCCCATGATGACTCGGACTGGAATTCCCTTTCATTTGCAGCTAGTTCACTGATTTGCTGCTGAAGCTTTCCTTGGTGACCTTTTCTTTTTCATTTTTGGATGTGCTTCATTCTGGCCACTTGACCTTGCCTAAAAAGCCCACGCCAAGTCTACTTGAGTGTCTGTATAAGGCCACCAAAAACAGGTGGGTATGCCCGAGTGGTGTGGCCTAAAATCTATGTGCACCTCCACACTTACCTTCAGGGACTGCAGATAATGTCCTCAAAAAGAGCGGTCAGACAAGTCAATTCCAGTCCTCTCTAGGCAGCAGCCAGAGAGGCAACTCCCCGAGCACGGGGGGAAGCAGCCCAAAGTTGTAAAAGGATGCAGGCGAATAATTAACTCACCGTTTACAAGAAATTCTAATCTTAGTGCAGTTCAAGGTAAAGACAGACACCAGCCAGGGACAGCCAAGAGCAACATTGCCAGAACATTTGGAGACAGGGCTTTCAGCCAGACACTGTTTTTTCTCTAAATATTGTCACCAAAAACTCAGTCGGAAAGTTTCTCTGTCCCCTGAGCAACCCTAGTATATTAGTAATAAAAGAGTAAAAATAATTACTATGATATAGGATTGCCTCTTATGTGCTAGTCATTTGTTTATATTATTTAATTTTATGCCTCACCCACTGTCCTCCCAAAATATCTAAGTAGATATTATTACAGAAAAGGAAACAGAGAGGTTGGGCAATTGGCTGAAGTCACACAGTTAATAAGGAACAGAATTAACTTATGTCTAGAATGTGAACTCAAGACCATCTGCTTTTCAGATTTTTATTTTGTTTTGTCAAGCAGATAAACTGCTTCGACAGACCAAGGTTTTATTTATTTCTGAATCATCGACATCCAGATGAATGCATCACAAATATTTGGGGCTACCAAGATTTTTCTTAAAATATCCTGAAAAATATGGTCAGACTTTCTCCCCCAAAACTGCACATGTGCACAGGAGAAGTTTTCTGTCAAATGTCAGGGTACTCAGAGAGTTTTTTGGAAAACAATATGCAAACTTCAGGTTAAGAAACCTCGATGAAAATCTTTTTTTGCGAATTGGTTTAGAATTACAGTTTACAACCCCAAGTCATCATCCCCAACAGGGTTTTGCGATCTGCCTGGGGCCTCCCTTATAGTCTCTCTACTCCTCCAGTTCACTCTGGTGCAGAAGGAGGACCTGCTGGCCAACCAGATTCAGAGGGGACATAGCCAGCTATCACAGGGAGTTCTAGGTCACTCTAATCTCACATTTCATTGATAGCTGGGACATTTTACCTCTGATATCACCTGTGGCTTATCCAGCTGTCCAGAGGCTGGGGAAACCCCGCCAGTTCCACAACCCATTTTCACATTACTGATGGCAGAGACGAGAAGACAATAAATTTCTGACTTCTCACGATTTCCCAAACACGCCTTGCTCTTTCATGGCTCCGGGCCTTTCTACTTGTGTTTCCTTCTGCCAAAAGCATGTGTTCTTCTCCTAGGAAAGCCTACTCCTCGTTCGGAGGAGTGGAACATCACCTCCCTTTGGACATCACCTTCTCTTGGATGCCCTCCTTGACCACTCTGCACCCTACAACGCACACAATCCGCCGTCGTCTTTCTTCTCCCTTTGTGAACCCTGCACCTGCCCACGCCCTGCCCCAGTCACTGGCGTGGTGCTGCCCCATCAGTGAGAATGACGCCTCTATCCCCTGAGGGTGCCACAGAACCTGGCCTATAGGAAGGTTTGCTAAAAAGCAGAATGGACAGTTGGAGGGAGCTAGTGGAAATTCCTCTGAGGCAAAGTGCTGATCTATCTAGAAACTTCCTTAAAGTGATATTCCCTTAAAGCATTTTGGTGGATATTAGTCATTGTCTTTTTAACCTCAATTAATGTGATTTAAATGAGTTTTTCATTTGTTTGGTTTCTGTTTATTTGGTTTTTGGCAATGTATGACTTTTCGACCTCAAGTCCTGAGATAGTTTTCCCTCAAATTCCTTGGAATTTGTCATCAGGATGTTCACCAGGAAAGGCTGTTTTTGAATCAAATATACCCTTGGAGACATTCTCAAATTGGAAACTCTATTTAAGACAGGAAATTCTTATTTGAGCACACACGCGTGTGTGTGTGTGTGTGTGTGTTCAAATAAGAATTTGGGGTTGTCTATCTTTGATATTTAAAAGTATCTTTCAAGTATTTTCCCAGGCCTTTCGTACTATTGTGTTATCAACAATCCCATCTATCCTTTATTTTATGGTTTCCAGAGAACACAAAATAAATGAGAAGCTACATTGTGTGTTAAGTTTTGTGTGATATAACAAAAAAAAAGACTTTAAGCAGTTTGTTTTGCTTGGTTTATTTTGAAAACAACCTTATTCTCTCTTTCTCCCCTGCCCCTACATTGTCTCAAGTTAATGAAAGACCCTAGGTTTGATGAGATTATAAGACAAGTCACCAAAACAACCTGTGGGCAGTGTAATGAAGCCTGGCAGTTATCAGAACTATCACTGCTTTAAAATATTAAGTATGATGCACAGTAGCATCAATTTTTAAAATGTGGTCCTGGTATTTCTGGCAGGTCCTGAGATCTTTCTAGGGAGTCAATGAGGTAAAAAAACATTTTCATATTAACATGAGCGTGTTAATTACCATTTTCACTGTGTGGATATTCGCAGCGATGGTGTAAAAGTAACGGTGGGTAAAACTGGGCACCTCAACATGAATCAAGGAAGTGGCACCAAACTGAAATAGCAGTTATCATTGTATTCTTCAGTATTACACATTCACAGTAAAACCAAACAAGCAACAAACAAAGAAAACAATACCCCAGCTTTACCTAAAAATGTCCTTGCTGAAGCAATGAAAATTATTAACTTAATGCAATTTCTCACAGATCTTCTTACTACTCTGTGTGATGAAATGGAAGGCACTCACACTGGCCGCAGTGGTCATCTCAGAGAAAAGTACTTGTGTGTCTGTTTGAGTTACAAGCTAAACTAGCAGTTCTTCTCCTTGAATGCATTTTTTTCTTTTTTTTTACAGAAAACAATGAACAACTGTCAGAAAAGAATGTTTATTCAGATTTGGATATTTTAAAGACATTTTATCAAAAATAAACTGAGGGAGCCTGCCACTTCAAAGAACACAACCGACAAATTGTTGTCAATAATACTTGTCACGCTTTTAAGCAAAAATTGGTTAGGAAGCTTCTATCTACCAGCATAAGCTTGACTTTTACTTAACGTGTACTAAAAGACATCCAGCCTCACACAGATGTGTAGTTGGAAAAGGTGGAAGTACTTTTACAGCCTTTTTAGATAATTAGATAGTTTAGATAACTAATAATTTAGGAGATAATTTTTCTCCTTCAATACTCACTAAAAACTGGCATGTGGTAGTTTTTTAAATAGTTGTTGCAGTGTGGAAGTTGAAGCCACATAAGTGATTTTTTTTTTCTTTTTTGTGATGGAGTCTCACTCTAACTCTCAGGCTGGACTACAGTGGCATGATCTTGGCTCACTGCAACCTCTGCCTCCCAGGTTCAAGCCATTCTCCTGCCTCAGCCTCCTGAGTAACTGGGATTACAGGTGTGAGCCACCACACCCAGCTAATTTTTGTATTTTTAGTACGGATGGGGTTTCACTATGTTGGCCAAGCTGGTCTTGAACTCGTGACCTCAGGTGATCTGCCCACCTCCCAAAGTGCTGAATTGTGCCCAGTCATAAGTGATTTTCTTTCATATTTTATTACATTACTTCATACACTTCAACCAAACAACGTATCACAACATACTGAAGGCAAAAGCAGATATAAAATTCAGTCATTTTATATTAAAGCTGACTTTAATTTATAAATGTATAAAAATATAAAACAATATATATCTTCTCACTCATTTTTATTTTAAAAATAGTTCCTTTATTAAAATATGTTATTTATGTTAGCTTAATAGGTTTATATTGTCATATTTGCATGCATTGCATGCATTCATTAATATTTATAACTGCCTCAGTTTTAATTGCTCATACAGAACATAATTAGTAGATATAACCCATACAAACAGAAGCTCTTTGTGGTCCTCAATAGTTTTAAAGAGAGTAAAAGCATTCTGTGATCAAAAAGTTGAAAAACCACTGCACTCTAACTATATTTGCAAAAATTATCTCAAAAAGCCATTTTTAGTGTGGAATGAATGAGTTGATGGCCCAGTTTCCAAGACCTACCATTGTTCAGTCCTGATTCCTTTCGAGCTAGCCCAGAGAGGTGTGGCTGGTAGGCAGAGAGTTGAGGCCTACAGAGTTCTGGTCATATATCTAAAATATAGTTCTAATTATAAAATGGACAAAGGCTAATAGCTGCACATTTGTCTTATAAGCCAGACCCCCATTATTAGGTGGTTGTGTATATCTCTTTTCCATAGCATCAACCCTGTATCTCAGTGCAGGTAGCATGTCATCTTCTAGAAAGGTAACTTGATACAGACCCAGGCTTGAAGATAAGAGCACTGGGTTCTCTTCTCAGACTCACCATTAACCAGTCTTGTGACCTTAACTGTCTCTCTCTCTGGACTTCAGTGTCCTTATTCACAAAAGGCAGATGTTTGATAACTGGACCATATGCTCTCTACAATATTTTTCAACTTGGAAATTCTATGAATCAATTTGGAGAAATATTTGAAAGACAATAAGAATAACAATTGACTTATAAGGTATTTTATACTTGCCAAATTACTTTTTCATCCAAATTCTTGTCTGGTGTTAATTTTACGGCAAATTCTTGCCTGGTGTTAATTTCACGGCAATTGAGATTAAGGATTCCAGAGGAGACTGACTGGTATTGAGCTCTGATGTGTCACTAACAAGCTGTGTGGCCTTGAGTAGGTTATTTAACTCACCTGCAGCTCAGAGAGTTGATAAGGTGATTAAATGAGGTAAGGCATGCACAGTATTTCAAATAGATTCCGGCCTATGTTACACACTCAGTAACTATTAACACCTGATTCAATGTATTGTAATTGTATGTTCACATGTCTCTCTCCCCTCCTAGACTATGAACTCCTTATGGAAGAAGACTTCATCCAGTTCATCATTGCATTCCTAGCATAGGGCCTAGGTAATAATCAGTACTCAGTAAATGCTCATTAAAGGAATGAGTGGATGACTTAAGTGATATTTTAAATCATTGTCCAGCGTATATTCTGTACTCAATCCCTCTTTCTTTGGGCAGAGTTTAATTTTCCATGTTATTTGGGTTGATCCATGAGATTTCAGAGGGCTTTAATGCACGTGTATGGTTTGGCTTGACTCTTGTGCTCTGATGATGATAATGGTGATGATGATAATCCATGAGAATTGTCATCCAGGTAGCCAGTGCTTCTTTAGCATGGGCCCCAGAAGGACAGAGACAGTGTAGCAGACAACCATGCTCTGAGGAAGAGTCTTCTAGCCAGTGCCATCCCTAATCACAGACAGCTCTTCCAGGCTGTGTCATATTTCTTTCACGGGATCACGTGAGATTGAGCTGCCAGAATGTTGCTGATTTGGGGTGAAGAGAATTGTTTATATATACACAGGGCTCCACACAAAATAGTCCTGTGTTGTCCATACACTCCAAAAGCAGCCCTGCCATGAGCCAAGGCCATCCTAGACCACCTGATATTGACCTGCAGACTCATGAGTACAAGAATACATGTCTGTTGCTAAATGACTGAGATTTGGGGATGGTTTTTAAAATGACAGTAATGTGGGAATCATAGATAGATTGATACAACCATACAATCTATGAAGTAATTGTGATACAGATCCAGGCTTGGGTCTGTAAGTTATTTTTCTTCTTATTTCAAATGTGACAAAATTAACAAAGGGGATATCATCTAGAATGCACTTGTTTGCTAACAATAGAATACAGCTCAAATTGTTATACAGGATAATAGAACCCAAAAAGGCAGAGGTAGTGCAGAGACAGCTCTTGATGAAGCTGAGCCAGTGGGTCCCCAGGGTCACCAGGGACCCCATTTCTATGTATCTATTCATATTGCCTTTTGCCATGACAGTTTCGTCTTCAAGTTGCTGTGGGCTCATCTCTGCACATCTGCACAGGTAGAGTTCCTAGAGCCTGCACCATCTCTACAAGGTCTTCAATAGTCACTCTGATCAGACCCTCTAGGGTCAACACCAGTCGTGATCCATTCCCAATTCTACCCTGTGTGTGTATGTGTGTTTTTAATCATCACTCACTTCTTTAACAAATATTTATTGAGTGCCTTCTCTATCAGGCACTTTTCTATGTAGTGGGAATACACTATTGAATGAGGCAGGAATAGTCACTGTGCACGCAGAAGATACATACTCTATATTGTATATAATAATACAGACAAACAGGCTAGGGAGAGAGGGAGCTAGATAATTATATATACAGAAACCTAATGATGGCTATCATTTACCAAGACCAAAACCAGGCATTACACCAGAGGTTTTTAATTCAATCTTCAAAATAATGTTACAAGATAAGACTTATTGTTCACATTTTATCATTAGCAAAATGGTACACAGCAAAAATGAGTAATTTACTAGGCTCACACAACAAGGCTAAATTTATAATTTTTTGTTATTCATCTGCCATGCACATTGCCTGTCATACATGAAAAATCCTGTTCCTCTTTGGATGAACATAATTCCTATGCCAAATTATGTTACAATAAACTATCCTTTATTAATTTTATTATAGTAATTTAGTTAAATCCCTTAGAATGCTTTGGCTAAATACAAAGTGCTTAGAACCTCATATATTAATCAATTTTTCAAAAATGAAGCATTGTCTGTATCCATAGATACTACATGTATATCATTGTTGTTACTATTACCCAGACAATTTTAAGCTTTTCTCGTATATTATTGTAGTTATTCTTACCTTCTTTATTTTTTAAAAATTAATGAATTTTTATTATAGAAATTTTGAAAGGAACCCAAAATTAGGAAGGCATAGAAAAAAAATTATCCACAGTCTAACAACTCATAAGCAACTAGAGGCTTAGTTTTTCTAGTTTTTTCCTCCATACTGTATTTTCACAAAAATAAGATTATATGCTACATACCATCTTGCATTATACTCTTTAAGCTTATTATTATACCACCCAATTTTATATGTTATTATAACTTTGCTAACCTTATTTTCTATGTCATAATTCTACTGTATAAAATATGCCATAATTTTATTAGTCATTCTTTCCCTGTTGGACTCTTAGATTGGATGACTAATAGATCTATTTTAACTTCTTGTTATGAGGACATAAAGTGTTTTTATTTATTTATTCAATCTAAATTTATTTTTGCAATGGCAAATTAAAGAAGAAAAGACAAATTGTGTTGAGACATGCCTAGGTTTTTCACTGTCTACATGTCTAAATCAAAACTCATCAACTTATTCCAGAAAAAGTTACATATATTGTTTCTCCTACACCTCCTCCCTTGGTTAAGGTTCCCTATTTTCCAGACTGCCCTGGCTCAGAAATGCCCAGTCAGCCTGACTTTTTACTCCTTGAACATTTAAATCTAATCAGTCTCCAAGGCCATTCAGCTCTTCTTTCAGAGTACAGTAACGTTACATCCCCCCCTCTCCGATTTTCCGAGTGAGTATCTAAAACCGGGCTCCTTTATCTCATATTTTCTTTATTTATGAGCCAGGGTCATGACTGAAATAACTCTATATTTGCATGTAGTGAATGCTTGATGAGTACTGGACACATGAATGCTGAATAAGCATCACCTTTACCTTTTATTGATTTTAAACATGAATACTACCCCATTCCTCCTCTAAAGGCTTGTTGAGCACAAAAATCATGAACTAATAATAAAAACAGCTAATAATTTTTAAAAGGCCTACCATGTGCCAGGAATGATTCTGAATGTTGCATATAGTTTTTCTTTAGTGCTTTAACTGCCCTACCTGTAACGATCACCATTCATTTCTTAAGTGAGGATACAGAAAAATAGTATGGTTTACACAAGGTTCCATAATAACTGTGGGAACTGGGCTTTTAACTGCAGGTTATCTGGCTAAGCATAGCTCTGTCACCATGCCTGGCCCCATGCATTGATTGTTAGATTAAATCATGAAGAATGGGACCTACAAGGTGAGCCCCAATCATATCGTGGTAATGCCAAAGAATGTTTATGAGCAGTGAAATTTGGGTTGCCAAGAGGTTCCAATAAAAGAGAAATATATTTTCCAGTTTTCAATAAAAAATGTTTCCCAATAATGTGTCATCATGGTTTTACTTTCTGGCATTATTGTAAAAGCCTCAGTTTCTGGTGGAGATGTTTGCTTGGGTCATAACAGAGTGCACGCTCTCCAGGCACTGCGATGCAACTGAGAGCTATAGCCCAGGAGCTGAAAGCACAAGTGTTGGTTTCAAGCCACTTAACCTCACATCTCATCAGGATACTTACTAACGTTATGGCATTGGGTAAGTTGTTTCATCTCTCTAAGACTTAGCTTCCTCATATTTAAGATAATAGTGTTTATACCTACCTAATAGGTTTTGGCATAGGAGAGAGAAGGAATAAAAAAATAATAATAAATGAAACATACAGCCACCATGCCTGGCACCTGTTAAATACTTTTTTTTGTGGTGATGACTCCATGACTTCCTGTTTTTTCAATAGTTACCCCTACTGGTGCTTGTATCAGTCCATGAACAGCACTTATTAGATAGTTATTATACACTTAATTGATAAAGAAGGGAGAAATTATAAACAGAATGCATGGATGTACAGGGACATGGAACTAAAAATCAATGAGGAACTGCGAGTAAATTGTCACCTTTCAACCTCATATCATGAACATAGAGATACCCTTAAATATTTTGGAATCGAGTTAATTTTTTGATAAATGTGCATTATTGTATATATTGCAGTCATATGTGTTCACACACCCAAAACAGTGCATAAGTTACCATTCCTGATCCCTTTCTTGTTTTTAAAAATACGTATTAGAAGATAATAATTTCTTGCTTGTAACTAGTCAGGCAAAATAAAAATAAAGATTCCTGATGATTAATTATGATGTTGACTTCATAATGAGTTTAGAATAGTCTATCTCTCCAAAGAAGTTTTCTTGCTATAAAAGACATAAATTCTGCATTAAATAGTTTTTAAAATCATCTTTTCAAATAGGTGGCTGGGCTGGCAAGAAAATAAAAGAAATGCTTTAAGTCCAGAGATTAGGAGAAACACAAAAGCAGAGATTTTTGTATGAGCTCTGGCAGTATTTTCTGATCCCTGGTGGACTAGTGCCTGACTCTCAACAGCCACACATGTGCTTGAGGATGAGTAAACAAAAGCTGAGCACAAACCCAAATGTTAGTAGTCTTACAGGGTGAACCAGTAAGAGAGAACCATCCCATAGAGGGAAGCTTTGGGGTAACTGTCTGACTCCCTCCACTTGGGTCTGGGTGGAAAAAAAAAGTTCCTGGATAGTTTTTAGGCAATACTAAGATATTAAGATTCATAAGAGCCTGGGGCCAGTTTCCACAATTACATATGAAAAGCTCTCTTTACTGTTTTTATTTTCTTAATAAAGTATTTGACCTATGACTAAATATAAATAAAATCATATCCAAGTACTATAATAATATTTTATATGTCTATAGTGTTTTGTCATTTTCCTTCTATAGTGTGCACCATCTTGTCAAATCCTCAAAATGCACCTTAGTCTAGGACTCAGGTCTCTTGAGCTCCATTCTACATCCTGCTGATCAACATCAAGATAATCTGATTGAATCATTTGATATTTTAAAATGAGAGAAAACAGAATCTGTACCAGAAGCTGTAGCAAATGTAGAAGTAATGAATCTTCCCTGACCTCAATATGCTTATAAGTAATGCCTGCAGCAAAAGAATGTCATGAAGGATGTAAGAGTGTTTCAAAGAGTGAGACATAGTCACGACATGGCCTCTGGCTGATTTTGTATAAAAAAGAGTTATGATGAAGGTGGGACTTAATATGCATCTTCAAGTAAAAAAGCACCATCTATATGAGACAACAAGAAACTAATTTCAAATATAATAACAGGTAGCTTCAAGGTAAAATTGCATAAAAGACACATTACACAAACACAAATAAAAGGAAAACTGGCTGGACGCAGTGGCTCATGCCTGTAATTCCAACACTTTGGGAGGCCAAGGTAGGTGGATCATGAGGTCAGGAGTTCAAGACCAGCCTGGCCAACATGGTGAAACCCCATCTCTAATATAAATAATAACATTAGCTAGGCATGGTGGCACATGCCTGTCATCCCAGCTACTCTGGAGGCTGAGACAGAAGAATCACTTGAACCCGGGAGGTGGAGGTTGCAGTGAGCCAAGATCACGCCATTGCACTCCAGCCTGGGCAACACTCCATCTCAAAAAAAATGAAAAAAGAAAAAAGAAATGAAAGTTGATGTGGCAATATCAATATACACAAAATAGACTTCAGCACAAAGGAAAACACCAAGGATAATGTGGAACATTAAAAAATGAGAAAAAGTCACAATCGTCCTAAATGGGTTTGTATCCTATAATAGAGCATCAAAACTAAAAGAAAAAAATAGACGAATTGAGAATAATAGCTTGTGACTGCAAAAATCTTCCCTCAATAATTGACAAAGCAAATTAAAAGAAAATTGCACAGGATGTAGAAGAATGAACATCAACCAGCTGGATCTAATTGACAATTATAGAGCATTCCACCCAAGCAACAGCAGAGTACACATTCTTTTTTTGTTGTTGTTGTTGAGACGGAGTCTCGCTCTGTCACCCAGGCTGGAGTGCAGTGGTGTGATTTTGGCTCACTGCCACCTCTGCCTCCCAGGTTCAAGCGATTCTCCTGCCTCAGCCTCCTGAGTAGCTGGGATTACAGGCACCTGCCATCATGCCCTGCTAATTTTTCTGTATTTTTAGTAGAGATGGGGTTTCATCCTGTTAGTCAGGCTGGCAGAGTACACATTCTTTTCTAATATGTGTAGAACATGAAGCAAGAAAGACCGTATCTTGGATCATAAAGCAAACCTTAACAAATAATTAAATAATACAAAGTATGTTCTTGGACCATGCATTCTTTTGCTAGGGCTGTCATAACAAAACCACAGACTGGGTGGTAAAAACCA